>NC_057803.1:147142979-147478279 GCF_018294505.1 Triticum aestivum | reverse complement strand
AGAGGCAGCATCGATCGGCTTCAGTTAGCAGCAGTAGCGAAGGAATCGCTCGATCGGGTTCAGTTAACAGCCATCGATCGATCGCTCGGGTTTAGTAACGCGTAGCCTGCAGTGCAATCGCACGGGTTCAGTTAGAGCCCAACGCCTCGCTCGGGTTCAGTTAGAGCCAACGCATTGCACACACGCGCGTACATGTACGAGAGAAACGTGCATCGCTCGGACCCCGACCTCCCACCGTAACCGGGAACTCCCCAAAATTTTCCTCCCCCTCGCTTCTACCACGGTTTTTTCTGCCATGGACGGCCCAAAGAATTCATGCAGCTGCGTCTCTGGCCCGCCCAGGACAAAAAGCCCATTTTCTGTCATGATTTTTTGTCATAGAAGTAGGAGCCCACCACATCTATGATGATACCGAGTTTTGTCACAATTATCGTCATAGAAGTGTCATATGTATGACAAAAAAATCGTTCGGCCCAAAATGTCACGGATGTGTCTTTTTTTTGTAGTGACGGGGTCTATCCACCTGTCCATCGATGGCGCAACTGGCTCCGAATTGAGGCTTGGAGCAGCTGCCGGCGCGATCTCCTGAATATGGTCCGATGGTAGAGCTAAATCGTACTCATCGTGACCGTGTGGCGCACAAGGCAGGGGCTCGAATTCGTCGAAGATCAAGTCTCCGCGGATATCGACCGTGTAGTTTAAGCTTCCAAACCTGACCTGGTGGCCAGGGGCGTAACTTTCGATCTGCTCCAGATGGTCAAGTGAGTTGGCCCGCAGTGCGAAGCCGCCGAACACAAAGATCTGTCCGGGGAGAAAAGTCTCACCCTGGACTGCATCGCTATCGATGATAGTAGGAGCCATCAAGCCTAACGGCGACGACACAGAGGCACTCTTAATGAAAGCACTAATGTCGGTGTCAAAACCGGCGGATCTCGGGTAGGGGGTCCCGAACTGTGCGTCTAAGGCGGATGGTAACAGGAGGCAGGGACATGATGTTTTACCCAGGTTTGGGCCCTCTTGATGGAGGTAAAACCCTATGTCCTACTTGATTTATTCTTGATGATATGGGTATTACAAGAGTTGATCTACCACGAGATCAGAGAGGCTAAACCCTAGAAGCTAGCCTATGTATGCTTGTATGTTGTCCTACGGACTAAGACCCTCTGGTTTATATAGACACCGGAGGGGGCTAGGGTTACACAAGGTCGGTGACAAAGGAGGAGATATCCATATCTGTATTGCCTAGCTTGCCTTCCACGCCAAGTAGAGTTCCATCCGGACACGAGATGAAGTCTTCAATCTTGTATCTTCATAGTCCAACAGTTCGGCCAAAGGATAGAGTCCGGCTGTCCGGAGACCCCCTAATCCTGGACTTCCTCAATAGCCATCATGCATCTTTGAAAGGTAGCAGGTGCATTACATAAACCAAAAGGCATACGTCTATAAGCAAAAGTACCAAAAGGGCATGTAAAAGTAGTCTTTGATTGATCTTTGGCTGACACTGGTATTTGAGAGAAACCAGAATAACCATCTAGAAAGCAAAAATGTGTATGTTTGGACAATGTTTCTAGCATTTGATCGATAAAAGGTAAGGGGTAATGATCTTTTTTAGTAGCCTTATTTAATTTGCAGAAATCAATTACCATCCTGTAACCTGTAATAATTCTTTGAGGAATCAATTCATCTTTATCATTAGGAACAACTGTAATACCTCCCTTCTTAGGGACACAATGGATAGGGCTTACCCATTGACTATCAGCAACGGGATAAATTATACCTGCCTCAAGGAGCTTTAGTATCTCCTTTCTTACCACTTCTTTCACTTTAGGATTCAGCCGGCGTTGATGATCACGAACTGGTTTAGCATCTTCTTCCAAATTAATTTTATGTTGACATAGAGTGGGACTAATGCCCTTAAGATCATCAAGAGTATACCCAATAGCAGCATGGTGCTTCTTCAGAGTTTTCAATAATCTCTCTTCTTCATGCTCTGAAAGGTTAGCACTAATAATAACAGGATATATCTTTTTCTCATCAAGATAAGCATATTTAAGAGTATCAGGTAACGGTTTAAGCTCAAACACGGGATCACCCTTGGGTGGAGGAGGATCCCCTAGGATTTCAATAGGTAAATTGTTTTTCAGAATAGGTTCCTGTTTAAAGAATACTTCATCTAATTCCCTTCTTTCATTCATAAACATATCATTTTCATGGTCTAGCAAGTATTGTTCTAAAGGATCAATAGGAGGTACGGCAATAGTAGCAAGACCAATAATTTCATCCTTACTAGGTAATTCTTCATCACGGTGTTGTCTACTAAATTTAGAAAAATTAAATTCATGAGCCATATCATCTAAACTGATAGTAACAACATCTCTTTTGCAATCTATGGTAGCATTAACAGTGTTCAAGAAGGGTCTACCAAATATAATGGGACAAAAGCTATCTTGTGGGGAACCAAGAACAAGAAAATCAGCAGGATATTTAGTTTTCCCACACAAGACTTCAACATCTCTAACAATTCCCATTGGTGAAATAGTATCTCTATTGGCAAGTTTAATTGTGACATCAATATCTTCTATTTCAGCAGGTGCAATCTCATGCATAATTTCTTTGTATAAGGAATGAGCTATTGCGCTAGCACTGGCACCCATATCACATAAGCCATGATAACAATGATATCCTATTTTAACAGAAATAACAGGCATGCCTACCGCAGGTCTAGTAGTTTCATCACAGAAATAAATAACATGCCCATCAATATTATCGAACAAGAGATCTTTAACAATAGCAATATTAGGCTCAACTTTAACTTTCTCAGGAGGTGTATATGTTTTAATATTGCTTTTACGAACTATAGTTGAAGCTTTAGCATGATCCTTTATCCTAACAGGGAAAGGTGGTTTCTCAACATAAGAAATGGGAACAATAGGATCATTATAAGTGATAGTCTTTTCTTCAACTTTAATAGGTGCAGCTACTTTTACTTCTATGGGAGGATGATATTTAAACCACTTCCCCTTGGGGAGATCAACATAGGTAGCAAAAGATTCACAGAAAGAAGCTACTATCTCAGAGTCAAGTCCATATTTAGTGCTAAATTTACGAAAAATATCGGTATCCATAAAAGATTTAACACAATCAAAACTAGGTGTCATACCTCACTCCTTACCATTGTCGAGGTCCCAATCTTTAGAGTTGCATTTAATTCTTTCCAACAAATCTCATTTGAATTCAATAGTCTTCATCATAAAAGAGCCCGCACAAGAAGTATCAAGCATGGTGCGATTGTTACCAGAAAGCCGAGCATAAAAATTTTGAATAATCATTTCTCTTGAGAGCTCATGATTGGGGCATGAATATAACATTGATTTAAGCCTCCCCCAACCTTGAGCGATGCTTTCTCCTTCGCAGGGCCAAAAATTATATATATAATTGCGATCACGATGAACAAGATGCATAGGATAAAACTTCTGATGAAATTCCAATTTCAATCGTTTGTAATTCCAAGACCTCATATCATCACATAGCCTATACCATGTCGATGCACCTCCCCTCAAAGATAAAGGGAAGGCCTTCTTCTTAACAACATCCCTGGGTACACCTGCAAGCTTAAATAATCCACAAACTTCATCCACATATATCAGATGTTCATCAGGATGTTTTGTTCCGTCTCCTAAAAAAGGATTAGCTAGCAGTTTTTCTATCATACCCGTAGGAACTTCAAAGCAAGCATTTTCATTTTCAGTAGGTTCAGTAGGTTGAGGAGCAACTCTTTGCTCTACTGGTCGGGGTGAAGATACCCCGAACAAGCCCCTCGGAGGATTACTTTCCATAGTAACAAGTGACAATAAATTTCAGCACACTATATAAATTTTTCCTTACCAAATTCCACCTACCAAAGGCGCTTCACTCCCCGGCAATGGCGCCAGAAAAGAGTCTTGATGACCCACAAGTATAGGGGATCTATCATAGTCCTTTCGATAAGTAAGAGTGTCGAACCCAACGAGGAGCGGAAGGAAATGATAAGCGGTTTCCAGCAAGGTATTCTCTGCAAGTACTAAAATAAGTGGTAACAGATAGTTTTGTGATAAGATAATTTGTAATGAGCAACAAGTAACAAAAGTTAATAAGGTGCAGCAAGGTGGACCAATCCTTTTTGTAGCAAAGGACAAGCCTGGACAAACTCTTATATGATGTAAAGCGCTCCCGAGGACACATGGGAATATCGTCAAGCTAGTTTTCATCACGTTCATATGATTCGCGTTCGGTACTTTGATAATTTGGTATGTGGGTGGACCGGTGCTTGGGTGCTGCCCTTACTTGTACAAGCATCCCACTTATGATTAACCTCTATTGCAAGCATCCGCAACTACAACAAAAGTATTAAGGTAAACCTAACCATAGCATGAAACGTATGGATCCAAATCAGCCCCTTATGAAGCAACGCATAAACTAGGGTTTAAGCTTCTGTCACTCTAGCAACCCATCATCTACTTATTACTTCCCAATGCCTTCCTCTGGGCCCAAATAATGGTGAAGTGTCATGTAGTCGACGTTCACATAACACCACTAGAGGAGACACAACATACATCTCATCAAAATATTGAACGAATACCGAATTCACATGACTACTAATAGCAAGACTTCTCCCATGTCCTCAGAAACAAAAGTAACAACTCACAAAGCATAAACATGTTCATAATCAGAGGGGTATTAATATGCATATAGGATCTGAACATATGATCTTCCACCAATTGAACCAACTAGCATCAACTACAAGGAGTAATTAACACTACTAGCAATCTACTAGCACCAATCCCGGACTTGGAGACAAGAATTGGATACAAGAGATGAACTAGGGTTTTGAGAGGAGATGGTGCTGATGAAGATGTTGATGGAGATTGCCCTCTCCCGATGAGAGTAGCGTTGGTGATGACGATGGCGATGATTTCCCCCTCCAGGAGGGAAGTTTCCCCGACAGAACAGCTCCGCCAGAGCCCTAGATTGGTTCCGCCAAGGTTCTGCCTTGTGGCGGCGGAGTTTCGTCCGAGAAGATGGCTTATGATTTCTTTCCCATTGAAAGACTCCATATAGCAGAAGATGGCCACCGGAGGGCCACCAGGGGGCCCACGAGGTAGGGGGGCGCCCCCAGGGGGGTAGGGCGCGCCCCCACCCTCATGGGCAGGGTGTGGCCCCCCTGGTGAAGTTCTTGCTCTCAGTATTTTTTATATATTTGGAAAACATCTTCTGTGAAGTTTCAGGACTTTTGGAGCTGTGCAGAATAGGTCTCTAATATTTGCTCCTTTTCCAGCCCAGAATCCCAACTGCCGGCATTCTCCCTCTTTATGTAAACCTTGTAAAATAAGAGAGAATAGGCATAAGTATTGTGACATAATGTGTAATAACAACCCATAATGCAATAAATATTGATATAAAAGCATGATGCAAAATGGACGTATCGTTCACTCTCCCGCAACCCGCTGTACCCTCTACTTGAACATGGTGCTTTATGCTTCATATTATTATCCAATGATGTGTTGCCATCCTATGATATCTGAGTAGATTTTCGTTGTCCTATCAGTAATTGGTGAATTGTTATGATTGGCTTAATTTTCTTGTGGTTATGTTGTTGTCCTTTGGTTCCCATCATATGAGCGCGCGCGTGGATCACACCATAGGGTTAGGTGTATGTTGATAGGACTATGTATTGGAGGGCAAGAGTAACAGAAGCTTCAACCTAGCATAGAAATTGATGCATACGGGATTGAAGGGGGACCAATATATCTTAATGATATGGTTGGGTTTTACCTTAATGAACGTTAGTAGTTGCGACGCTTGCTAATAGTTCCAATCATAAGTGCATAGAATTCCAAGTCAGGGATGACATGCTAGCAGTGGCCTCTCCCACATAAAACTTGCTATCGGTCTAGTAACATAGTCAATTGCTTAGGGACAATTTCACAACTCCTACCACCACTTTTCCACACTCGCTATACTAACTTTATTGCTTCTTTATGTAAACAGCCCCTAGCTTTTATTTACGTGCTCTTTATTATCTTGCAAACCTATCCAAAAACACCTACAAAGTACTTCCAGTTTCATGCGTAGAGTTGTATCGGTGGTCAATAGAACTTGAGGGAATATTAGTTCTACCTTTAGCTCCTCGTTGGGTTCGACACTCTTACTTATCAAAAGAGGCTATAATTGATCCCCTATACTTGTGGGTCATCGAGACCTTTTTCTGGCGCCAATTGCCGGGGAGCAATAGCGTGGGGTGAATATTCTCGTGTTTGCTTGTTTGCTTTATCACTAAGTAATTTTTATTTGATGTTCTAAGTTGTTCTCTATCTTTAGTTATGGATATGGAACATGAAATACCAAAAAAATTAGGTTTACTTGCTACTCATGGAGATGGGGAACCTCCTAAAACCCTCGATGCTCATTATGTGAAAGATATTATGTACTACTTTGATAATCCTAAGAAAACCCCATTCAACTTAGTAATGGGAGACATGTTGGATCAACGTGAATACTTTAGGGATTATCGCTTGACTCAAAAAGCAAAACTATTATGGAATCAAATTCATATGTTGCATTGGTATGCTCGGGAACTATGCTTGAGATATGACTATACTTGTTGCTCTAGGACAAAGGCTCCACACCTTCCCTTTTCATGCAAATTTAATGATGATAAAACCTTGGCATCTTATGCTAATGGTATATATGATTACTATGATGTGGAACAAATAGAAGAATTTGTTGCTTTATGGGTGCTTAAGAAATTGAATCTTTGTTTAAAGAGTGTGAAAATCTTGATGATGTTGTTTACAGACCTGAAAATTTTGCTATACTTAAATATTGCTATGAGAATTATGAATTCAATTCCGATATTGATGATTTTATTGGTAGAGTCTCCGTTGTCCAAGAAGAGACTCATATTTTGCAGGAGTCTATGGAAGAAGAAATTAATGACATTGTGAGCTCATTGGATGAAAAAGATGAGGAGGAGAGCGAAGAACAAAAGGAGGAAGAGCGGATTGATCACCCGTGCCCACCTTCTAATGAGAGTAACTCTTCAACTCATACATTGTTTAATTTCCCTTCGTGCTTACCGAAGGATGGTTGTTATGATGACTGTTATGATCCCGTTTATTCTCTTGAAATATCCCTTTTTGATGAACTTGATGCTTGCTATGTTTGTGGCCAAGATGCCAATATGAATTATGCTTATGGAGATGAACTTGCTATAGTTCCTTATGTTAAACATTAAATTGTTACTATTGCACCCACGCATGATAGTCCTATTACCATGTGTAGTAGTAAAACGCAACCCATCAATATAATCCTTAATAAGGGCAAACTTCTCCAATATAGTGTAGTCGGGAGATTTCAAAAAGGTAATAGGACTATCATGCGTGGGTGCTATACCTAATATTGCTATGAGAATTATGAATTCAATTCCGATATTGATGATTTTATTGATGGAGTCTCCGCTGTCCAAGAAGAGACTAACATTTTGCAGGAGTCTATGGAAGAAGAAATTAATGACATTGTGAGCTCATTGGATGAAAAAGGTGAGGAGGAGAGCGAAGAAAAAAAGGAGGAAGAGCGGATTGATCACCCGTGCCCACCTTCTAATGAGATTAACTCTTCAACTCATACATTGTTTAATCTCCCTTCGTGCTTACCGAAGGATGGTTGCTATGATGACTGTTATGATCCCGTTGATTCTGTTGAAATATCCCTTTTTGATGAACTTGATGCTTGCTATGTTTGTGGACAAGATGCCAATATGAATTATGCTTATGGAGATGAACTTGCTATAGTTCCTTATGTTAAACATTAAATTGTTACTATTGCACCCACGCATGATAGTCCTATTACCTTTTTGAATTATCCCGACTACACTATATCGGAGAAGTTTGCCCTTATTAAGGATTATATTGATGGGTTGTGTTTTACTACTACACATGATGATTTTGATAGATATAATATGCATGTGCTTGCTGCTCCTACTTTCAATTATTATGAGAGAGGAACTACATCTCCGTCTCTTTATGTTTCCAACACGAAAAAATTGCAAGAAACTGTTTATACTATGCATTGGCCTTTACTTTGTGTGCATGAATTGTTCTTTTATGCCATGCCGATGCATAGGAAGAGAGTTAGACTTCATAATTACATGACATATGTTACTTTGTGCTCACTACTAAATTACAAATCATTGTTAATTAAAATTGGCTTTGATATACATTGGGATCCGGGTGGATCCATTACTTGAGCACTATATGCCTAGCTTAATGGCTTTAAAGATAGCACTGTCAGGGAGACAACCCAGAAGTTTTAGAGAGTCATTTATTTCTTTTGTGTGCTTTTATAAAGTTTAAAAACAAAAAAATAAAGAGGGGAACCCAAAACCTTTTCAAAAAGGAAAGTGAAAGTGAGAGAGACAAGCATTGTTGAAGTGGGGGAGCTCTTTGAACTTTGTTCATGCTCACGGAAACTTTGTGAATCTTGATTATAGAAACTTTTAAACAAAAATAATTATCCCCTTGTACAATTCCATTGTATTATAAAAATAATGTGCCAAGGTTTGCCTTTAGGATGTTTACATTGCTTGTTGGTTTGTGCGGTGCAGAACAGAAACTTTGGTTGTACTGCGTGATTTTACATTTTTTGCTGGAACGTCAAACGGTTCTGAACCTTTTTTCACTGTCTTTCTATAATTTTTTTTACTAATTTTGGTAGAATTTTCGGAGTACCAGAGGTATGGTGAATGTTCAGATTATTACAGACTATTCTGTTTTAGACAGATTCTGTTTTTATGCATAGTTTGCTTGTTTTGATGAAACTATCAATTTATATCAGTGGATTAAGCCATGGAAAAATTATATTACATTAGCTAAAATGAAAAACCAAAATATGAATTGGTTTGCAACAGTACTTAGAGTAGTGATTTGCTTTATTATACTAACGGATCTTACCGAGCTTTCTGTTGAGTTTTGTGTGGATGAAGTGTTCGAAGATCGAGGATGTCTCGATATGAGAAGGACGAGAGGCAAGAGCTCAAGCTTGGGGATTACCAAGGCACCCCAAGTAAATATTCAAGGAGAATCAATCGTCTAATCTTGGGTATGCCCCGGAAGGCATCCCATCTTTCTTCAACAAATATCGGTATGTTTTCGGATTCGTTTCGTTCATGCGATATGTGCAAATCTTGGAGCGTCTTTTGCAATTAGTTTTCATTTTTATTTTATGCACCATGGTGGAATGAGATAGTCCTTGGTTGATTTATAGAATTCTCATTGCACTTCACTTATATCTTTTGAGTATGGCTTTATAGAATGCTTCATGTGCTTCACTTATATCATTTGAAATTTGGATTGCCTGTTTCCCTACACATAGAAAAGCGCCATTTTTAGAATGCTCTTTTGCTTCACTTATATTTGTTAGAGCGTGGGCATATATTTTGTAGAAATAATTAAACTCTCTTGCTTCACTTATATCTATTTAGAGAGATGACAGGAACTGGTCATTCACATAGTTAGTCATAAAATCCTACATAAAACTTGTAGATCACTGCATATGATATGTTTGATTCCCTGCAATAGTTTTGCGATATAAAGATGGTGATATTAGAGGCATGCTAGTGGGTAGTTGTGGATTTTAGAAATACTTGTGTTGAAGTTTGTGATTCACGTAGCATGCATGTATGGTGAACCGTTATGTGATGAATTCGGAGCATGAGGTATTTATTCATTGTCTTCCTTATGACTAGCGGTCGGGGACGAGTGATGGTATTTTCCTACCAATATATCCCCCTAGGCATGCGCATAGTACTTTGTTTAGATGACTAATAGATTTTTGCAATAAGTATGTGAGTTCTTTATGACTAATGTTGAGTACATGGATTATACGCACTCTCACCCTTCCATCATTGCTAGCCTCTTCGGTACCGCCCATTGCCCTTTCTCACCTCGAGAGTTGGTACAAAATTCGCTGGTGCATCCAAACCCCGTGATACGATAGGATCTATCACACATAAGCCCCCTTATATCTTCCTCAAAATAGCCACCATACCTACCTATTATGGCATTTCCATAGTCATTCCGAGATATATTGCCATGCAACTTCTATCATCATCATATACATGACTTTAGCATTTATTGTCATATTGCTTTGCATGATCGTAAGATAGCTAGCATGATGTTTTCATGGCTTGTCCATTTTTTGATGCCATTCCTACGCTAGATCATTGCACATCCCGGTACACCGCCGGAGGCATTCATATAGAGTCATATCTTTGTTCTAGTATTGAGTTGTAATATTGAGTTGTAAGTAAATAAAAGTGTGATGATCATCATTATTAGAACATTGTCCCATGTGAGGTTATCAAAATAAAATAGGCCAAAGAAGCCCAAATAAAAAAAGAGGCCAAAGAAGCCCACCAAAAAAAGAGGGAAAAAACAAAAAAAAAGAGTGGACAATGTTACTATCCTTTTACCACACTTGTGCTTCAAAGTAGCACCATGTTCTTCATATAGAGAGTCTCATTGAGTTATCACTTCATATACTAGTGGGAATTTTAATTATAGAACTTGGCTTGTATATTCCGATGATGGGCTTCCTCAAATGCCCGAGGTCTTCATGAGCAAGCAAGTTGGATGCACACCCACTTAGTTTCAGTTTGAGCTTTCATATACTTATAGCTCTAGTGCATCCGTTGCATGGCAATCCCTACTCCTTACATTGACATCAATTGATGGGAATCTCCATAGCCCGTTGATTAGCTGCGTCGATGTGAGACTTTCTCCTTTTTTGTCTTCTCCACACAAACTCCACCATCATATTCTATTCCACCCATAGTGCCATGTCCATGGCTCACGCTCATGTATTACGTGAAAGTTGAAAAGGTTTGAGAACGTCAAAAGTATGAAACAATTGCTTGGCTTGTCATCGGGGTTGTGCATGATTTGAATATTTTGTGTGGTGAAGATGGAGTATAGCCAGACCATATAATTTTGTAGGGATAACTTTCTTTGGCCATGTTATTTTGAAAAGACATGATTGCTTTATTAGTATGCTTGAAGTATTATTGTCTTTAATTTCAAATGATAGCCTATTGCTTTGAATCACTCGCGTCTTAATATTCATGCCATGATTAGATTACATAATCAAGATTATTCTAGGTAGCATTCCACATCAAAAATTATTTTTTTATCATTTACCTACTCGAGGACGAGCAGGAATGAAGCTTGGGGATGCTGATACGTCTCCGTCGTATCTATATTTTTTTATTGTTCCATGCCAGTATTCTAAAACTTTCATATACTTTTGGAAACTTTTTATACTATTTTTGGGACTAACATATTGATCCAGTGCCCAGTGCCAGTTCCTGTTTGTTGCATGTTTTTTTGTTTTGTAGAAAATCCATATCAAACAGAGTACAAATGGGATAAAATGGACGGTGAATATTTTGGGAATATTTGTGAAATATGGGAAGAAGAATCAATGCGAGACGGTGCCCGAGGGGGCCACGAGGGAGGGGTGTGCCTGCCCCCCTAGGCGCGCCCCTGGCCATCGTGGGCACCCTGTAAGGCAGTTGCTGCTCTTCTTTGGCCGCAAGAAAGCTAATTTTCAGATAAAAATCTGGGCGAAGGTTTCAATCCAATTGGAGTTATGGATCTCCGGATATATAAGGAATGGTGAAAGGGCATAATCCCATAACACAGAAATAGAGAGAGACAGAGAGACAGATCCAATCTCGGAGGGGCTCCCATGCCATGGAGGCCAAGGACCAGAGGGGAAACCCTTCTCCCATCTAGGGAGAAGGTCAAGGAAAAAGAAAAGGAAGAAGAAGAAGAAGAAGAAGAAGAAGAAGAAGAAGGGGGCTCTCTCCCCCCTCGCTTTTGGTGGCGCCGGAGTGCCACCGGGGGGCATCATCATCACCGCAATCTACACCAACACCTCCGTCACCTTCACCAACATATCCATCACCTTTCCCCCTCTATCTACAATGGTCCACTCTCCCGCAACCGGCTGTACCCTCTACTTGAACATGGTGCTTTATGCTTCATATGATTAACCAATGATGTGTTGCCATCCTATGATGTCTGAGTAGATTTTCGTTGTCCTATCTGTAATTGGTGAATTGTTGTGATTGGTTTAATTTGCTTGTGGTTATGTTGCTATCCTTTGGTGCCCATCATATGAGTGCGCGCGTGCAACACACCATAGGGTTAGTTGTATGTTGATAGGACTATGTATTGGAGGGCAAGAGTGACAGAAGCTTCAACCTAGCATAGAAATTGATGCATACGGGATTGAAGGGGGACCAATATATCTTAATGCTATGGTTGGGTTTTACCTTAATAAATTTTAGTAGTTGCGGACGCTTGCTAATAGTTCCAATCATAAGTGTATAGAATTCCAAGTCAGGGATGACATGCTAGCAGTGGCCTCTCCCGCATAAAACTTGCTATCGGTCTAGCAACGTGGTCAATTGCTTAGGGGCAATTTCGCAACTCCTACCACCACTTTTCCACACTCACTATACTAACTTTAATTCTTCTTTATCTAAACATCCCCTAGCTTTTATTTACATGCTCTTTATTATCTTGCAAACCTATCCAAAAACACCTACAAAGTGCTTCTAGTTTCATACTTGTTTTAGGTAAAGCGAACATCAAGCGTGCGTAGAGTTGTATCGGTGGTCGATAGAACTTGAGGGAATATTTTTTCTACCTTTAGCTCCTCATTGGGTTCGACACTCTTACTTATCGAAAGAGGCTACAATTGATCCCCTATACTTGTGGGTTATCACTCTCGTGCAATGACAAGTGAATAAACACTCATCGTGACAATAACACATCTAGCATGGAAAATATTAGCCACCCCTCACCTCTCCACGAGTGGAACGAACACACAAAAGAAAAGTTTATTTTGAAAATTAGAGGTGGCACACACAAATTTGCTTAGAACGGCAAAAGAATACCGCATATAGGTAGATAGTGGACTCATGTGGCAAAAGTGGTTTAAAGGTTTTTGGATGCACAAGTAGTGATCATACTTAGTGCAAAATGAAGGCTAGCAAAAAGATTGAGAAGCGACCAACCAAGAAACGAATAATCTCATAAGCGAGAATTAAGCATAATTAACTCCGAATAATGCACCACAATTAGGATATAATTTCATTGCAAAATTATTGACTTTCGTGCTTTCTTAGGGAATCACAAACCTTAACACCAATATTCTTACTAAAGCATAATTACTCATCAACATAACTCACATATCACATCATCATATCTCAAAACTATTACTAAGAATCAAGTTTATTTTGTCCAATGATCTTCATGGAAGTTTTTATTATATCCTTCTTGGATATTTATCACTTTGACACTAATTTTCATGTGTTGCTTTTGATAAGCTCAAACAAATATAAGTGAAGATCATGAGCATATTTTTTTCTTTCTCTCAAATTAATTTAAGTGAAGCAAGAGAGAATTTCTTGAAAATTTTACTAACTCTCAAATAAATCTAAGTGAATCAAGAGATTATTTATTCAAAAATACTAAAGCACATCGTGCTCAAAAAGATATAAGTGCAGCACTAGAGCAAGTTGTGAGAACCCGGAATTAACTTCCAGACCCTCCTGTGTATATTTGTCAACCTCAGGATCATTGTTGACAACACCGTGAAATGATATCATTGCACAATACATAAAAGGTATTACAATTTTAAATATATCTTGCCACAGGGCATTCCTAGATAAATGTCTCATGACACTTATTACATTCAAAAAAACAGCGGAAAGTACAATGCGTAGCGACTCCATCTCAGCCACAGGCAGTTGATGTAGTCCACGTGACCTCACTCCTACGAATCGTCATAGTAGTCGTAGTCATCACCTTCATCTCCATGCAACTCTGTTGTCAACAAAATTATTGCCATGAGTACATTACGTACTCAACATGCCTCCCTCGGGGAAGGTCCTCATAACTACATGTGGCTTCAAAGGAAGGCTGTATGGCTCATTTGCATAAAGCTAATTTTGTTTAACAAATAAAGCAGTTGGATAAAAGCAGTTTTTGATGAGAATGTGTTTTATCTCCAGAATAAATTTCATCAAAGTGAGGATCCTCGATCAACTCACGTCCTTCATAGGTTTCAAGCATATGGACAAAGAGGGAATAAGCAAGACAGGTCCTATACGTCAAGAAAGATTCATATGTTGTCCATGACCATGGACACGGCTATTCGAATAGTATTACACTCTGCAGAGGTCGTACTCTTTACCCACACGACACAATCCCGACTTGTTGCCACCAGTGGCCGCTGGTATAGTACTCCATTTGGTGTACCGGCAGGGGGATTGTGACGAGGTCTTTGGACTAGATCCCCCAAAGATGTGACATGCCCACCGGGTCTGGTGCACGGAACTAAGAGTACGTCCTCAAACCGGTCCCCCCCCATCTATGCCGAGGATACTCCTCACAAGGCAGCTATCCCATCTGCGGTACGGCAACATTGACACCTAAGGCTGACTAGCTTACTTGACCAAGCCAGTGCCCATATAGCATGTGGATGTACTGTTATCACAATCTTCAAATCCAAGACTTATTAGGCCTTATGCGGCACGGACGACTGATTGCCCCCTTCAACTTGTGAAGGGCAGCCAATCACTCCTTCAATCCTTGATTCAGATGTCGCCCGCACCAGTATTCAGATGGTAAGTTTCACCCAGAGTAGAAAAGGATAGCGAGGGTCAACAAGGGCCAACTGGCCTAGCTAAGTTTCAACTGTCAATGACTCGGAGGTCATTCAACAAGGCACCTACAGGGTGATAAGCATGGCTAAGCATTTCTACTCTACCGGAATTATATACTTCTACTCAGATGTCAAGTAAATAGGCGACAAGCGGATCAGGGTAATGTGTCAATCGACATGCTTGCTACGAGAATTAAAATAGCATGCACATAGTAACAATAAAACTCAATGCAATTTTGTAAACCATATGATAAGTATGATCAAAGAAGGAGACATGCCTTCGTTGTTGAGTCCTTCTTCGGTAACCTATTTCTGTCCATGTCCAACATCGTCATCACTCCCTACTCGTCGTAACGATAGCAAAAGACAAACAATAAATACCAAAAAATAGAAAATCCAAATAACATCCAAAACAAATTAAGAGTGGATGGATAGCAAGATATTGATCAATATGGAGACTCCGAAATGAGGTAGCATGATTGGATGTAAGAGAGAGGATTCATTGAAGTGACATGGTTGAGGTTGACACAGCTAAGAAATACTTGGCAATCAAGACTAACGTTCCAATACGAATATGCAATTAAACACTAGTAGTGCCCACTATACATCTCGACAAACTATATAGGAAACTAGTATCTAACAAACACAATGGCATCAACACACATGAAAAGGAACCATCCTATGCATTTAACCACACAATTACAACATGACATGATGAAGGTAATAGTTAACCACAAATAGATATTTAGATAGAATCTAAATATTTATAATGGTCAATAGTAGTCAAACATATACATCAACTATATAATAATTCGAAAGGCAATAGTTCCGTAAGATAAACGAACAAACATTACAAACCATACTAGTTAAGCAATCAAACATCACTCAACAACATGAACCGAATTGACCTAGGTCAAACCGTACAACATTATTAATATAAAATAGGATCAACTCTATTATAACAAACCAAGTCATTTGTCAAACAATTAACAAGAAACTATACAAGACATGGAACAAAAGAGTAAACTACTATCCAGGCATGATATGATTAAGATTAATAATCAACCACAAGTAAATATTTGGATGTATCCAAATATTTATAATGGTTAACAATAAGCAAAGACTAAACATCAAACGTAATAACTATAGCGAGCATTGCTATAACAAGAGTCAATCCAATACTATGGTCAAAAATAAATAAATAAATAAATCAAGACACATCTTCACACATGGCATGTGAGTATAGAATCACTAGAGGTCTCAACGAATTACACATGCATCACACACATGAGTGATCATGATAAGATACTGAACTAGGACACTCCTTATAATAAAGGAAACAACTAATATCCAAATGCCCTCTAGAAAAAAGATTACCACAACATGATTAACAACAAAGCAACAATGTGCACTAAGCATATGAGAAAGACACAACTCAACTATTGAAAGGTAAACTATCCTAATCATGTGATGAGCTAATGTAACATGTGCCAAACACTCATAATGCTATCATGAGATAAGTCAAGCTTATATAAGGAACACAAGGGTCTAAGTACTAAATTATAGCACATGAAACATAATAAGACATGAAAGATAACTTGCATTAATGATGTCTAGATATACAACAATGCAACAACTAGATACAAATATATAATGCTAAGTATGAATGATCATCACACGAGATGCCAATGTATGATACCAATAGAATACAACTCACAACAATGAGATAACTTAGTTGATATCAACTAACATGAATATGGATATACCATACTAAACATCTAGGCAAGTCAGAGAACTAGGTCATGACATCAAGCAATGTACTATACTAGCATGAGTAACAAAATGGCATTCACTTCTATTTGTTACAATCTATAGTAGCAAAGACATAAGATACACCACTAGGCATGATCTAATACATGAATTGCTATAGACATGTTATACAACCTAGTTATACAATCACAACATTGTATCATGGTATTGATCAACTAAGAAGGGGTCCTTCTTAATTAAAATATATGAAACCATAAACTACTAACATGTATCTACTAAGCAAAGGAAAACCACATGCGCGATCATAAAGTATAAACTAGCAATGGTATAACACATGCATGGAAAACATTCAATAAAGAATGCATTCTACTTTAAGAAATTCCAAACATGGCATGGTAATAGACTAAGGAAAAATAAACACACATTATAGTTGCCATGATGTAAGAAACTAAGTTATATGCCACGGGAATAAATTGTAAATATGAGAATACAAATACGACCATGACATAAATCATCAAACCATGCAATCTTGCATGTCTACAAAATAAGAGGAACCACTAGGCAACCAAATCATGTAACCTAGAATGGTGACATGTAAGAAACCATAGGAACAACTACACAAAGTGTGTTATGCCACAGGGAACTATAATAGAACTGTTCTAAAGTAACATAGCACTTCATTTAACATCTAGAGCCTAGCATAAAGAAAATTGTGCAAAAACACACATGACAAATACCTAAACAACTATCATAGGCATGGCATGATTTCAAACCAATAAATAAACATGCAACATGGATGAACATGATTATGTAAACTATATCTAAGATATATCCATGCTAAACAAAACTCAAGATATGATGTAATTCATGATGCGACAAACAAAGGGAAGCCTAGAACAATTCTATGGAATTATATGCATGGTGAACATTCATAAAAATTTGTACGCATGCACAAGAGAGGACTACATGATACGCAAAAATAACAATATGAGACAACGTACAAAATTATAACAGGTAAATAAAAGAAATCCTTACAATAAATCTAGTCAGTCACATTTAAACTTCTAAAATTATGAAATAATTATGAGCGACTCCTAGGCATATCACAAGCATAAATATTTACACAAAATTTAACCGATGAACAAACTTCAATCTTGGCAGAAAATGACTATTACAAAATGTATACTAAAACCTTATTGATAAAACTAGCGATGTAACTCTACATGGGATTACCATGGGTATGAGAAACAAATCATATGTTGAACACAACATCATCCGAGGAACTAAAAAGTACGCGGACATGTCGATGGGATCCGTTCATGCATCGACGCGAGCAACAACAGAGATATATTGAATAAGAATGTCTACGAGATACTACAAGTGATGTCCAGAAGGTGTGCAAGAGGAATTGGATAGAGGCTCACCGAGTTTGACGCAACGGTGTGATGAACTCGACGAACAGTGTACACGGACATGCAGAATTCTTGGTGTGTGGTCGACGGATCGCGGTCTTTCTTCTCTAAATGGATCTATGGTGAGGACAGGAAGTTCCTGGTGCAAGGGAATGGATGGAGGTGCTCTGAGTTGCCGGGAACAAGCACTCGCGTCTATGGAGCAGCAGCACTTCGTGGATGAATTTGGGAAGAACAGAGAAGGGAGATGGCAGAAGGTGGTAAGGAATTGTAAGAGGAGGTGGAGGCACACATGAAGATGTCCTCAGTTTGTGGAAACAACAAAGGGAGAGGGGAGTTAAAAGGAGGAGGCAGGAGATGTATCGCTCAAAGATGTTGCCGTTTGGTCTCTGTGAGCGTACATGTGAGCGTACAGAGGAGAGGAGGAGAAGAGGCGTTCGCTCGTGGGAGAGATGGACCAATTTATTTATCTATAGATTGGAAACGGTAGCAATTAAAGGAGTTGGAGGAGGGGTTTCCATCATGGCTGAACGTTTCCTATGGTGGTTGTTTCCCTTCTGTAGATTGGGAACGTACAAAAGGAGAGGAGATTCGCTAGGTGGAGGAATGGGCCAGTTTGGCCAGCCCATAAGGAAGGAGGGCAGGAGGAAAATAACAGTGGAAAAAATAGATGTGCTAGGCCCATGTGACTTGAGAAAGAAAACAAAAACAATTGGATGAATCCAGGGAAGAGAAGAGAGATGTACAGATGCATGTATTGGTGGATTTGTCTCAGAAACAATGTACGCGTGGATGGAAAGTATGAGTAAGATAGCTGGACAATTCAAATGGTAGAACGTATCTAATGGTCCGATGAAATTTGGCCCGAGATTTAGAAAAGGAAAAAAATTGATTTCCGTTTTAGGAAATCTAGAGAAGGAAAAGAAGCTCGAATACATAGCAAAAGAACTGAGATATCCAAGACAGTGTAGACTCGCATATTTAAATATGCCGAAGACAAATTTAAAAAACCAGTTAAAACAAAAGATCAAAACACAAATTTAATTTAAGTTGGCATTAGTTCAAGTTAAATCCACTAACTTTATGAAAACTCAATTTAAGATTTTATTAACAAATAAAACAAACAAAATTTTCTCGTCCTAATTTTTTGGAAAACTTTTTCTTAAACATTCCGAGAATCGGGATGTTACACAAGTCCATAGCTCATAAAAAATTTAAGTGAAGCATAGAGAGCAATTCTAACAAGTCATGACATAATTTTGGCTCTCTAAAATAGGTGTGTCCAGCAGGGAATCAAGACTTAAAACACAAAATAAAACAAGCGAAGACTCATATCATACAAGACGCTCCAAGCAAAACACATAGTATGTGACGAATAAAAATATAGTTTCGAGTAAAATACCGATGGTCATTAGAAGAAAGAGGGGATGCCACTCGGGGCATCCCCAAGCTTAGTTGCTTGCTCTCTTTTGGATAATAGCTTGGGATGCCGGGGCATCCCCAATCTTAGGCTCTTATTACTCCTTATTCCTTTATCCATCGTAAGATAACCCAAAACTTGAAAACTTCAATCACACAAAACTCAACAAAAGCTTTCGTGAGATCCGATAGTATAAGAAAACAAATCACTACTATAAGTGATGTAGTAAACCAATTCATATTTTATTCTTGAATTATATCTACTGTATTCCAACTTTTCTATGGCAAAAAATCATCAAAGAAAACCATAGAGCCATCAAAACAAGAACACAACGCAAAGAAAACAGAATCTATCAAAAACAGAACAGTCTATAGCAATCTGGATATTTCAAATATTTCTGTAACTCCAAAAACTCTAAAAAATTAGGATGACCTGGGAAATTTGTATGTTAATCTACTACAAAAGGAATTGGTATTTTATAGCTTGCTGGTTACAAATGAAAATTATTTTTGCGAGCGCAAAAATTTCTATTTTTTCAGCAAGATCAAACAACTATCATCCAAGAAAATCCTAAAGGCTTTACTTGGCATGAAGACTAAACTAAACATAAAAAACACAATCATAACAGTAGCATAATTGTGCAAACACTCAAAAACAGGAAGCAAAAAAGTAAAAATAAATTTTATTCATTGGGTTGCCTCCCAACAAGCGCTATAGTTTTACGCCCTTAGCTAGGCATAAAGCAAGGATCTTTGTTTCGAGATCCATAAGATGCCCTCATGATTGATTCATATGGTGGCCTAATTCTTGTTCTAGGGAAGTTTTCCATACCCTTCCTCAAAGGAAATTGGAACTTAATATTGCCTTCTTTCATATCAATCACGACACTGATAGTGCCTAAAAACGGTCTACCAAGAATAATTGGACTAGACGGATTGCAATCAATATCAAGAACAATAAAATCTATGGGCACATAATTCCTAGTTGCAAGAATAAGAACATCATTAATTCTTCCCATAGGCTTTTTAATAGTACAATCCGCCAAGTGCAAATTCAAAGAACATGATTCAATATCGGTAAGACCAAGCACATCACATAAAGATTTCGGAATTGTAGAAACACTAGCACCCAAGTCACACAAAGCAAAACACTCATAATTTTTTATCTTGACTTTGATAGTAGGTTCCCGTTCATCATGCAATTTTCTAGGAATTGAAACATCTAATTCCAACTATTCTTCTAAAGCTTTCATCATAGCATCAACAATATGTTTAGTAAAAGCTTTAGTTTGTTCATAAGCATGGGGTGAATTTATCATGGATTGCAACAAAGAAATACAATCAATCAAAGAGCAACTATCATAATTAAAGTCTTTATAATACAAAAGAGTGGGCACATCACTAGTTAAAGTCTTGACCTCTTCAAACCCACTTTTATCAATTTTCTCAACAAGATTTTCACCCTCTGAATTATCGGGACGCCTTCTAACTAAAGTTGACTCTTCTCCAATCCCTTTTTCATCAATCTTAACTTTACTAAACAAGGAATCGATATAAGAAACACCAATCATTTTAAGATCTTCATCACTTTTGCGGAAGTAATCACTAGAACACGCTCTTTCTAAAAATTCTCCTTTAGCTCTAAGCATAGCGGTTCTTTTCTTACTTTCATCCATAGAAACGTAAAGAGCTTTAATTGATTCCTCAACTTTAGGCACAAAAAATTTCATCTTGAGATTTTCCACATCATGAGAAATTCTATCAACACTTCTAGACAACCAATCTTATTCAACTTTTCTTCTATGGTAGTGTTGAATTTTTTTTGCGTGTTGATAAATTCTTTAATATTATTCTCAAGATTAGAGGTGTTCCTATTATTATAAGATTGATTTCCATAGGGATTACCATAATTATTAGAGGAATTACTAGGAAAAGGCCTAGGATTAAAATTACCTCTATAAGCATTGTTATTGAAATTATTCCGCGAGATAAAATTCACATCTATAGCATCACTATTTTGCTCAATCAAAGTAGACAAAAGCATATCATTGAAATCAATAGGAGCACTTTTACTAGCAACCAATTTCATAAGTGCGTCAACTTTTTCACTCAAAGAAGAAATTTCAACTTTTTTACTAGTAGGAGCTCTTTCGGTATGCCATTGCGAATAATTTGCCATAATATTATCAAGCAATTTAGTGGCTTCACACAAAGTAATTTCCATAAAAGTACCACCCGCGAAGGAATCTAAAAGATTACGAGTAACAAAATTCAATCCCGCATAAAATATTGTACGATCATCCAAAGATTTAACCCATGAGTTGCGTCGGTATTTCCCCAAAGAGGAACGGATGATGCAGCACAATAGTGGTAGGTATTTCCCTCAGATATGAAACCAAGGTTATCGAACCAGTAGGAGAAGCAAGCAACACAACGTAAACAGTTGTTGCACACAAATAACAAATACTCACAACCCGACGTGTAAAAGGGGTTGTCAATCCCTTTCGGGTAACAGTGCCAGAAATTGGCAAACGGACGTGAGAGAGTTGTAAATATTGATAGATCGAACTCCAAATAAAATAAATTGCAGCAAGGTATTTTTGTATTTTTGGTTAGTAGATCGGAAAATAAAAGGCAAATAAAATAGATCGCAAAGGCAAATAATATGAGAAAGAGACACAGGGGCTGTAGGTTTCACTAGTGGCTTCTCTCAAGAAAATAGCAAATGGTGGGTGATCAAATTACTATTGGGCAATTGATAGAACTTCAAATAATCATGACGATATCCATGCAATGACCATTACATAGGCATCACGTCCAAGATTAGTAGACCGACTCCTGCCTGCATCTACTACTATTACTCCACACATCGACCGCCATCCAGCATGCATCTAGTGTATTAAGTTCATGGAGAAACAAAGTAATGCAATAAGAACGATGACATGATGTAGACAAGATCTATCTATGTAGGGATAGACCCCATCATTTTATCCATAGTAGCAACGATACATACGTGTCGGTTCCCCTTCTGTCACTGGGATCAAGCACTGTAAGATCGAACCCACTACAAAGCACCTCTTCCCATTGCAAGATAAATAGATCAAGTTGGCCAAACAAAACCCAAATATCAGAGAAGAAATACAAGGCTATAAGCAATCATGCATATAAGAGATCAAAGAAACTCAAATAACTTTCATGGATATAAAAAGATAGATCTGATCATAAACTCAAAGTTCATCGGATCCCAACAAACGCACCACAAAAAGAGTTACATCATATGGATATCCAAGAGACCATTGTATTGAGAATCAAAAGAGAGAGAGAGAGGAAGCCATCCAGCTACTAATACGGACCCAAAGATCTACAAGGAACTACTCACGCATCATCGGAGAGGCACCAATGGAAGTGTTGAACCCGTCCGTGATGTTCTCTAGATTGGATCTGGTGGTTCTGGACTCTGCGGCGGCTGGAATTGATTTTCGATGACTCCCATAGGGTTTCTGGAATATTGGGGTATTTATTGAGCAAAGAGGTGGTCCGGGAGGCACCCGAGGTGGGCACAACCCACCAGGGCGGGCTTGGACCTCCAGGCGTGCCCTGGTGGGTTGTGATCCCCTCGGAGCACCCCCCAGGCGCTGCCTTGGCCCATTGGATGTCTTCTGGTCCATAAAAATCTTCGTAAAGTTTCGTTGCGTTTGGACTCCGTTTGGTATTGATTTCCCGCGATGTAAAAAACATGCAAAAAACAGCAACTGGCACTTGGCACTATGTCAATAGGTTAGTACCAAAAAAATGATATAAAATGACTATAAAATGATTATAAAACATCCAAGATTGATAATATAACAGCATGGAACAATCAAAAATTATAGATATGTTGGAGATGTATCAGTCCATTACATAAATCGAAAGGCATACGTCTATAAGCATATGTTCCAAAGGGACAAGTAAAGTGGTCTTTTCTTGATCAGGTTGAGAAACAAGTATCTGTAAAAAAACCAGAATATCCATCAAGGAAGCAAAAATGTGTGTGCTTATATAGTCTTTCAAGCATTAGATCAATAAAAGGCAGAGGGTATTGATCTTTTCTAGTTGTTTTGTTTAATTTTGTAAAATCAATTATCGTTCTATAGCCTGTAACAATTCTTTGTGGAATAAGTTCATTCTTGTCATTAGGAACTACAGTTATACCTCCTTTCTTAGGGACACAATGAACATGACTTACCCATCTACTATCAGCTATAGGATAGATTATACCTACTTCCAGAAGTTTTAAGATTTCCGTTCTTACCACCTCCTTCATTTTTGGATTTAACTGACGTTGGTGATCAACAACGGGTTTAGCATCAGGTTCCATATTAATTTTGTGCTGACATAGAGTGGGACCAATGCCCTTTATATCATCAAGAGTATATCCAATAGCAGCTCGGTGCTTCCCTTAGAACTTTCAATAATCTTTCTTCTTCATGTTTTGAAAGGTTAGCACTAATAATAACAAGATATATCTTCTTTTCATCAAGATAAGCATATTTCAAAGTGTCTGCCAATTGTTTTAATTCAAACACAGGATCACCTTTAGGTGGAGGAGGACCTCCTAGAGTTTCAATAGGCAAATGGTGTTTAAGCAGAGGACTTTGTTTAAAGAAAATCTTATCTTTTTCATTTCTTTTTCATGTATATGTAAATCATTTTCATGGTCTAGCAAATATTGTTCTAAAGGATCAGTAGGTGGTACAACAATAGAAGCAAGACCAATTAATTCATCCTCACTAGGCAATTCTTTTTCATGAAGCTTTCTACTAAACTTGGAAAAATTAAACTCATGAGATTCATCACCAAAACTAACACCGACAATTTGTTTCTCACAGTCTATTCTAGCATTAACGGTGTTCAAGAAAGGTCTACCAAAGATAATGGGACAAAAGTCATCTTGTGGGGAACCAAGAACAAGAAAATCAATAGGGTATTTTATTTTCCCACACAAGTCTTCAACATCTCTAACAATCCCAATTGGTGATATAGTGTCTCTATTAGCAAGTTTAATAGTAACATCTATGTCATCTAGCTCTGCGTGTGCTATGTCATTCATAATTTCTTGATATAAGGAATAATGAATATAATTTATACCAGCACCTATGTCACATAAACCATGATAACAGTGATCTCCTATTTTAACTGAGACAACGGGCATGCCAACAACAGGTCTATGTTTATCCTTTTTATCAGGTTTGGCAATTCTAACAGCTTCTTCACAGAAGTAAATAACATGCCCATCTACATTTTCTTCCAAGAGATCTTTAACCATAGCAATACTAGGTTTCACTTTAATTTGTTCATAAAGTTTAGGTTTTCTAATATAACTCTTGTTAACCATAGTTGAAACTTTAGCGTGTTCATTTATCCTAACAGGGAAACTTTAGGTTTTCTACAATGTAAAGTATAGTTTCTTTAACTGGTAATGGTTCTTTGATTTCTTATTTAATAGGTGGGTGATATTTAAACCATTTCTATTTAGGGAGATCAACATGAGTAGCAAATGATTCATAGAAGGAAGCTACTATCTCAGAGTCAAGTCCATATTTAGTGCTAAACTTTTGAAAAGCATCGGTATTCATAAAAGATTTAACACAATCATACTTAAGTTTAATACCTGACTCTTTACCTTCGTCAATTTCCCAATCTTCAAAGTTGAGTTTAATTCTTTCCAAAAGATCCCACTGGAATTCAATAGTCTTCTTCATAAAAGAACCAGCACAAGAAGTATCAAGCATGGTTTGATCATTATGAGAAAGCCGAGCATAAAAGTTCTGGATAATAATTTCTCTTGAGATCTCATGATTGAGGCATGCATATAACATTGACTTAAGCCTCCCCCAAGCTAGAGTGACACTTTCTCCTTCATGAGGCCAAAAATTATATATATAATTCCAATCACGATGAACTAGATGCATAGGATAAAATTTTTGGTGGAACTCCAATTTCAAATGATTCCAGTTCCAAGATCCAATATCATCGCATAGCCTATACCATGCCAATGCTATTCCCTTCAAAGATAAAGGGAAAACATTTTTCATAACTTCATCCCCGGGTAAACCTGCAAGCTTGAACAATCCACAAATTTGTTCTACATATATCAAGTGCATATCAGGATGTTCGGTTCCATCTCCTACATAAGGATTAGCTAGCAGTTGTTCTATCATACCCAAAGGAATTTCATATTCAATATTTTCAGTAGGTACAGTAGGCTGAGGGGTAGCTAATTGTGGTTCCGGTCGAGGTGAAGATACCCCGGAAACCCCTCAATGGTTGTTTTCCATAGTAACAAGTGACAATAAATTTCAGCACACTATATAAATGTTACCTTACCAAAGG
The DNA here is from genome assembly GCF_018294505.1 of Triticum aestivum. NCBI lineage: Eukaryota > Viridiplantae > Streptophyta > Magnoliopsida > Poales > Poaceae > Triticum > Triticum aestivum. The sequence goes on along the minus strand of NC_057803.1, from coordinate 147,452,537 downwards.
CGCTTCACTCCCCGGCAACGATGCCAGAAAATAGCCTTGATGACCCACAAGTATAGGGGATCAATTGTAGCTCTTTTCGATAAGTAAGAGTGTCGAACCCAACGAGGAGCGGAAGGAAATGACAAGTGGTTTTCAGCAAGGTAGTGTCTGCAAGTGCTGAAATTGTGAGTAGCAGAGTAGTTTGATAGCAAGGTAATTTGTAATGAGCAAGTAACGATAGTAGCAATAAAACTGCAGCAAGGTAGCCCAATCCTTTTGAGGCAAAGGACAGGCCAAAACGGTCTCTTACGATAAGCAAAGTGTTCTTGAGGGTACACGGGATTTTCATCTGGTCACTTTCATCATGTTGGTTTAACTCATGTTCGGTACTTTGATAATTTGATATGTGGGTGGACCGGTGCTTAGGTGTTGTTCTTACTTGAACAAACCTCCTACTTATGATTAACCCTCCCACAAGCATCCACAACTATGATAAAAGTATTAAGAATAAATTCTAACCATAGCATTAAACTTTTGGATCCAATCGGCCGTCCCTTACGGAATAGCGCATAAACTGGGGTTTAAGCTTCTGTCACTCTCGCAACCCATCATCTAATTGTTACTCCACAATGCATTCCCTTAGGCCCAAATAAGGTGAAGTGTCATGTAGTCGACGTTCACATGACACCACTAAGGGAATCACAACATACATACTATCAAAATATCAAACACATATCAAGTTCTCATGATTACTTGCAACATGATTTCTCCCGTGACCTCAAGAACAAAAGTAACTACTCACAAATGATAATCATGCTCAAGATCAGAGGGGTATTAAATATCATATTGGATCTGAACATATAATCTTCCACCAAATAAACCATATAGTAATCAACTACAAGATGTAATCAACACTACTTGTCACCCACAAGCACCAATCTATAGTTCCTGTAACAAGATTGAACACAAGAGATGAACTAGGGTTTGAGTTGAGATGGTGTTGTTGAATATGTTGATGGAGATTTCCCTCCCCAAGATGGGAGAGTTGTTGGTGATGATGATGGCGATGATTTCCCCCTCCGGAAGGGAAGTTCCCCGGCAGAATCGCTCCGCCAGAGGGCAAAAGTGCTCCTGCCCAAGTTCCGCGTTGAGACGGCGGCGCTCCATCCCAAAAGTCCTCCTCTTTTTTTTCTAGGTCAAAATGACTTATATACCAGAAGATGGGCACCGGAGGTGGGCCTGGGTGAGCACAACCCACCAGGGCGTGCCTGGGCTCCCTGGCGCGCCCAGGTGGGTTGTGCCCACCTGGTGGGCCCCCTCTGATAGTTATTTGCTCCAATATTCATCATATATTTGATAAAAAAATCTCCGTAAAGTTTCAGCTTGTTTGGAGTTGTGCAGCAGAATAGGTGGCCTGACGTAGCTTTTCCACGTCCAGATTTCCAGCTGCCGGAATTTTCCCTCTTTGTGTATACCTTGCATATTATGAGAGAAAAGGCATTATAATTACTCCAAAAAGCATTATTATGCATAAAACATCATAAATAACAATAAGGAAACATGATGCCAAATGGACGTATCAACCTTCCGGAACACTCTAAAATCGTGAAAAAGAGGAGGTACGTGATACGGTAAGTAAACGGACTCCAAAAAATCCGAAAAAATATTTTCTATCCATTTTCGAATATAACAAAAATTAGGAAAATAAGAAACAACCAGGAAGGCACCCCTGGTGGGCACAAGACACCAGGGCTCGCCCAGGTGGGTTGTGCCCACCTCGCGTACCTTCCAGACTCCGTTTTTTCCGTTTGCTTGTTTCCCCAAGATAAAAAAAATCTTTATGTACCCCCCCCCCCCCCGAACCTATTGACCACCGTATCACAGAGAAATCTTCTGTTTTCTTTTCTTGTTGTTTTCAATCAGATCTGTTAAGCCAGGCATCATGTCTTCTTCTTCCTCCAACAACGTGGAAGAGGATGCTTGGTTGATGAAGATCAAGTTGAAGAGAGAAGAGCCCGTAGAAGCCGTCAAAGGGGACAAGATCAAGGAGGTTACCGGAGATCAAGCGCCGGTGGTTGAGCAGGCCTGGCCTGCCGAGGAAGAAGAAGATATCCTTAAACCTTACTATGATCATCTCACCCCCACCGAGATCGAAGCCTTTTGGATCATCGAAACAGATTGTGTGCAAAATAAATATCTCACCCGTGAAAATATTATGTCGCAAGAGCACATCATCGCCCTCCGGAGCGTCATCCATAGATTGGAGAATCTCTTGATCATGAAGGACAAGATCGCTACCACTTTATCACCACCACCTCCTTCTTCATCACCAAAAGAAAATTGAGTATGGGGTATGGGCACTCCCCTTGGCTTGCGCCAAGCTTGGGGGAGGTGCCCCGGTATCATATCACCTCCACTATATTTTGCCTTTATTTACCTTAGTTCGATCCATAGTTATCTTTTGCTTTAGATGAATAAAACTTTAGTTCGATCCTTTCTTTTCGAGAGTTTGCTTAGTGATCTATCTTTGTAATCATATGCAAGATATATAATAAAGTTTAGTTGGAGTTTTGTTTTCTTTACTTTCATGTTCAACAAAAAAGGGGAAATAAATGAAAAAGATCATATGCTAATCTTATGGTAAGTAATGACACCACATAAGGAAAAGTATAAGTAGAAACTTTTATCGGAGATTGACAAACATAACATTGGTCAATGATGCAAGTCATGAAAGAATTAATAAGGGAAGAGAAGATTCACATGCAAATACACTATCTTGGAAATCTTTTGTGATTGTGAGCCCCCATCAAAATATTATATGCCAAAATTGTTGACGTTGGACAAGGAAGACAATGTAAATTTATGTTTGTTCATATTCACATAGAAGTTATATTGTCATAGTGTAACATCCCAAATTTTCAATTTGGAATGTTATACACTAGATCATCATTTCATATCATATTTATTGCATTTTGGTTGATCCTAGAAATTTTTTGCAACTCAAGGACCCTCGGAGAGAGTTCGGGATTTCGTTATTTTCATATTTGAGTTGTCTCAAATTTTGAAAATAGGATCATTTGATTTTATTTATTTTATCTTCAATTATTTCTATTACAAAAATATGAGAGAGTGAATAAAATGACTTTCCCAAAATAAAGAAATATTGAGGATTTAATAAAAAATCAATTAAGATTTTATTTTGGTTTCATTTGGCTATTTTATTTGAATTTAGGAAAAATGCGCATTTTTCAAAATTGCATTTAGGCCCCAAATAAATGTTCATCATGTGCGGCTTGATTTTAGAAGCCGGGGAAAATTTATATCAGGATTTTTGGAGTCCGTTTAGTATTTCTTTTGTTTTTTTTTCGAGCGTAATTATTAAAAAAAAAGAGTCTGAACCGACCTTGGGCTGTAACCGGCCAAGACTCCTCCTGGCCGGGCCTTTTTATAGCGCCCCGAGGACCCGGTCGAAGCCCAAGCCGCCCCACCCGAAAACCCTAACCCTAGTCGGCCCCGCTGCCCCCGCTGCCGCGCCCCGCCGCCGCCCCACCGCCGCCTGCCGGACCGCCGCCGCCGCCGTTCGCCGGAGTCGCCGGAGGTAGTTTTTTCACCTCTGGTTTTTCTCGAAAAACCGTTCGGTTTTCCGACGGTTTTGCTCGTTTTTTTAGTTTCGGTTTTTTTAAATAGATCGGTTTTTTCGGTTTATTAAAATAGCGAGTGTTCGCCTGTTCGTTCGCTTTAACAAACGTTCGTCATTTTTCTTTTTCTCGGATTAAATCCATGATTTTTCTGATCGCGATTTCTGATCCGATTTTTGTTTTAGTCTAACTTTTCGCTCGTTTATCGGAATCAGGCGATTCAAGCACCTGGAGTTTCGTCTTGAAACCCTCTTTCCGTTTAACCAACTCAAACAAATTTTTTCCACTATAAAAATTTCCCTAGATCCAGAATAGTAAATGAAGCCTATTTCTTTTGCCGTTTGTCTTTTGTTGCTTCGTTCGGTTTGATTCTTTTTGCCAACCGGAGTTCTTAAGTTGAACTTTTTGGTTAGATCTCTTATTTGAGTTTTACCTGTGCATTAGTTGAGTACTTATTGTATGCTTGTTTGTTTGCGATAGAGTACCCGGAGGGCACCGCTTGCTACTTCGAATCGCTAGGTTTCCCGGATCATCAGCAAGGCAAGTAACACTTTGATCATGCTTTCCAACTACCCAGTTTTATTGCATTAGATCAATCCTCACACATTGCATGATTAGGATCTAATTAAATTGTGGGTTTGGTAAGTAGATGAGGTAGAACCTATTACCTGTTATTACCAAACCTTTGGGAGTTACTTCTACGTTTGCTTATTATGCCATGCTATGCTAGTAGACGTGGATTGGGTGAGTGTATCCATGACAGATGTGAGATTGTTAACTAATGGTTTATTTAAGGTGGCAACTTAAACACACATCTGGGTGGATTGAGGCACCTGGGTATTCCAGCGATTGCCTATTTTTCTTTTGGACCGCCACCCAGGCTCAAAGGGATCATGAGACTATTCATGCTAGAAACTTCCGTGTGCAGCCACAAGCTATTATGGGCTCTAGCATAGTTGATTAAGTTGTGTGAACTCTTACAGTGGTAGACTAGCAGATGTAGGGGAAAGTAGGTGTAACGGTCTACCCGATCGTAAGGTGCTAGCGCTTCTGAAAGACTATGTCTCGGTCATCTTAAGGGGGGTAGGTTTGTAACATCCCAAATTTTCAATTTGGAATGTTATACACTAGATCATCATTTCATATCATATTTATTGCATTTCAGTTTATCCTAGAAATTTTACGCAACTCAAGGACCCTCGGAGAGAGTTGGGGATTTCGTTATTTTCATATTTGAGTTGTCTCAAATTTTGAAAATAGGATCATTTGATTTTATTTATTTTATCTTGAATTATTTCTATTACAAAAATATGAGAGAGGGAATAAAATGACTTTCCCAAAATAAAGAAATATTGAGGATTTAATAAAAAAACCAACTAAGATTTTATTTTGGTTTTATTTGGCTATTTTATTTGAATTTAGGAAAAATGCGCGTTTTTCAAAATTGCATTTAGGCCCCAAATAAATGTTCATCCTGTGCGGCTTGATTTTAGAAGCAAGGGAAGATTTATTTCAGGATTTTTGGAGTCCGTTCAGTATTTCTTTTGTTTTTTCCCGAGCGTAATTATTAAAAAAAAGAGTCCGAACCGACCTTGGGTCGTAACCGGCCAGGACTCCTCATGGCCGGGCCTTTTTATAGCGCCCCGAGGACCCGGCCTAAGCCCAAGCCGCCCCACCCGAAAACCCTAACCCTAGCCGGCCCCGCCGCCGCCGCCGCGCCCCGCCGCTGCCGCTGCCGCGCCGCCCCGCCACCCGCCGGACCCGCCGCCGTTCGCCGGAGGTAGTTTTTTCGCCTCCGGTTTTTCTCGAAAAACTGTTCGGTTTTCCGACGGTTTTGCTCGTTTTTTTAGTTTCGGTTTTTTAACTAGATCGGTTTTTCTGGTTTATTTAAATAGCGAGCAATCGCCCGTTCGTTCATTTTAACGAACGTTCATCATTTTTCTTTTTCTCGGATTAAATCCGTGATTTTTCTGATCGCGATTTCTGATCCGATTTTTGTTTTAGTCTAACTTTTGGCTTGTTTATCGGAATTAGGCGATTCAAGTGCCTGGAGTTTCATCTCGAAACCCTCTTTTCGTTTAACCAACGCAAACAAGTTTTTGCCACTCTAAAAATTGCCCTAGATCCATAATAGTAAACGAAGCCTGTTTCTTTTGCCGTTTATCTTTCGTGCTTCGTTCGGTTTGATTCTTTTTGCCAAACGGAGTTCTTAAGTTGAACTTTCTGGTTAGATCTCTTATTTGAGTTTTACCTGTGGATTAGTTGAGTACTTATTGTATGCTTGTTTGTTTGCGATAGAGTACCCGGAGGGCGCCGCTTGCTACTTCGAATCGCTAGGTTTCCCGGATCATCAGCAAGGCAAGTAACACTTTGATCATGCTTTCCAAGTACCCAGTTTTATTGTATTAGATCAATCCTCACAAATTGCACGATTAGGATCTAATTAAATTGTGGGTTTGGGAAGTAGATGAGGTAGAACCTATTACCTGTTATTACCAAACCTTTGGGAGTTACTTCTACGTTTGCTTATTATGCCATGCTATGCTAGTAGACGTGGATTGGGTGAGTGTATCCATGACAGATGTGAGATTGTTAACTAATGGTTTATTTAAGGTGGCAACTTAAACACACATCTGGGTGGATTGAGGCACCTGGGTATTCCAGCGATTGCCTATTTTTCTTTTGGACCGCCACCCAGGCTCAAAGGGATCATGAGATTATTCATGCTAGAAACTTCCGTGTGCAGCCACAAGCTATTATGGGCTCTAGCATAGTTGATTAAGTTGTGTGAACTCTTACAGTGGTAGACTAGCAGATGTAGGGGAAAGTAGGTGTAACGGTCTACCCGATCGTAAGGTGCTAGCGCTTCTGAAAGACTATGTCTCGGTCATCCGTGTCTCAAACACCATGTAGTGCGAGAAACCCAATGGAGGAGATCGAGTCTTGTGGGGAAAAGTGCGCAAACCTCTGTAGAGTGTATAAACTAATCATGATTAGCCGTGTCCCCGGTTATGGACATCTTAAGTATCTAGTACCTGGATTATCATGTGAATCTCAACATGTTACTCTAAAATTTAATTTTGTTGGGTTTTGTTTAATGATGATGCTTAATTGGGATTGAGAATGCTGTCAACCATTCTCAATGTTTAACAACTACCATGATAGTTAAATAAAATTTATTCCTTTGCAGTAGGGAAAAATTGGCTTTACGCGAAACTGTAACCATAGAGCTTTCCACCAGCCAAATATGCATATAGAATAGCCTGTTTCATTCCATTACTCTCTATGTGTTACTTTGCCAGCATATTCCATGTGCTGACCCGTTTCGGGCTGCAACGTTAATGTTGCAGACTTTTCAGACGACGATTAAGGAGTTTTTAGGTCGTGGTTCTATACTCAGTGATGCCGTTGGAGTTGATGGACTCACTTATCTTCCAAGCCTTCCGTTGTTGTCGTTATTAGATGGCCTTAAGCCATATTTATTGTAATAAGTTCTCTTTTGAGACACTCGATGTAATAAGTGTGTGATTGCTACTCTGTTATAAATCCTTCAAGTACTGTGTGGTGTCAGCATTACTGATCCAGGGATGACACCTGAGCACAGAGATTGGACCGTTTGAGGTCTGGTCGCTACAAGATGGTATCAGAGCACACGCTGACTGTAGGGCACGATCACCAAGCTAAAGACCTAGATCACTACTCACTCTCTTCTCTTTCTGACTTCTCATCTTTTCTACTCTTTTAGGATGGCGGATGCAAGGAACAAGTTCACGCAACCGGATGAAGATACACCCTTTGGACGTCACTTGAAGGAAGTCACTAGATACCTAAACATAGGAGTACCAAGCTTCACCGGAACCTACAACGCCACTTTACCTGAAGAGGAGCGCTGGATGATTCAAGTTCAAGTTCCAGGAAGGACGTTCATGCCAGTCACTGAGCCCATAGAGTTTTCTTTTGATGCACCAACTTGGAGTCTAGGAAAGAGCATGGCAGCTCACATCGCCATGGGACGTATTGGAGAAGTCTACCGCAATGATCTTAAGGATACTATCTACCAGATTTGTGGGCGCCGAGATGAGCACTGGGAGATGATCAGAACCAGGAAGGATAGATCAGTTGTAGCTTTTATCCAGGAGTTAAACCAGCACATTCGACGTCAGGAGAACCAGATGTGCGCCGACATGATAGATCTGAAGAAGGCGAGGACAAGAATCAAGGAACTGGAGGAAGAACTCAAGGCTACACGTGAAGATTATGAAGAGGAAATCGAAGTATTAGTGGAGAAGAATGACGATCTGATCAAGAAGATCGGAATATTTATGGGAGGCCCTACACCAGTAGAAGAAGATGAAGAACCCAAGGAGATTTGTCCGGAAGAGTACATCATCATCGACGACACCGACTCGGATCCAGATGATAGCGATGATGACTATGTTGATGAAGCTGGAGCAGATATCATGGAGTCTGCAACCGAAGAATATTTTTAGTAGACCACCTCATCAGTAGTAGTAGTCCACCATGTAAATATAGTAGTCCGAGCACTTTTGCGATAGTTAGAGAGATTGTATGCCTTTGTTTGATTGAATGAAGTGAATTGTTTGCTTTTGCCTCATGTGCATATGGGTAGTGTTTTCTCTTTAGACCCCTCTCTATTCTTAAATCTCATCTTTTCTAAAACCCTCAGATGCCTCCGAGACGTGACCCCGGATTTACCTTCCCACCGGAGCTCACCCAATTGATCCAGCAGCAGAACACATTGATGCAGTTGTTAGTCCAGAATCAGAATCAGGGGAACAACAACAACAACCCACCACCACCACCACCACCTGTTGATCACTTAGCCCGTTTTCTTAGGCTGAATCCGCCGGTGTTTTCCAGTAGCACCGAGCCGATAGTAGCAGATGATTGGCTCCGCAAGACAGCTAGGGAGTTGACCACAGCAGGATGCACGGATGCGGAAAAGGTGAAGTTTGCCGCACATCAGCTTGAAGGACCCGCAGCATCATGGTGGGAGAATTTCACAGCCACTTTCCCTGTCGACACTGTCACGTGGGACCAGTTTCAGCAGGCTTTTCGAACTGCCCATGTTTCAGCAGGAGCTATGGCCATGAAGAAGCGAGAGTTTCGCAACTTGCGCCAAGGAGGACGGACAGTTGGCCAGTATGTGGAGGACTTTAGTAAACTAGCACGTTATGCCCCAGATGACGTTGCTACGGATGCAGCTAAGCAGGAGAAGTTTCTGGAAGGACTGAATGATGAGTTGAGCATGCAGTTGATGGTAGCAACCTTCAACAACTACCAGGAGTTGGTAGATCGTGCTCTCATGATTGAAGGGAAGCAACAGCAGATTGAGAATCACAAGAGGAAGTATGGACAAGGGAAGCACAATTCAGGAGCTCAGCAGAAGCCACGTTTTACCCCTAGACCGGGAGGACATTTTCAGCATACCCATGGAGGAGGTAGCTCGCACAATCACAATGGCACCAAGAATGGTAATGGGAATGGAGGAAGCAACGGCCAGAACCGCACCAACCCATCGACCCCGGCCAAGAGAGACCTGAGCCAAGTCACTTGCTTTAAGTGCCAAAAGACCAGACATTATGCCAATGAATGTCCTGAATCCCAGAATGGAAATGGCAATGGAAACTCTAGGAAGAAGCCGAACCCTTTCAACAGGGGACAGGTGAACCACGCTAACATGGAGGAGGTTGAAGAGCAGCCGGATGCAGTAATCGATAAGTTTTTGGTTAAGTCATTTACTGCACTTGTTCTTTTTGATACCAGTGCATCGCATTCATACATATCAAGAGGATTTGTGGATAAGTATAACCTGCCCACCAAAGTTCTTACAACACCTATGTTAGTAAGCTCACCAGGAGCGGAGTATATGGCTAGCCAAGGATGTTTTCAAGTGCCATTAAGTATAGGTAGGCATGTGTTCCCCTCGGATTTGATAATATTGGAATCACAAGGTTTGGATGTAATTCTGGGTATGGATTGGTTGTAGATGTATGGAGGAAACCTTGATTGCGCCAGTAAGTCGATCTTGCTTACCACCCCAGAAGGGAGAAGGATCAAGTATGTATCCCGGCATGTGCCGAAGAGGACTCAAGTAAATTGTTTAACAGGAGTTGTGCAGGAGGAAGTACCAGTAGTGAAGGATTTCCCCGAAGTATTTCCAGAAGAATTGCCAGGCATGCCACCGGATAGAGATATTGAGTTTTTGATTGAGCTTTTGCCAGGCACAGGGCCAATATCAAAGAGACCATATAGGATGCCTGCAAAGGATTTGGTGGAAATTAAGAAGCAGATTAAGGAGTTACTGGATAAGGATATATTCGCCCAAGTTCATCGCCTTGGGGATCGCCAGTACTTCTAGTGGAAAAGAAGGATGGATCGTTAAGGATGGTTGTTGATTATCGAGGATTGAATGAAGTAACCATCAAGAACAAGTACCCACTACCAATGATCAATGATCTGTTTGATCGATTGCAAGGAGCTAAGGTATTTTCCAAGATCGATCTGCGATCAGGATACCACCAGTTGAAGATTCAAGAACAGGATATACCTAAGACGGCTTTTACCACCAGGTATGGGCTGTACGAGTATACCGTTATGTCATTTGGTCTGACTAACGCACCTGCATATTTTATGAACATGATGAACAAAGTGTTTATGGAGTTCTTGGATAAGTTCGTCGTAGTGTTCATTGATGATATCCTGGTTTACTCGAAGAATGAAGAGGAGCATAAGGAGCATTTGCGTTTGGTTCTTGGAAAGCTCAGAGAACATCAATTATATGCCAAATTTAGCAAATGTGAGTTTTGGTTGAAAGAAGTTGGATTTCTCGGACACGTTATATCCGGAGAAGGTATAGTAGTAGATCCCACTAAAGTTGATACCGTGACCAAGTGGGAAGCGCCAACAACAGTTGGAGAGATCCGGAGTTTTCTTGGACTCGCAGGATACTACCGGAGGTTTATTGAGAATTTCTCAAAGATTGCGAAGCCTATGACGGAGTTGTTGAAGAAGGATACCAAGTTCAAATGGACTGAGGAATGTGAGGCTAGTTTCCAGGAGTTGAAGAAACGTTTGGTTACCTCACCAGTGTTGATTTTACCGGATCAGACCAAGGATTATGAGGTGTATTGTGACGCTTCACGTCGAGGACTTGGAGCAGTGCTTATGCAGGAAGGAAGAGTTGTTTCATATGCCTCACGACAGCTTAAGCCCCATGAGTTGAATTATGCTACGCATGATTTGGAGTTAGCAGCCGTAGTGCATGCATTGAAGACTTGGAGACATTTTCTGATTGGAAACCATTGCGAGGTGTACACGGATCACAAGAGTTTGAAGTATATTTTCACACAGAAGGAGTTGAACCTCAGACAAAGGAGATGGTTGGAGCTCATCAAGGATTATGATATGAAATTGCATTATCACCCCGGAAAGGCTAACGTAGTAGCTGACGCGTTGAGCCGTAAGAGCCATGTCAACACCCTAATGACGGGAGATTTACCAAGGGAGTTAGCCGAAAATCTTCGAGAGCTATGTTTGGAAATAGTTCCAAGAGGCTATGTAGCAGCATTGGAGATTCAGTCTACTTTGATGGATAAGATCAGAGAAGCTCAAAAGACTGACAAGGAGATTGCTTCTATTAAGGAGAAAATGAGCAAAGGAAAAGCTAAGGGATTTCGTGAGGATGAGCACGATACCTTATGGTTTGAAGACCGTGTCTATGTACCAAATGATTCGGAGATCAGGAAGTTAATTTTACAAGAGGCCCATGATTCACCGTATTCGATTCACCCAGGAAATACCAAGATGTATTTGGATTTGAAGGATATTTTCTGGTGGACCGGAATGAAGAAGGATATTGCGGAATATGTAGCAGTTTGTGATGTATGTCAGAGAGTAAAGGCAGAGCATCAGAAGCCAGCAGGATTGCTACAGCCATTGCCGATACCCGAATGGAAGTGGGATAAGTTAGGCATGGATTTTATTACAGGATTGCCCAGAACACGTTCAGGCTATGACTCGATATGGGTTGTAGTCGATCGTTTGACAAAGGTAGCTCATTTCATTCCAGTGAAGACTACCTATACCAGTGCAAAGTTGGCAAAGATATACATGACCAGAATCGTTTGTCTGCATGGAGTTCCAAGGAGCATAGTATCAGATAGAGGAACCCAATTTACCTCAAAGTTCTGGAATCAGTTGCATGAAACTTTGGGAACCAGACTGGAGTTTAGCACAGCTTTCCACCCGCAGACAGATGGACAGACTGAGAGAGTCAATCAGATTTTGGAGGATATGCTAAGAGCTTGTGCGCTAGATTACGGATCTAGTTGGGACGAGAATTTGCCGTATGCAGAGTTCTCTTACAACAACAGCTATCAATCCAGTTTGAAGATGGCCCCTTTCGAAGCCTTGTACGGAAGGAGGTGCAGGACCCCATTGTCCTGGGATGAAGTTGGAGACCGCCAGTTGTTTGGACCAGATCTGATAAAGGAGTCTGAACAGAAAGTGAAATTGATTCGCGATAGGCTCAAGGTAGCCCAATCCAGGCAGAAGAGCTACGCAGATTCTAAACGCAAGGAGACAGTTTACGAAGTCGGAGACCGAGTTTATCTTCGAGTATCACCACTTCGAGGAGTTAAGCGCTTTGGAGTTAAGGGAAAGTTAGCGCCACGTTTTGTAGGCCCATACAAAGTTTTGGAGCGTATGGGAGAAGTCGCCTACAAGTTGGAATTGCCCGAAGGATTGTCGGGAGTTCATGACGTGTTCCATGTATCCCAGTTGAAGAAGTGCCACGCAGAGATGGCTGACATACCGCTGAGAGATACGGTACCACTGGAAGCAATTCAGTTGGACAGTGATTTGACCTATGAGGAGAAACCAGTTAAGATTCTAGAGTATGCCAGTCGAGTCACCCGCAGCAAGGTTATCAAGTTTTGCAAGGTTCAGTGGAGCCACCACACGGAGGATGAAGCCACCTGGGAACGAGAGGAAGATTTGCTGAAGGACCACCCTCACCTATTTTCTAGCCAACCCGAATCTCGAGGGCGAGATTCATCTTAAGGGGGGTAGGTTTGTAACATCCCAAATTTTCAATTTGGAATGTTATACACTAGATCATCATTGCATATCATATTTATTGCATTTTGGTTGATCCTAGAAATTTCACGCAACTCAAGGACCCTCAGAGAGAGTTGGGGATTTCGTTATTTTCATATTTGAGTTGTCTCAAATTTTGAAAATAGGATCATTTGATTTTATTTATTTTATCTTCAATTATTTCTATTACAAAAATATGAGAGAGGGAATAAAATGACTTTCCCAAAATAAAGAAATATTGAGGATTTAATAAAAAAATCAATTAAGATTTTATTTTGGTTTTATTTGCTATTTTATTTGAATTTAGGAAAAATGCGCGTTTTTCAAAATTGCATTTAGGCCCCAAATAAATGTTCATCCTGTGCGGCTTGATTTTAGAAGCCGGGGAAAATTTATTTCGGGATTTTTGGAGTCCGTTTAGTATTTCTTTTGTTTTTTTCCGAGCGTAATTATTAAAAAAAAGTCCGAACCGACCTTGGGCCGTAACCGGCCAGGACTCCTCATGGCCGGGCCTTTTTATAGCGCCCCGAGGACCCGGCCGAAGCCCAAGCCGCCCCACCCGAAAACCCTAACCCTAGCCGGCCCCGCCGCCGCTGCCGCTGCCGCGCCGCCCCACCACCCGCCGGACCCGCCGCCGTTCGCCGGAGGTAGTTTTTTCGCCTCCGGTTTTTCTCGAAAAACCGTTCGGTTTTCCGACGGTTTTGCTCGTTTTTTGAGTTTCGGTTTTTAACTAGATCGGTTTTTCTGGTTTATTTAAATAGCGAGCAATCGCCCGTTCGTTCATTTTAACGAACGTTCGTCATTTTTCTTTTTCTCGGATTAAATCCGTGATTTTTCTGATCGTGATTTCTGATCCGATTTTTGTTTTAGTCTAACTTTTTGCTTGTTTATCGGAATTAGGCGATTCAAGTGCCTGGAGTTTCATCTCGAAACCCTCTTTTCGTTTAACCAACGCAAACAAGTTTTTGCCACTCTAAAAATTGCCCTAGATCCATAATAGTAAACGAAGCCTGTTTCTTTTGTCGTTTATCTTTCGTGCTTCGTTCGGTTTGATTCTTTTTGCCAAACGGAGTTCTTAAGTTGAACTTTCTGGTTAGATCTCTTATTTGAGTTTTACCTGTGCATTAGTTGAGTACTTATTGTATGCTTGTTTGTTTGCGATAGAGTACCCGGAGTGCGCCGCTTGCTACTTCGAATCGCTAGGTTTCCCGGATCATCAGCAAGGCAAGTAACACTTTGATCATGCTTTCCACTACCCAGTTTTATTGCATTAGATCAATCCTCACACATTGCATGATTAGGATCTAATTAAATTGTGGGTTTGGGAAGTAGTTGAGGTAGTACCTATTACCTGTTATTATCAAACCTTTGGGAGTTACTTCTACGTTTGCTTATTATGCCATGCTATGCTAGTAGACGTGGATTGGGTGAGTGTATCCATGACAGATGTGAGATTGTTAATTAATGGTTTATTTAAGGTGGCAACTTAAACACACATCTGGGTGGATTGAGGCACCTGGGTATTCCAGCGATTGCCTGTTTTCTTTTGGACCGCCACCCAGGCTCAAAGGGATCATGAGATTATTCATGCTAGAAACTTCCGTGTGCAGCCACAAGCTATTATGGGCTCTAGCATAGTTGATTAAGTTGTGCGAACTCTTACAGTGGTAGACTAGCAGATGTAGGGGAAAGTAGGTGTAACGGTCTACCCGATCGTAAGGTGCTAGCGCTTCTGAAAGACTATGTCTCGGTCATCCGTCTTCTCAAACACCATGTAGTGCGAGAAACCAAACGGAGGCGATCGAGTCTTGTGGGGAAAAGTGCGCAAACCTCTGCAGAGTGTATAAACTAATCATGATTAGCCGTGTCCCCGGTTATGGACATCTTAAGTATCTAGTACCTGGATTATCATGTGAATCTCAACATGTTACTCTAAAATTTAATTTTGTTGGGTTTTGTTTAATGATGATGCTTAATTGGGATTGAGAATGTTGTCAACCATTCTCAATGTTTAACAACTACCATGATAGTTAAATAAAATTTATTCCTTTGCAGTAGGGAAAAATTGGCTTTACGCGAAACTGTAACCATAGAGCTTTCCACCAGCCAAATATGCATATAGAATAGCCTGTTTCATTACATTACTCTCTATGTGTTACTTTGCCAGCATATTCCATGTGCTGACCCGTTTCGGGCTGCAACGTTAATGTTGCAGACTTTTCAGACGACGATTAAGGTGTTTTTAGGTCGTGGTTCTATACTCGGTGATGCCGTTGGAGTTCATGGACTCACTTATCTTCCAAGCCTTCCGCTGTTATCGTTATTAGATGGCCTTAAGCCATATTTATTGTAATAAGTTATCTTTTGAGACACTCGATGTAATAAGTGTGTGATTGCTACTCTGTTATAAATCCTTCAGGTACTATGTGGTGTCGGCATTACTGATCCAGGGATGACACCTGAGCACAGAGATTGGACCGTTTGAGGTCTGGTCGCTACACATAGATCCTTCGACCTGTGGTGCTTTGTAACGCCCTCGATGCGGCTATATCTCCCACGTGTCGAAGCACGACTTAGAGGCATAACTGCATTGAAAGCAATGTCGCAAGTGAGGTAATCTTCACACAACCCATGTAATACATCAGGGAAAGAGATGCATAGCTGGCTTACAATCGCCACTTCACACAATTACATGAATACAGCAGTACATCAACCAGATACAGTCAAGGTCCGACTATGGAACCAAAATAAAAGAAGACTACCCCAAAAGCTACACAGATCCCCGATCGACCCCAACTGGGCTCCACTACTGATCAACTAGAACGAAACAACACAAAGGACATGATCTTCATCGAGCTCCTCCTAGAGCTTGGTTGCGTCATCTGCAAGGACTCCTCGGCACCTGCAAGCTGGTTTTGGAAGTATCTGTGAGTCACGGGGACTCAGCAATCTCACACCCTCGCGATCAAGACTATTTAAGCTTATGGGTAAGGTAAAGGTATGAGGTGGAGCTGCAGCAAGCGACTAGCATATATGGTGGCTAACATACGCAAATGAGAGCG
Organism: Triticum aestivum; assembly: GCF_018294505.1. Taxonomy (NCBI): domain Eukaryota; kingdom Viridiplantae; phylum Streptophyta; class Magnoliopsida; order Poales; family Poaceae; genus Triticum; species Triticum aestivum. Next base: position 147,436,738 of record NC_057803.1, on the reverse strand, counting down.
AGAAGAGAAGGCAAAGCACGATCGAGAAACTATGATCCAGAAGTGATCCTAGAACAACCTACGTCAAGCATAACTCCAACACCGTATTCACTTCCCGGACTCCCGGAAAGAGACCATCACGGTTACACACGTGGTTGATGTATTTTAATTAAGGTCAACTTCAGGTTTTCTACAACCGGACATTAACAAATTCCCATCTGCCCATAACCGCGGGCACGGCTTTCAAAAGTTCAAATCCCTGCAGGGGTGTCCCAACTTAGCCCATCACAAGCTCTCACGGTCAACGAAGGATATTCCTTCTAGCGGGAAGACCCGATCAGATTCGGAATCCCGGTTACAAGACATTTCGACAATGGTAAAACAAGACCAGCAAAGCCGCCCGATGCGCCGACAAATACCGATAGGGAGCTGCACATATCTCGTTGCTCAGGCACACTGGATAGGTCAAAGCTACGAGTAAAACCAACCTCGAGTTGCCCCGAGGTGGCCCCACAGGCTGCCCATTTCGGACCAACACTCAGAGGAGCACTGGCCCAGGGGGGTTTAAAATAAAGATGACCCTTGAGTCTGCGAAACCCAAGGGAAAAAGAGGCTAGGTGGCGAATGGTAAAACCAATGTTGGGCATTGCTGGAGGAGTTTTATTCAAGGCGAACTGTCAAGGGGTTCCATTATAACCCAACCGCGTAAGGAACACAAAACCGGGAACATAACACCGATATGACGGAAACTAGGGTGGCAAGAGTGGAACAAAACACCAGGCATAAGGTCGAGCCTTCCACCCTTTACCAAGTATATAGATGCATTAATTAAATAAGAGATATTGTGATATCCCAACAAGTAAACATGTTCCAACAAGGAACAACATCTCCATGTTCCAACAAGGAACAAACTTCAATCTTCACCTGCAACTAACAACGCTATAAGAGGGGCTGAGCAAAGCGGTAACATAATCAAACAACGGTTTGCTAGGACAAGGTGGGTTAGAGGCTTGGTTCAACAATATGGGAGGCATGATAAGCAAGTGGTAGGTATCGTAGCATAGGCATAGCAAAAGAGCGAGCCACTAGCAAGCAAAGATAGAAGTGATTTCGAGGGTATGGTTGTCACACCCTGATTTTCATGCCACAACGCTTAAGCTAATAAATTATGATAAAATGTGGTTTGACAAAAAAATTTGAGTGTTTTGGATCGTGCCTTGTTTGGATTTTTGTCTGTTGTTTACAAGTGCTCTAAAAATCAAATAAATTCTCCAACTCCTATACTTCATCTCCTTGCTCCAAACTCTTGAACCAATGATCATGCCATGTGTATAGGACATAAAAATAATTTCTTACAAAAATAATTTTGCCAAAAAGTATTTTCTAAAATTAGTTTTCCAAAAACCCTTGAATTGAGATTTGCACTGCAAGTACTTGATTTGAGGTGTGAAAAATCTTTCAAAAGGTATATTTGAAACCTATTAGATATAGGATTCCCAGAAACCACAAAAATATAATTTTAAAAGTTATTTTCCTATTTTATTTAAAAGATTTTTCTTAAGGCCAAAAATGGTCTTTAATAGGGAAAAATTATTTTATTGTTTCAAAAATATTTGACAAAAATCAGGGAAACTCAGGGGGCATATATTTCCCATATATAAGAGTTTCAACACATGGTCATGTTCAAAATATTGGTCAAATACCTCAAAAAACCCTTTTTGGATATTTCAAGCTTTTGAAATATTTACAAAGGAAATATTCCCCAACAATTCCAAGAAAATTCTATCATGTCACATATGACATGTTTGATGATCTTGCCAAGTACAATGTCATGGAGAGTAGTATAACCCCATGAAACCATCTCAAAACCACTTCTGTCCTTTTTCAAGTTTGAACAGCTTTGCACTGTCAAACATGTCCAAATGCTCTCAAACTTGGTGCACATTCTAAAATGGTGTAATAATGAATCTATACCAAATGGCACAAGTTGGAGAGAATTTTATCTTGATCAAAGTACCCCAAAACCCTCTCTGACCAGAATCAAATTTGAACAAGTTTGTACTGCCAACCTTTTCTCCTTGACCCCAACTTTTGTGAGCATGTTCACATGACCAAATGAGGCCACCACACCAAGTGGTGCATCAAGGAGAAATGATTTTCTCAACTAGATCTACACAAGTCCATTTCTGCTAATTTCTAGGGTTTACAAAAGTTACATTGTGAACTTTGCCCAAATAAGCTCAAAATGGGTGTAAGGCCCTAATTATATGTGTCATTTCACCCTGTGGAGTCTCATGGCAATTGGAAATCATCTGCTGGCCCAAACCATCATCAAACACCTTCTGCCATTTTTCCAAAAACACCATTTTGACCTCTTCCACTATTCTCCATGAGCTCCACTTTTTACCACAGCTCCTCCTAGACCTCTTCTACCTCCAGTAGCAATGGCTGCATCTCAGATCAATAATTGAGGGGTGAAACCACCTCTTTTACCTCTCTGGACAGCCCTTGCACCCCTCTTCCTCTCCTCCCTCCTCACTCCAGTGGCCACCAAAGGCATCCAAGGATTTCCCCACATTCTTTACTCCTCCCTAGAGCTACCAGACATGCTTTGCCATGCCCACTTTGCAAAAAAAATGGCATGCCGGCCATTTGCACGCTCTGGAGCGCGCTACAGTGCGCTCCCGCACTGTAGCCGCCCCCTGCCAACCGCCTCCGGCCACCTCGGGCCTCCCCAGCGTGTCTCACGAGGCCGCCTCAGCGTCTGGGACACGGCAAGCTACCGGCCCCCTCCTAAACCTCTCCCCTCTCTCCTCCATGGAGCTCGCCCCGAGTGCGCCGTAGGCCGCGTCCACGGTGCACCACGGCCCCTCTATTTAGAGGCCCTCCCGAGCTCTCCTACGGCTTCTTCTCGCTCTCCCTCTTCCCCAGCAATCTCCCAGACAAGACACCTCTACCCCTCGCGCCCTCCTGCCCCCTCCATGGCTGCCATGGTCGCCGTCGACCTCCACCCGGCTCCGGCGAACCAGGGCCTCCCCTCCTCCCCTTTGACCACCAGGGGAAGCGCAACAGGCCATGGGATTCTTCCCGCTCCTTCTCCCCCTGCCCTTGTGCTCACGGCATCGCACCCATCCACTCCAGACGCCGCCCGCCATCTCTAGGCTCGCCGTCGCCCCAGATCCTCCCAGCCCGCGTGAAGCCCCTGGATGGAAGTGGCTCGGCATACCAAGTTCGTCGGTGCACCGGACGCCACCGGGGACGGCCGGAGTCGTCGGGGATCAATGCTGGCGTGTGCTCGGCCTCGCCTCCCCTGACGCTCCTCTGCCTCAGGCGCGAGGAAGAGGATGACCACCCCGCCAGCTGGCAGGGGGCCCGCCCGTCAGCGGCAAAGGCGACCGAGCCGGCCCACCAGTCAGGTTAAGTGGAAACGGCTTCGGCCGATCCGCTTGCCCCGCTGGGTGGTGCCTTCCCGCAGTGCGCCTTCAACGTCGCCCTGCCACCCGCACAGCTGAGCTGCTGGGCCGGCCCAATGCCTATCTCTCACCCAGTGCGGAGAATAAGGGTATAGCCTTTTTCCTTTCCCAGATAACTTGTAAAACCTCCCAAAAAATCAATTAGACTCCAAATTTGATGATTCTAATTTCTATAAGTTCATAAATTCCTGATCTATCACATGGTGCAATTTGCACATTTTTCCATAAAGATTTTCTTCACAAACATTTATCAAATCCCATATTTCCATTTCTGTCATAAACTTTAGAAAATCGCAGAAGGCTCAAAATTGATCCAAATTCCATGATTCAAAATCCTAGGTGTCTGTAAGTTCAAAACTTAGTTTTTGAACATTTTTAGTAATACTTTCTGTATCACCTCAAATAATGGTCTATTTCTTCATATTTGACAACTTTGCAAATTCATAGGAAAATCATTTCAACTCCAAATCCAGTGAAACCAATTCCTAGATGCTTCTAGAATCATCCTTTGTTGAATGGGTGCCTTTTCTCATTTTTCAAAAATATGTTTCTGTACACTTCTTGCAATTCCATAAACCCCTTGATTCCATCATATCGAAATGTTTAGAAATATCCATTGATCCACTTCCAATGAAATCACTTTGGTCATTCCTCATATGACCAGAGGTATCCAATAAAAGTCAACTTCATATTTTTAGAGCACATTTATTCTTGCCTTGTTGTGTTGCTTATTGTGATTGTTTCCGACGTTAGTTGCCGAAGTAGACGAAGTACTTGGAGAAGGACCAGAAGATCTCAAGACTCTGATGAACCAGGCAAGCGGCCCTTTGACCATGATGAACCATTTTTTTCATCATAATAGCATTTTCGTTGTTTCATCGAGTGCATGATATATATATTGAATGGCAACCTTGCTAGGCTTGCCTCCGTTGCATACTCCATTGATACTTGCATTGTTCATGACTCTATCCTTGCTTAGAGTTGTGTTGGTGGGTTGTAGAAATATGCTATAGTAGATGGCTATGCAAAGTGGGTCAGGGTTATGCATGGAAAGAAACAAGTGTGGGTTGACATACTTGCAAACAGCCCAGTGGGTGCCACTAATGCCCCTGGGAGATGATGATGAACTAGGTCACTACTTGGTGGAGAGGTAGTGTACCGAGGCTCGATAAAAGTGTTGTTTACAGAGACGGATTAGATTTAAGATTTGTCGACTGTCCCAACCTTACATGCGCAGCCACTCTACCCTTGTATGGGAAAGGGCATTATTGATTACCTAGGCCGATACTAGCTTGGAGCCTGCATTACTAGTGATGGAGAGTTGTTGGTGCTCTCTCGGGACGGGGTCGTGCCAGGTAGGGCGGCCATGACTGTTTTCACAGGGCACCGGATACACCGTTGTGTCCCCTCTCGGATGTTACGATCTCGAGTGAGTCTCGTATGATGTACATCGGGAGGATACGGAACAACGAGTGGACTCCTTGTTAGTGTCGTCTAGGGAAAGATAGTGATCGGGTGCTTACCCCGGGTACTTGAGGTACCGCGGGTCGTGGATGACACGGAAGTTCCCCGGATCTTGTGGGTAAAGTGTGCAACCTCTGCAGAGTGTAAAACTATTCGAATAGCCGTGTCCACGGTCAAGGACAGTTGGGTGGTGCTGCTTAGACTACGTCCATATGTTTCTGACGAACAACACGGTATGGTGAATCTGTTGACATGATTCATGAGGAAGTCACGATGAGCTTGAGTATGAGTTGTTCACAACTCTATCCCGATGTTGATGTCTGTAACCTCCTGATACTTGTTGCAGACGCATTCATATCCTTGATAAACGTTGATCATACTTGCATGAGAAAAACTAGTTTTCCGCAAATGCCAAATTAGCAGTAGTGCCTTGCATAATTATTCTGTTATCACCCTTGGGTTGCTTGCGAGTACATTCAAAGTACTCATTGGCTTGCCACTAGTTATTTTATTTTCCAGGCATGAGAGAACATGATATGAAGAAGAATACTTCGGTTACGAGCATGCGAGCTAGGACGCTTCCCAGTCAGAATGCCTGTAGGCTTAAGGTAGATGGCATGGGTCCAAGTTATCGACGAAGATTTCCGTTGCGATGCTATACTCAAGACTTGACCATGATGGTCCTACTTGTGTAATACGGTATGTATGGATGTAAGTCTCTTGTTATTCAGCTTCTGTGTGTTCAATGAGCATTAATCTCTGGGATCACTGTACACGTGCATTCGGTGATCACGACTTATGAGTCGGGGTCCCCACAGAGCTGGTATCAGAGCCATCCTGACTGTAGGAAGCCTTAGTTAGCATGGTCATTAGTTAGGGTAAAACTATTTCCAAAACTATTACAAGTTTTCAAAACTATCTATACTTCTCTTCCCTTCTCAGTTTTTCAAAAACTACGGTATACTTTCCCCATCGATCTCTTCCCTTCAAAACTATTGCAAATGGTCGCTAGCACCCTCAAGCCCCTGACCACGTGAATCCTTGTAATCCTCGTGGATAGCCTAGAAGGAGTATACCTTGCCAAACACTCACCCACCTCTTCTAAACCCAAGATTGGTGACACCACAACAAGACGATGCCAACAGAAGATATGCCTTTGAAGAATGAGGACATGAAGACCCAGAAGATGGTGACACCCTTGACAATGCTCCAAGATGATGCGACTTTAGCCTATGATGATCAGGGCATAGGAAATGCAAGATCATGATATACATCGCTAATAGAGCAACCATGTCCTTACCGTTGTTGTATCGGCAACCACCGGTGGATGAGAACCTCGCCATTTGGTTCGCCTCACTATAGTGAGCAGGAAAACGGTTCTCTTCATCCCCCGCTCTTGGTGTCGATATTTTCATCAACGTAACCGACATGTTGGACCTCTACTATGCCTTGATAATGTCATTGGATAAAGGATTACCTACCTGGTACCATCGACGCCTTAGAAGACAAAACGGGTTCGTCAGGATTAAGAAGACAACAGAAGACCGAGTCAATACCAGCTACGAGGAGCCACATTCACCCCGTCACTTCAACAGACAAGAAGTTGTTGAAGAATCTTCAGGCTCAACCTGGATCATTTCATCGAACAACTACAAGAGACGTAGCAACACCTGAGGAAAATTCAGAAGACTACACGAGGCTCAAGGCACGATTACTGGATCCGAGAACCCCTAGGGTAGGATGAGTCGTGTACCCCCTATGCGCAGTCGAGTCCATATGATGGTTCAAATAGAACCATGATTGTGTGTTGCTTGCTTTTATTTGTTTGTGTTTTGATATCAGTCGCCCTTTTTGCCCTAGGCAACAAGTACGCAACTATATCACCTGCCTTATTTTGTTGTTTGTGTTTGGCCCTTTTGGCACTTGTTTGTTTGCACCTGCACTATAGAACCCCCTTTAGGCATCCCCCTTTATGCTACTTATCCCTCTCATCTCTCTCCTCAACTGAAGACCAGCAAGACAAGATGCACCAAGGAGTCTGCTTCGGCGACCAACTAGCACTGAAGACTTTTGTTGCAGCCTCCTCGACCAAGTGAAACCCCGTAGAGTTATGTTTAACCCTCCAGACCAGAAACCCATTCCTAGACCCTTCGAGACTTCATGAGATACCCCAACTCAAATCCTTAACCATGTACTCAACCCACAGTATTGCAAGAGAACCAGTTAAGCCTCTGTAAACCTTGCACATCACTGGGTTCATTATGGAACTAGTGGACATAGTGAACAAGCACATTATCATCCTAATATAGCACAAGAACTGACGATGCCATAGGGAAGACCAGTTTGAGGATATAGGAATTGAGGACAAATGACTTGATGAGTTTATATCAATGACTTTGAGAATTATATGAGACTATTTGGTGGATTATGAGGCTTTCATGTTGGTAGATGAACTTGGTGGGGTCATTAATATAGAGTAGCATGGCTTTCATTACCCCTGGATAAATTGGATTTAGTGGGACAATTAAGATCGCAAGCTGAATTCTTGGAAGTATGAGGATTTGACTTAGCCAGGGGATATTGATAGGAAATAGTTGACATTACGATAATGACTTGGGGGAAAATGTGGAAATTTTCGTTGGACACAAGATTTGGATTTAAATAGGTGATCCTGGCTGAGTATAGATGTTGAGTAAGTCTACATGGTTCGGAGTAAATTGGATTTAGACTGGTGATCTTGATCGTGATACCATGTTTCTCGATGGACAATAAACTAGGAGATTGGAATTGATTTAAGGATCTATATAAGCTTGACCTTGGAGTTTACTTGACCATGATAATGGGAAATTAGTGGACTTACTATGGTAAAGACAACCCTTTCAAGTATTTGGGGACTATAAGACATTAGAAGATTCGTGTGAGACACCATAGACAGTGGATTTGTAGAATTAATGGATTATGTAGTGATTAATGGAAGTTAATGGGCTATTGGAGTTGATTCATAGGAAGGAAACAAGATCTTGGAGTGGCTTACGACGTGTTTCCTTAGGATAGAGATGCTTTATCATGGACCTTGGATCAATAGACTGAGCACTTGGATTGTGGTGATTAAATTCAAGCTTAGCAGCTTATATGCTCTACCCATGGATTTTTAGGGGTAGCCATACATATGAGTTTGGGGATAGTTGACATGTATATGATTTTGTTAGACCTCCCCTCGGGGAGTCATGAGGATATGAATAACATGAGTGATGATTGGAGTTGACCTATATGGGATGATTCTTTCGGTAACATGATGTGATTGTTTGGAAGACTAGATAGAATGATTGGGATGTCAGAAACTGTGCTCAAGGATGGTATGATAAACATTCACTCGAACACTAGAATCCTTGAAACCCTTACGCCCTACCAAGCCACAACATGGTCGGATCCTGACCTTGGGCTTTGGCTCTAGATCGATAAGACCTTGGCCAATGCTCAACCGCGTCCATCACCAATGCCTCAGCCCACTTTACGTACACCATAGACTTCATGGAGTGCTTGGACAAGTTAGTTGTCATCTTTCTTTGATGACATACTTGTCTACCCGAAGACGGAAGAAGAATCGTTGAGCTGGTCAAGGAACATCTGAAGATCGTCATGTCTAGGAGGAAGAACTGCACCAACCACCATTTTCAAGAAGTATACCTCCGCATCAAAGACCAGGCATATCTGCAAACCACTTCTCTCAAAGGAACCAAGCATTTCCATGTCAAAGGGAAGCTCACACCAAGATTTATCGGCCCTCTCCAAGATCACTGTAAGACGAAGAATAGACGGCTACCAGCTAGAGTTATCACCTGAGTCACCCACTGTGCACAATGTTTTTCCACACGACACCACTCCGGAAACGTTCCAACTTCCCAACTAGCCCAGTCTCTACAAGGACATCGACGACGAGCCATCGACCTCCAGCCCAATCTGACCTATCACGAGCTACCCATTAGAAACCTGGATCAAGAAGAACGTCATACACGAAGACACACCAACAAGTACTTTAAGTTCAATGGAGCACCAAACGGAAGCAGAAGCAGTATGAGGACGTGAAGACTACCCCAAATCCAAGTTTCCGTACTTCCTTTCCGCGCCTAGTCTGGGAATCTCGGGGATGAGATTCTTGTAAGGGGGTAGGTCTGTCACACCCTGATTTTCATGCCACAACGCTTAAGCTAATAAATCATGATAAAATGTGGTTTGACAAAAACTTTTGAGTGTTTTGGACCTTGCCTTGTTTGGATTTTTGTCTGTTGTTTGCAAGTGCTCTAAAAATCAAATAAATTCTCCAACTCCTATACTTCATATCCTTGCTCCAAACTCTTGAACCAATGATCATGCCATGTGTATAGGACATAAAAATAATTTCTTACAAAAATAATTTGGCCAAAAAGTATTTTCTAAAATTAGTTTTCCAAAAATCCTTGAATTGAGATTTGCACTGCAAGTACTTGATTTGTGGTGTGAAAAATCTTTCAAAAGGTATATTTGAAACCTATTAGATATAGGATTCCGAGAAACCACAAAAATATAATTTTAAAAGTTATTTTCCTATTTTATTTAAAAGATTTTTCTTAAGGCCAGAAATGGTCTTTAATAGGAAAAAATTATTTTATTGTTTCAAAAATATTTTACAAAAATCAGGGAAACTCAGGGGGCATATATTTCCCATATATAAGAGTTTCAACACATGGTCATGTTCAAAATATTGGTCAAATACCTCAAAAACCCTTTCTGGATATTTCAAGCTTTTGAAATATTTACAAAGGAAATATTCCCCAAAAGTTCCAAGAAAATTCTATCATGTCACATATGACATGTTTGATGATCTTGCCAAGTAAAATGTCATGGAGAGTAGTATAACCCCATGAAACCCTCTCAAAACCACTTCTGTCCTTTTTCAAGTTTGAACAGCTTTGCACTGTCAAACATGTCCAAATGCTCTCAAACTTGGTGCACATTCTCAAATGGTGTAATAATGAATATATACCAAATGGCACAAGTTGGAGAGAATTTTATCTTGATCAAAGTACCCCAAAACCCTCTCTGACCAGAATCAAATTTGAACAAGTTTGTACTGCCAAATTTTTCTCCTTGACCCCAAATTTTGTGAGCATGTTCACATGACCAAATGAGGCCACTAAACCAAGTGGTGAATCAAGGAGAAATGATTTTCTCAACTAGATCTACACAAGTCCATTTCTGCTAATTTCTAGGGTTTACAAAAGTTACATTGTGAACGTTTGCCCAAATAAGCTCAAAATGGGTGTAAGGCCCTAATTATATGTGCAATTTCACCCTGTGGAGTCTCCTGGCAATCGGAGTTCATTTGCTTAGCCAAACAAGCATCAAACACCTTCTGCCATTTTACTAAAAACCCATTTTGACCTCTTCCACTCTTCTCCATGGCCTCCACTTTTTACCACAGCTCCTCCTAGACCTCTTCTACCTCCAGTAGCAATGGCTGCATCTCAGATCAATAATTGAGGGGTGAAACCACCTCTTTTACCTCTCTGGACAGCCCTTGCACCCCTCTTCCTCTCCTCCCTCCTCACTCCAGTGGCCACCCAAGGCATCCAAGGCTTTCCCCACATTCTTTACTCCTCCCTAGAGCTACCAGACATGCTTTGCCGTGCCCACTTTGCAAAATGGCATGCCGGCCATTTGCACGCTCTGGAGCGCGCTACAGTGCGCTCCCGCACTGTAGCCACCCCCTGCCAACCGCCTCCGGCCACCTCGGGCCTCCCCAGCGTGTCTCATGAGGCCGCCTCGGCGTCTGGGACACGACAAGCTGCCGGCCCCCTCCTAAACCTCTCCCCTCTCTCCTCCATGGAGCTCACCCGAGTGCGCCGTAGGCCGCGTCCACGGTGCACCACGACCCCTCTATTTAGAGGCCCTCCCGAGCTCTCCTACGGCTTCTTCCCGCTCTCCCTCTTCCCCAGCAATCTCCCAGACAAGACACCTCTACCCCTCGCGCCCTCCTGCCCCCTCCATGGCTGCCATGGTCGCCGTCGACCTCCAACCGGCTCCGGCGAACCAGGGCCTCCCCTCCTCCCCTTTGACCACCAGGGGAAGCGCAGCAGGCCATGGGATCCTTCCCGCTCCTTCTCCCCCTGCCCTTGTGCTCACGGCGTCGCACCCATCCACTCCAGACGCTGCCCGCCATCGCTAGGGTCGCCGTCGCCACAGATCCTTCCGGCCCGCCTGAAGCCCCTGGATGGAAGCGGCTCGGCATACCGAGTCCGTCGGTGCACCGGACGCCACCGGGGACGGCCGGAGTCGTCGGGGATCAACGCCGGCGTGTGCGCGAGGAAGAGGATGACCACCCCGCCAGCTGGCAGGGGGCCCGCCCGTCAGCGGCAGAGGCGACCGAGCTGGCCCACCAGTCAGGTTAAGTGGAAACGGCTTCGGGCCGATCCGCTTGCCCCGCTGGGTGGCGCCTTAGGCAGTGCGCCTTCGATGTTGCCCTGCCACCCGCACAGCTGAGCCGCTGGGCCGGCCCAATGCCTATCTCTCACCCAGTGCGGAGAATAAAGGTATAGCCTTTTTCTTATTTTTCCTTTCCCAGATAACTTGTAAAACCTCCCAAAAATTCAATTAGACTCCAAATTTGATGATTCTAATTTCTATAAGTTCATAAATTCCTGATCTATACATGGTGCAATTTGCACATTTTTTCATAAAGATTTTCTTCACAAACATTTATCAAATCCCATATTTCCATTTCTGTCATAAACTTTAGAAAATCGCAGAAGGCTCAAAATTGATCCAAATTCCATGATTCAAAATCCTGAGTGTCTATAAGTTCAAAACTTAGTTTTTGAACATTTTTAGTAATACTTTCTGTATCACCTCAAATAATGGTCTATTTCTTCATATTTGTCAACTTTGAAAATTCATAGGAAAATCATTTCAACTCCAAATCCAGTGAAACCAATTCCTAGATGCTTCTAGAATCATCCTTTGTTGAATGGGTGCCTTTTCTCATTTTTCAAAAATATGTTTCTGTACACTTCTTGCAATTCCATAAACCCCTTGATTCCATCATATCGAAATGTTTAGAAATATCCATTGATCCACTTCCAATGAAATCACTTTGGTCATTCCTCATATGACCAGAGGTATCCAATAAAAGTCAACTTCATATTTTTAGAGCACATTTATTCTTGCCTTGTTGTGTTGCTTATTGTGATTGTTTCCGACGTTAGTTGCCGAAGTAGACGGAGTACTTGGAGAAGGACCAGAAGATCTCAAGACTCTGATGAACCAGGCAAGCAGCCCTTTGACCATGATGAACCATTTTTTTCATCATAATAGCATTTTCGTTGTTTCATCGAGTGCATGATATATATCTTGAATGGCAACCTTGCTAGGCTTGCCTCCGTTGCATACTCCATTGATACTTGCATTGTTCATGACTCTACCCTTGCTTAGAGTTGTGTTGGTGGGTTGTAGAAATATGCTATAGTAGATGGCTACGCAAAGTGGGTCAGGGTTATGCATGGAAAGAAACAAGTGTGGGTTGACATACTTGCAAACAGCCCAGTGGGTGCCACTAATGCCCCTGGGAGATGATGATGAACTAGGTCACTACTTGGTGGAGAGGTAGTGTACCGAGGCTCGATAAAAGTGTTGTTTACAGAGACGGATTAGATTTAAGATTTGTCGACTGTCCCAACCTTACATGCGCAACCACTCTACCCTTGTATGGGAAAGGGCATTATTGATTACCTAGGCCGATACTAGCTTGGAGCCCGCATTACTAGTGACGGGAGAGTTGTTGGTGCGCTCTCTCGGGACGGGGTCGTGCCAGGTAGGGCGGCCATGACTGTTTTCACAGGGCACCGGATACACCGTTGTGTCCCCTCTCGGATGTTACGATCTCGAGTGAGTCTCGTATGATGTACATCGGGAGGATACGGAACAACGAGTGGACTCCTTGTTAGTGTCGTCTAGGGAAAGATAGTGATCGGGTGCTTACCCCGGGTACTTGAGGTACCGCGGGTCGTGGATGACACGGAAGTTCCCCGGATCTTGTGGGTAAAGTGTGCAACCTCTACAGAGTGTAAAACTATTCGAATAGCCGTGTCCACGGTCAAGGACAGTTGGGTGGTGCTGCTTAGACTACATCCATATGTTTCTGACGAACAACACGGTATGGTGAATCTGTTGACGTGATTCGTGAGGAAGTCACGATGAGCTTGAGTATGAGTTGTTCACAACTCTATCCCGATGTTGATGTCTGTAACCTCCTGATACTTGTTGCAGACGCATTCATATCCTTGATAAACGTTGATCATACTTGCATGAGAAGAACTAGTTTTCCGCAAATGCCGAATTAGCAGTAGTGCCTTGCATAATTATTCTGTTATCACCCTTGGGTTGCTTGCGAGTACATTCAAAGTACTCATTGGCTTGCCACTGGTTATTTTATTGGCCAGGCATGAGAGAACATGATATGAAGAAGAATACTTCGGTGACGAGCATGCGAGCTAGGACGCTTCCCAGTCAGAATGCATGTAGGGTTAAGGCAGATGGCATGGGTCCAAGTTATCGACGAAGATTTCGGTTGCGATGCTATACTCAAGACTTGACCATGATGGTCCTACTTGTGTAATACGGTATGTATGGATGTAAGTCTCTTGTTATTCAGCTTCTGTGTGTTCAGTGAGCATTGATCTCTGGGATCACTGTACATGTGCATTCGGTGATCACGACTTATGAGTCGGGGTCCCCACAATGGTCATCTTGCCTGAAATCCTGCAAGGAAGAAGAACGAGTCCATGAAGAAGACAAACAGACATAGTCAAACGGATCCCTCACAAACGCGACGTTAACGGAACTAACCCGAAGAAGCAACACCGGAAAGAAGCAAACAACATAGTAAACAACCACCACATAAACATGGCATGATGCACAACCAAGTATGATGAATGTCCAGTTTAAAGAGGCATGGCATGGCAAAGTGCACAAACAACTCTACAAGTTAAGTGGAGCTCAATATGCAACGAGTTGCATATTGACGAAGCACCTCATCAATTATTTAGTTCTCTCTCGTTTAGGTACTCAACAAAATTAAAGGTTGTTAAGCATGTCAAGAGATGATACATAACAAAACTATACCATCTAAACAATTTAAATGGGGCCGGGTGTAATAAACAACAAACCCGGTAAATCCCCATATGCATTAGTAATTTAATGCAAACAACAATTTTAAACATTTTAATTGTTGTTATCATGATGCGGATGACATGAACAAGTTTATGCAATGTTTATTAAAAGTTGACAAGAGCATTATGAAGCATTTTGCCATCGTGGCGGAAACGAAAAGGTGCCACGGCGACGAATCCGAAAATGATGCCACGGCAACATATCGGTTATCCGGTAGCCCACGGGGATACCGGTGCAAAATGAAGTTGGTGTGAGTTTGACATGCAAGAAGATGGGGTGCTCCCAAATGTCGGGTTCCCACATGTCGATGGCAAGGCAACGAGGAGCTCGCAAGGAACAACTCGGACACGGTGCAACCACGAGCATCTCATACATCACTCAGACATCGTTCACGACCGTCGTCTCGGTGGTTATACCTTCCAAGGGAGCATTCTCGAGTGGTTCGAGTTCGTAGAGGAAGTAGTTGTACTCATGACGGTAGCGGAAGTAGCGGAAGTAGTTGTACTCGCGACGGTAGTGGTACACGTTTTTCGTAGAAGGACTTGACGAATCCGAGTCACTTGGGGTCGACGGTATTCATTCACATTTCGAGGAGGAAGTAGAGGTTCTCGTGATCTCGGCAACGGTAGTTGTTCATGGCGCTTGTGACTCGGGGTTCTTAGGGCAACGGTAGTCGTACGCGTCCATAGATGTTTGGGGTCGCGACATGGAACTTGACGTCCACGGGGTCTTCAAGGGTCGACGGTAGTGGTACTCCGGTCGTCGACGACGGTAGTTGTTCTGTGCATCGGGCATCAAGGTACTTGTCGTTCTTAGCGATTCCGAAGGCGGCGGTAGTGGTACACTTTCGAAAAGGGACTTGACGCATCAAAGGTCTTCGGTGCCACGGTACTTGTCGGTCCGGTCCTGATGGAGTAGATGTACACGTTGTTGGGGCTTGTCGCATCACCGAGTGTAGTCATACACTTGATAGAAAGGATGGTACATCCAGAACGAAGCAACACCAACAAGGCCTCGGGTCTTGGCGAGGCTGACAGTAGGCCGCGTGGCCCACGTACAAACAGTGAGGGCGAGGAGGCAGCCCTAGGTGCAGTCGATGCGGGCGTCCTCGCTACACTCCTGAACCAGCTCGATGCAGAGAACTTCGGGATGGCGCCTGCAGCTGCAGGAAGGCGATGGTGTGCACAGGGAAAGGTCTGGTGGTCGCGGCCCGGTTCTATGGGATCCATGGCTGCTGCGGGCGTGCCGGCGCTGGAGGGAGAAGGAGGCGGGGCAGGGACTTGGACATGTAGAGGCGCTGGAGGTGACGAGCCCCTGGACTTGGCACGGAGGAGGCCGGAGAAGAACGGCGGAAGCTGCAAGGCGCTGGTGGCGGTAGACTTGGAGGCGGGGCGCCGACGTGGTCCTGATGGAGCTCGGCGACGGCGTCACAGGACGGCACGGCAGAGGTACGGGAGGACCTTGGGAGGTTGAAGACGTCGGCAAACACGGGGCGATGCGCAGGCGTCGATGAAGGGAGCAGCAGGCGGCGCCATGGGTCCTGGATGGCGGCGCCATGGGTCCTGGCAAGCGGCTGCGAGGTGGAACGGGCAAGGGCACGGAGAGGTCCCGGTGCTGAAGCTTGCCGGCGGAGGGAGGTGGGTGGCGCCCCAGCTTTGGTCGCCGCTGAGTGGTGAGGTTGAGGGATGGGGATCGGGCGCTGTGAGCTGCGGCCCCGTGCACGAGAGAAGAGAGGGAAGGAGATGGGAATCGGGCAGGAAACATGGGTTCTCCTGGCGGCGGAGGGAGAGGGGATCGGGAGAGGTGGCTCGGGCGCCTAGGGTTAGCGCAAGTTGGGCTGCGGGAGGCCTTGGGCCAAATGGGCCGTAGGAGGCCCAAGTGGCAAGGCTGGGCTCTCTCTCTCTCTCTCTCTCTTCTTAAATACTTCTTTATTTCCTGATTTAACAAATAAACCGAGAAATAAGAAATGTAGAGAGAGATAGGAGAAGAATTTGTGCAGGGCGCCAATTTTCTTAGACTCGAAAAAAGGAGCTTGATCCAAGAATAATACATTTGGCACCGTTTGGAAGGATTGCATTCGAACACATTTGAATGTGATTCAAATGAGTTTGAATTAGGAAAACATTTTTTTTGGAGAGTCCAAAAATGCTTGGAATTTTTGAGGAGAACGGGAAAGCGGTGAAAGAAATTATGGACAAAGTTTGGGGACCAAACTTGAAGTATAAAATACATGGAATTATTTTGCAAATGTGTTAGAATAATTATTATAGCTCCCTAATATATTGGGAGGATATGTTATATAGAGAAATCACTATGTGAGTTCCCTCAATTTAAATATATCAAAGATTTATGCATTTTATTTATTTGAGTTTAAAAAAGAAATGGCATGATGACATGATGCAAAGGTCAAGATGCAAAGATGAATGCCACGAACCAAACAAACACATGATGAAAACTCGGAAACCCTGGAAGGCATCTGAAGCTCCAGTCTTGGGGCGTTACAACACTCCACCGCTACGAGAGGATCTCGTCCCGAGATCCAGAATGACACCGGAGGGACAACGGAAGAGAAAGAGAAGAGGTAAAACTAAGTTGCTTCTTTGACAAATGAGTGAAACCACGAACCTTGAAAAGGTTAAGCCATTTCGAGAAAAGAATACAACGACGATGAACGAAGTTGAAAACACTCTGTTAGAAAAGAGGGACAAGGAAGAACAACTTCGAGCAGCACTCCAGTTGAGAAGTTATGCAAGACTTGATACGATGAAAAGAACTTGAGCAGAGGACACGACACTCTGGTTAAACAAGATAGAGAAGGAATAAGATTGATATAATTTGGACAGCACTTCGACTGTAAATGGAAGAAATTGAACATGATCTTGACAAAACAAGATGAGGAGTGAAAAGAGCAACATCAATAGACCTCCAGGAGAAAGAATAGAATAAAGATAATTGAGACAAACGAATGTAGAAGACAATGCCAACTTCTGCTACAAAAGAGCTTGAAAAGGCATCTTTAGGAGAAGGGTTGAACGGAGTTGTTGGAAAAACCAACAACGAAAAGAACAACGTTGTAGTGGACTTATAGAAAACATCTCAAAGCTATGAGGTGAAATTCTGCCACTCACGGAAAAAGACTGGATTGATATGAACAAGGAGACGAGGAACTTATTTCACTGGGAGGATAGATGAAGAACTTGGGTCACTTATAAGCACCATAATTAGCAACAATCCTTAGGGAAGGCTTCAGGTGGAATATAACCCAAGATAACTCCAATGAAGAGGTTGATGGATTTAAAATATCTCCTTCTTGATAACTTGTGAATCACGAAGCACGAAGGGAAATATCAAGAATGACATAGCACCACCTCAAAAGATATGCGTGAAAGAATTGCACTCCGGATTGGAAGATGAAGAAAAAAACTTGAGCTCCTTAGAAAAGAATGTTGATGAACACTTCGAGAAGGAATTAAATCCTTGATGAACCACCATGTAGAGCCTTCATGAAGAACTCCGGTAAACAAAAGAATGATCAAACGAAAGGAAATAGAAGTTGAAATCACAAGGTGAATCCTTGTAACGATTTAGATGAATCTCCATGGTGATATAATTGCGAGAGCTTGGAACTCTGGGAAAAAGAAAGAAGAGCAACTAAAAACAAGAATTTATTCAACGTGAACAACTCCCGAAAAAAGAAAAGATGAAGCATCTCGAACCGAGAATGTGATATGATGAACCACTCTGGAAAGCAAGAATTGAATTTACTCGATGAAACAATAATAAGAATTATGTTATGCGTATCCTTCACCAATTAAGTTGATGACAATCAACGGATTTGGCATACTACTTATCCTCGTTGAACAAGGATTAAGATAGATATGGAGCAAACTTAAGAAGGTCTTCGACGATCCACCGGTAGGATTGGGAAAAGAGAATGAATTGATAATATAAACGAAGGAAGAGAATCCTGAATGAACCACCGTAAGAATTAAAATGGCCGAAGAAAATATAAAGGAACAATGGGAAGAATTATGAAATGAATGAAGATACTTGAGAGAATTTAGATACAAGAGGACGAATAGTTCACAAACTGATTAGAGAATACTTGACTGATGCACTGGTAAGATTTGGAGAACAATAGCTGAAATCTTAAAATGAATAAGACTTCTTAAATGATGGGCTTCGGGGGAAAGAAATGGGAAACAACTCATGAAATGCTCCGGATGGGTGAAAAGAATTCTCACAATCAAAACAATTATGAGAGGATGGCAACAAATTAGAACCATGGATCTTGAAAAGAATGGAGCAAGATTTAAGAGAAACTCTTCTTCGGTCTTCAAAATCTGAGAATGACGATGAGAAACACCACCAAATTGTTGAGATACTCCGGGATGAAAATTAGAAAGGTTGAACCAACGATGAAAAGAAAAGAAAGATCTTGGAGAAAAGCATTTGACTGATGATAATTCATTCTTACGTCAAACTTTAAAAGATTTGAGAATAGCTCCGGTAAAATAAGAAGAGTCAGGTAAGATCCTGGAAAAATACCTGTGAGTTAGGGCCCACTGAAAAGATACACCGTTGAACGATTACTTGCAAAGGAGATAGCAGCGGTTGAATTAAACGGCTTGAATGAGATAACAACCTCGAGATATCTTGGACGGATTGATAATGGAGACACAAATCTTTTGAGATATCTTCAGCACTCTGGCACACTTGAATAGCGAGAAATGGATGATTAAGAGGAGCACTGGCAAGAGAAAGTATTGAAACAAGGAAAAGATATGATTCACAAGGCTTGACTAGAATCCACCGAAGAAGAAAATGAGTGAAGAGTGACGAACTTGAAACTCCGTTAGGGTCTTCATGAGAATCACCGGGTAAGGACATTGACGGAAACGAATGGAGATACTTCCCATCAATAAAAGGATAGTTGAGTAAAAATCTGAGTCCTCGAAGAAGAAGGGTGGGTGGGTGGGAAAAAACAAAGACAACTTGGAACGAATGAAACAAACACCATTGAGAAGAAATGATAATTGATCTTACTGATGTTGAAATGATCGGATCCACTTGAAGAGAAACACACCGGTTGAAAATAATTGACATGACACTCTTGATGATCAAGAAGGATTGGTATTCACATCGGAGTATGAGAACACCATTTGGGGAAAGGTATGGAATCAACATTTGACTTCGAAGCAACTCGAATACCACAACTCAAAAACAAAACAAGGATTGGCTTGCAGAATGAGCCAGAACAAACATATGATAGAGATTTCGTCCGAAGTTTTCATGGTGGGGCCTACATGGGCTCGGTCGTACAACACCATCATGTACAAGGCAGTGCACATGACATACGAAGCGTCCCCGAGTCGGCATAGCCAAGGACTCTTTAAGACGCAACGAGACCACTGTAAAACCAACCGTGGATAGGCGGACCACTAGACGTCGAACCCCAATTTCATATCGTACATCTGTCGGAAAGATATCCTAGGAGCTACTTGGATTCCCACTTATAAACTCCCGAAATTTTCCGGTTATGCAATCAGGTGTTGGGGATACAGGGGAAGCATAATATCTCACCCAAACTAGCAAATCCTACATCCGGCTGTATCCATCCTTCAACACATAACCAAGAAACCTTCGGAAATCGTTTACCTCAACCTTCGGAAAGCATACGTTATACGAGTTATGGCAATACTCCCGAACTCCCGCCCGAGTACTGGGTGGCGTCGAGGTTATCTCACCAACAACTGCATAAAAGAGATTTTCGATGTCGGCGAAACTAAACTCAGGTATTCCAGAACTGCAACAAAAAAATTGTGACGACAACACCTCGGAGCTCAACTCCCCGGGACACTGCCACAACCCCTAAATGACAGGAGGCACCAAGAACACTGTTCTCGTCACAAATCGATCGGAATGATTCCAAGATACCCGCGTGATCCTAAATTTTTTTTAGTGAAATTTGAGAAGAGAAGAGTCAAAACTCTATGTCAGGATGCCTTACCAGAGCGATGAAGGGACTGGGGAGTAAAAAGAATTCCTAAACTCTCCGATATATAATTCCTAAATGACTCAAAACATTTTTCTAGACTCAACAACGCCAGCTATTCGATCAAGCAGGGGGCTCCTAAGGTCGGGGAAGGCTCTGATACCAACTTGTAATGCCCTCGATGCGGCTATATCTCTCACGTGTCGAAGCACGACTTAGAGGCATAACCGCATTGAAAGCAATGTCGCAAGTGAGGTAATCTTCACACAACCCATGTAATACATCAGGGAAAGAGATACACAGCTGGCTTACAATCGCCACTTCACACAATTACATGAATACAACATTACATCAACCAGATACAGTCAAGGTCCGACTACGGAACCAAAATAAAAGAAGACTACCCCAAAAGCTACACAGATCCCCGATCGACCCCAACTGGGCTCCACTACTGATCAACTAGAACGAAACAACACAAAGGACAAGATCTTCATCGAGCTCCTCCTAGAGCTTGGTTGCGTCATCTGCAAGGACTCATCGGCACCTGCAAGCTGGTTTTGGAAGTATCTGTGAGTCACGGGGACTCAGCAATCTCACACCCTCGCGATTAAGACTATTTAAGCTTATGGGTAAGGTAAAGGTATGAGGTGGAGCTGCAACAAGCGACTAGCATATATGGTGGCTAACATACGCAAATGAGAGCGAGAAGAGAAGGCAAAGCACGATCGAGAAACTATGATCAAGAAGTGATCCTAGAACAACCTACGTCAAGCATAACTCCAACACCGTGTTCACTTCCCGGACTCCGCTGGAAAGAGACCATCACGGTTACACACGCGGTTGATGTATTTTAATTAAGGTCAACTTCAGGTTTTCTACAACCGGACATTAACAAATTCCCATCTGCCCATAACCACGGGCACGGCTTTCGAAAGTTCAAATCCCTGCAGGGGTGTCCCAACTTAGCCCATCACAAGCTCTCACGGTCAACGAAGGATATTCCTTCTAGCGGGAAGACCCGATCAGATTCGGAATCCCAGTTACAAGACATTTCGACAATGGTAAAACAAGACCAGCAAAGCCTCCAGTTGGGCATTGCTGGAGGAGTTTTATTCAAGGCGAACTATCAAGGGGTTCCCATTATAACCCAACCGCGTAAGGAACGCAAATCCAGGAACATAACACCGATATGACGGAAACTAGGGCGGCAAGAGTGGAACAAAACACCAGGCATAAGGCCGAGCCTTCCACCCTTTACCAAGTATATAGATGCATTAATTAAATAAGAGATATTGTGATATCCCAACAAGTAAACATGTTCCAACAAGGAACAACATCTCCATGTTCCAACAAGGAACAAACTTCAATCTTCACCTGCAACTAACAACGCTATAAGAGGGGCTCAGCAAAGCGGTAACATAGCCAAAGAACGGTTTGCTAGGACAAGGTGGGTTAGAGGCTTGGTTCAACAATATGGGAGGCATGATAAGCAAGTGGTAGGTATCGCAGCATAGGCATAGCAAAAGAGCGAGCCACTAGCAAGCAAAGATAGAAGTGATTTCGAGGGTATGGTCATCTTGCCTGAAATCCCGCAAGGAAGAAGAATGAGTCCATGAAGAAGACAAACGGACGTAGTCGAACGGATCCCTCACAAACGCGACGTTAACGGAACTAACCCGAAGAACCAACACCGGAAAGAAGCAAACAACATAGTAAACAACCACCACATAAACATGGCATGATGCACAACCAATTATGATGAATGTCCGGTTTAAAGAGGCATGGCATGGCAAAGTGCACAAACAACTCTACAAGTTAAGTGGAGCTCAATATGCAACGAGTTGCATATTGACGAAGCACCTCATCAATTATTTAGTTCTCTCTCGTTTAGGTACTCAACAAAATTAAAGGTTGTTAAGCATGTCAAGAGATGATACATAACAAAACTATACCATCTAAACAATTTAAATGGGGCCGGGTATAATAAACAAAAAACCCAGTAAATCCCCATATGCATTAGTAATTTAATGCAAACAACAATTTTAAACATTTTAATTGTTGTTATCATGATGCGGATGACATGAACAAGTTTATGCAATGTTTATTAAAAGTTGACAAGAGCATTATGAAGCATTTTGCCATCGTGGCGGAAACGAAAAGGTGCCACGGCGACGAATCCGAAAATGATGCCACGGCAACATATCGGTTATCTGGTAGCCCACGGGGATACCGGTGCAAAAGGAAGTTGGTGTGAGTGTGACATGCAAGAAGATGGGGTGCTCCCGAATGCCGGGTTCCCACATGTCGACGACAAGGCAACGAGGAGCTCGCAAGGAACAACTCGGACACGGTGCAACCACGAGCATCTCATACATCACTCGACATCGTTCACGACCGTCGTCTCGGTGGTTATACCTTCCAAGGGAGCATTCTCGAGCGGTTCGAGTTCGTAGAGGAAGTAGTTGTACTCATGACGGTAGCGGAAGTAGGGGTACACGACGATGGTAGAGGTACTCGCGACGGTAGTGATACACGTTTTTCGTAGAAGGACTTGACGAATCCGAGTCACTTGGGGTCGACGGTAGTCGTTCACGTTTCGAGGAGGAAGTAGTGGTTCTCGTGATCTCGGCGACGGTAGTTGTTCACGGAGCTTGTGACTCGGGGTTCTTAGGGCAACGGTAGTCGTACGCGTCCAAGGATGTTCGGGGTCGCGACATGGAACTTGACGTCCACGGGGTCTTCGAGGGACGACGGTAGTGGTACTCCGGTCGCCGACGACGGTAGTTGTTCTGTGCATCGGGCATCAAGGTACTTGTCGTTCTTAGCGATTCCGAGGGCGGCGGTAGTGGTACACTTTCGAAAAGGGACTTGACGCATCAAAGGTCTTCGGTGCCATGGTACTTGTCGGTCCGGTCCTGATGGAGTATATGTACATGTTGTCGGGGCTTGTCGCATCACCGAGTGTAGTCGTACACTTGTTAGAAAGGATGGTACATCCAGAACGAAGCAACACCAACAAGGCCTCGGGTCTTGGCGAGGCTGACAGCAGGCCGCGTGGCTCACGTACGAACAACGAGGGCGAGGAGGCAGCCCTAGGTGCGGTCTATGCGGGCGTCCTTGCTACACTCCTGAACCAGCTCGATGCAGAGAACTTCGGGATGCCGCCTACAGCTGCAGGAAGGCGATGGTGCGCACAGGGAAAGGTCTGGTGGTCGCGGCCCGGTTCTGCGGGATCCATGGCTGTTGTGGGCGTGCCGGCGCTGGAGGGAGAAGGAGGCGGGGCAGGGACTTGGACATGTAGAGGCGCTGGAGGTGACGAGCCCCTGGACTTGGCACAGAGGAGGCTGGAGAAGAACGGCGGAAGCTATAGGGCGCTGGCGGCGGTAGACTTGGAGGCGGGGCGCCGACGTGGTCCTGGTGGAGCTCGGCGACGGCGTCACAGGCCGGCGCGGCAGAGGTACGGGAGGACCTCGGGAGGTTGAAGACATCGGCAAACATGGGGCGATGCGCAGGCGTCGATGAAGGGAGCAGCAGGCGGCACCATGGGTCCTGGATGGCGGCGCCACGGGTCCTGGCAAGCGGCTGCGAGGTGGAACGGGCAAGGGCACAGAGAGTTCCCGGTGCTGAAGCTTGCCGGCGGAGGGAGGTGGGTGGCGCCCCAGCTTTGGTTGCTGCTGAGTGGTGAGGTCGAGGGATGGGGATCGGGCGCTGTGAGCTGCGGCCCCGTGCACGAGAGAAGAGAGGGAAGGAGATGGGAGTCGGCCAGGAAACGTGGGTTCTCCTGGCGGTGGAGGGAGAGGGGATTAGGAGAGGTGGCTCGGGCGCCTAGGGTTAGCGCAAGTTGGGCTGCGGGAGGCCTTGGACCAAATGGGCCGTAGGAGGCCCAAGTGGCAAGGCTGGGCTCTCTCTCTCTCCCTCTTCTTAAATACTTCTTTATTTCCTGATTTAACAAATAAACCGAGAAATAAGAAATGTAGAGAGAGATAGGAGAAGAATTTGTGCAGGGCGCCAATTTTCTTAAACTCGAAAAAAGGAGCTTGATCCAAGAATAATACATTTGGCACCATTTGGAAGGATTGCATTTGAACACATTTGAATGTGATTCAAATGAGTTTGAATTAGGAAAACATTTTTTTTTGGAGAGTCCAAAAATGCTTGGAATTTTTGAGGAGAACGGGAAAGCGGTGAAAGAAATTATGGACAAAGTTTGGGGGACCAAACTTGAAGTATAAAATACGTGGAATTATTTTGTAAATGTGTTAGAATAATTATTATAGCTCCCTAATATATTGGGAGGATATGTTATATAGAGAAATCACTATGTGAGTTCCCTCAATTTAAATAGATCAAAGATCTATGCATTTTATTTAGTTGAGTTTAAAAAAAGAAATGGCATGATGACATGATGCAAAGGTCAAGATGCAAAGATGAATGCCACGAACCAAACAAACACATGACGAAAACTTGGAAACCCTAGAAGGCATCTGAAGCTCCGGTCTTGGGGCGTTACATGCTTCCCCCCCATCTTTGCTAGAAAAAAATTCCGCACCAAGTAGAGGTACTACTTGTGCATCCAAAAACCCTTAAACCCAAATCTTATTTTCAATAGTCCACCATACCTACCTAAGGATTGAGTAAGATCCTTCAAGTAAGTTGTTATCGGTGCAATAAGGCAATAACAATTGCTTCTAGAAGTGTTAGATCATTTAGTGTAAGAGAAAATTAAGTGTTGTACGAACTTGTGATGGCAAAGAATAAAAACGACAAACTGCACAATAAAGGTCGCTATCATAAGGGGCAATACAACGTGACGTTCTTTGCACTAAGGGATTGAGCATACAAACAAAAAGCGCATGGCAACCTCTGCTTCCCTCTACGAAGGGCCTATCTTTTACTTTTATGTATTTACTTTCATGCAAGAGTCAAAGTGTTTCTCTCTATTCCTTTTTATTTTTCTCTTTTGGCAAGCATCATGTGGTGAGGAAAGATCTAGGCACATATATCCAGTTGGATATGGGTAGCATGGGTTATTATTGTTGACATCACCCTTGAGTTGAATATGTTGGGAGGCGAAATTATAAGCCCCTATCTTTCTATGTGTCCGGTTGAAATGTTTTTCTCATGTGTATGCGGTGAGTGTGAGCAATCATGGAAGACTATATGATGGTTGAGTATGTGGACTTGCCTAAAGGCTCCGATACGTGACCCTTCCTGAAAAGATGATGAACTTTAGTTGCAAAGTTGACTGAGAACATAGTTTGTTGGTTTCCAATAGAGTTTATACTTAATACTTCGATGTTGTGATGAATTTTTACTTATTCATGAGAAGTCTATGATAAAAGTTCTACGTTAAAGTTTGTTGCTGTTATAATAATTTACATGATGCTTCTATGTCTGTATTTTGTTTTTATCGACACCTCTCTCTCTCTCTCTAAGCATATGGACATGTTTTTTGATTTCGGTTTTCGCTTGAGGACAAGCAAGGTCTAAGCTTGGGGGAGTTGATACGTCCATTTTAGATCATGTTTACCTATTGTTGTTTATAATGTTTTTATGCATAATAATGCTTCTTGGAGTAATTCTAATGCCTTTTCTCTCATAATATGCAAGGTTCACACAAAGAGGGAGAATTTTGGCAACTGGAAATCTGGACCTGGAAAAGCTACATCGGGCTACCTATTCTGCACAACTCCAAATGAGCTGAAACTTCACAAGGATTTTTATGGAATAAATAAGAATTATTGGAGAAAATAACTACCAGAGGGGGCCCACCAGGTGGGCACAACCCACCTGGGTGCACCGGGGAGCCCAGGCGTGCCCTGGTGGGTTGTGCCCTCCTCGGCCCACTTTCGGTGCCCGTCTTCTGGTATATAAGTCATTTTGACCTAGAAAAAATAAGGAGAGGACTTTTGGGATGGAGCACCGCCTTGTCGAGGCGGAACTTGGGTAGGAGCACTTTTGCCCTCCGGTGGAGCGATTCCGCCGGGGGAACTTCCCTCCCGGAGGGGGAAATCATCATCATCATCATCACCAACAACCCTCTCGTCTTGGGGAGGCCAATCTTCATCAACATCTTCACCAGCACCATCTCCTCTCAAACCCTAGTTCATCTTTTGTGTTCAATCTTTGTACCGGAACCTCAGATTGGTACCTGTGGGTGACTAGTAGTGTTGATTACATCTTGTAGTTGATCACTATATGGTTTATTTGGTGGAAGATTATATGTTCAGATCCATTATGCTATTTAATACCCCTATGATCATGAACATGTTTATCACTTGTGAGTAGTTACTTTTGTTCTTTAGGTCACGGGAGAAATCATGTTGCAAGTAATCATGTGAACTTGATATGTGTTTGATATTTTGATAGTATGTATGTTGTGATTCCCTTAGTGGTGTCATGTGAACATCGACTAAATGACACTTCACCGTACTTGGGACTAAGGGAATGCATTCTGGAGTAGTTATTAGATGATGGGTTGCTAGAGTGACAGAAGCTTAAACCCTAGTTTATGCGCTACTTCATAAGGGACCGATTTGGATCCAAAAGTTTATTGCTATGGTTAGATTCTATTTTAATACTTTTCTCGTAGTTGCAGATGCTTGCGAGGGGGTTAATCATAAGTAGGAGGTTTGTTCAAGTAAGAATAGCACCTAAGAACCGATCCACCCATATATCAAATTATCAAAGTAGTGAACACAAATCAAGCCAACATGGTGAAAGTGACTAGATGAAATTCCCATGTGCCCTCAAGAACACTTTGCTTATTATAATAAACCGTTTTCGCATGTACTTTGCCACAAAAAGATTGGGATATCTTGCTACATATTATTTGCTGTTACCGTTACGTTCTCGTTACAAATTATCCTGCTATCAAAATATCTGTTACTTACAATTTCAGTGCTTACAGAAATTACCTTGCTGAAAACCACTTGTCATTTCCTTCTGCTCCTCGTTGGGTTCGACACTCTTACTTATCGAAAGGACTACGATTGATCCCATATACTTGTGGGTCATCAAGGCTGCTGAAGACTAAACCCCACATGTAGAGCTTATTAGTCATACTCCTGACCTTCTCATGAGCTTCCTAGAGATTACCCTATCTCATAGACTATGACCAATAGTCGGGCTTACATAGGTGTGTTCCTCCAAAGATCACTCTATAGGATAGCATATTGCTTATACAAGCTTTGGGACACATTAAGACAAAAGTTAATACGCCTTACAGTTCAAGAGAGCATTGCATCTCCAACAGAGTGGGTTAGTAAGGATACTCTCCTCAGTTGACCGCTGGATTGTTCTCCCAGGTCCTAATTTTCCCGGGATCTCCGATCACATAGGTTAGGTTACCCCAATGGAAACTTACGTGGGCCTCATGCCCATCTCCCTCGATGCATTTTCTATTGCAATTCGTGATAGCCCTTTCACAAAGGGATCCGCTAGATTCTTAGCCGTCTAGATACAATCCAACGCTATTACTCCAGAGTTTCTAGAATGCCTAACGGATTTTAATCTTCTTCTCATGTGCTTTGTGAATTGCATGTTATCCTATGAACTCTTAGCCTTGGCAATCGCCAGGACTAGCTTATCAACCACTAGCAAATGCATCAAAAGCTCTCGAAGCCATTCTGCTTTGACGCATGATGTGTCTAATGTTGCGAATTCTGCTTCCATAGTCGATCTCGTTAAGATCTTCTGCTTGCAAGACTTCCAGGAAACAACACACCACCAAGTGTGAACATATCCACTTGTGGCTTTCATCCATCAGCATCAGATATCCAATTCGAATCACTATACCCTTCAAGTACCGCCGGGTACTCACATTAGTGAATTCTGTAGTTCACGGTACCTTGCAAATAACGCATGACTCGCTCAACAGCATGCTAGTGCACAACTCCTGGATTGGGAACAAACTGCTTAGTTTGCACAGAGCAAATGAGATGTCAGGATGAGTAGCACAAACTAGGTACATGAGTGGACCAATCACTTGAGAGTATCTCAATTTATCTCCAGCCGTGCCTTCAAATTTTCGAATCCACATGCTAGGATCATATGGTGTTTTAGAAGGTTTGTTGTTCAAGTATCCAAAATGACTCAAAATCTTCTCAACATGGTGGGATTGCAAATATTAATTCTACCCTCATTATCTCTCGGTAGCTTGATGTTCAGATAACATCAGTCATGCCCAGGTCTTGCATCTCAAAGTTATGAGATAGAAAAGCCTTGACCTCCTCAATTACTTTGAGATGGGTCCCAAATATCAGTATGTAATCGACATACAGACACGGTATAACTCCTTCGCCCCCACCATAGCGATAGTATACACATTTTTCAGCTTCTTTAACAACAAAGCCAGCAAATGTCAAAGTTGTATTGAACTTCTCATGCCATTTCTTAGGCGCTTGTTTCAGGCCATACAAACATTTCAGTAGCTTGCACACCTTCCTTTCCTGACCATTTACTACAAAGCCATTTAGATGTTGCATGTACATTTCCTCGTCTAGCTCTTTGCTAAGAAAAGCCGACTTAACATCCATCTGATGAATGAGAAGACCATGCGAGGCAGTCAACACGAGTAACACTCAAATGGTTGTCAGTCTAGCCACAGGTGAGTAAGTATCGAACGAATCTTCTTCTTTCTGGATATAACCCTTGGCCACAAACCTATCCTTGTACTTCTCAACAATACCATCGAGCCTAAGCTTCTTTTTGAACACCCACTTACATCCCAATGGTTGGCAACCATAAGGACGATCAGTGATTTTCCATGTCCTGTTAGCCAAGATGGAATCCATCTCGCTATGGATTGCGTCCTTCCAGTAGTCAGCATCCGGTGATGCATAAACTTCTCAGATGGAACTAGGAGTTTCGTCATCCATGAGGTACACGAGGAAATCATCACCAAAGGACTTTGCAGTCCTCTATCTCTTGCTCCTAACAGGAGCTTCCTCGTAATCCTCCATGGAACTTTCATCACTTTTGTGCTCATAATATTCCATCAGAATGGCAGGTTCAGGAGTCTCAACAGATTCCAATCTAGAAGTGTTTTGCATATCTCTCATGGGGAAAATATCCTCAAAGCATGTAACATATTTAGACTCCATGATCATACCGTCCTTCACGCCGTGTACATCAGATTTCACCACTAGAAATCTATAGCCAACACTATGCTTGGCATAGCCCAAAAAAAGCAGTCCACAGTCTTTGGTCCCAACTTGCGCTTTTTGTTTATCAGCACATTAACTTTCGCCAAACTTCCCCAAGTGCGCAAGTAAGAGAGTGTTATTCTCTTTTCCCATTGCTCGTAGGGAGTAGTCTCATTATCCTTCGTGGGAACTTTATCCAGGACATGACATGATGTCAATACAACCTCCCCCACCATGCCTTGGATAAACCTGATGTATCTGACATGGCGTTAACCAAATCTGTTAGAATGCGATGTTTCTATTCGGCAACCCCGTTTGACTGGGGTGAATAGGGAGGCGTTCTCTCATGAGTAATACCATGTTCCGCACAGAATAAATCGAACTCATTAGAAAAGTACTTCCCACCACGATCAGACCGAACTTGTTTTGTTTTATTTTCAAGTTGGTTCTCAACTTCTGCCTTATAGATTTTAAACTAGTGTAGAGCCTCATCCTTAGTACTTAACAAATACACATGGTAGAATCTAGTGGAATTGTCAATCAATGTCCTGAAATATTTCTTTCCACCATTAGTCAACACACCATTCATCTTGAGAAGATTTGAATGTATAAGCTCGAGTGGTGCCAGGGGTCTCTCCATCGTAGGCTTCTGAGGCTTATGTGGTTGCTTTGCTTGCAAACACGAGAGGCACTTAGAGCCTTTGGCTAAAGTGAAACTCGGGATTAGATCCATTTTACCTAGCCTCATCATACAACTGAAATTAATGTGACAAAGACGTGAATGCCAAACCTCAGATTCGTTCATGATAGAATGTATTTGGTTCATGACTTTATTACAGAAATCTGCTAGGGAAAGGCGGAACAAACCACCGCAATCGTATTATTTTCCAATAAATAGTCCATATCGAGATACGACTACTTTATTGGATTCAAATGCTAACTTAAACCCTTCTTTACATAGAAGGGATCCACTCATGAGATTCTTCTTGATGGCGGGGACATGCTGCATGTTCTTCAATTGCATGATCTTTTCGAAAGTAAACTTTAGATCTACCATGCCAACACCATGAACAGAAGCACGCGAGCCATTCGCCATCAGGACGGAGCAATCTCGTGCGGCCTGGTAAGAAGAGAACAAATACAAATCAGCACACACATGAATATTTATACCTGTGTGAACCCACCAATAAGTGGATTGACAAACTGAAAGCCTGGTAAAAGATTACCATACCCAGATGCCCCATCATTGTTGCTCATAGTCACACTGATAGACTTGGAGTCCTACCCTTGCTTCTTGTACTTGTTTGGGCACTTGTTTGCCCAATGTTCCTCTAAACCACAAGTAAAGCAACCGTATCTTTTTTTTCTAACACTTCTTTTTAAAGGTAGTATTCTGCTGGACGGTGTTTTTTCCCTTGAACTTGTGGCAATTCTTCTGCACCACATTGGCGTTAAAAGAACCCTCCGCCCCTTTCACGTGTGAGTCCTTTGCTCTCAAGTTCTGCTCAACACTTAGATGACCAATGGCATCCTCAACAGAGAATTCACGTCTTAAGTGCTTGAGAGAAGTAGAAAAGTTCTGAAGGAAATATGCCCTAGAGGCAATAATAAAGTTATTATTTATTTCCTTATATCATGATAAATGTTTATTATTCATGCTAGAATTGTATTAACCGGAAACATAATACATGTGTGAATACATAGACAAACAGAGTGTCACTAGTATGCCTCTACTTGACTAGCTCGTTGATCAAAGATGGTTATGTTTCCTAACCATAGACATGAGTTGTCATTTGATTAACGGGATCACATCATTAGGAGAATGACGAGATTGACTTGACCCATTCCGTTAGCATAGCACTTGATCGTTTAGTTTATTGCTATTGCTTTCTTCATGACTTATACATGTTCCTATGACTATGAGATTATGCAACTCCCGTTTACCGGAGGAACACTTTGTGTGCCACCAAACGTCACAACGTAACTAGGTGATTATAAAGGTGCTCTACAGGTGTCTCCGAAGGTACTTGTTGGGTTGGCGTATTTCGAGATTAGGATTTGTCAATCCGATTGTCGGAGAGGTATCTCTGGGCCCTCTCGGTAATGCACATCACTTAAGCCTTGCAAGCATTGCAACTAATGAGTTAGTTGCAGAATGATGTATTACGGAACGAGTAAAGAGACTTGCCGGTAACGAGATTGAACTAGGTATTGAGATACCGACGATCGAATCTCGGGCAAGTAACATACCGATGACAAAGGGAACAACGTATGTTGTTATGCGGTCTGACCGATAAAGATCTTCGTAGAATATGTAGGAGCCAATATGAGCATCCAGGTTCCTCTATTGGTTATTGACCGGAGACGTGTCTCGGTCATGTCTACATTGTTCTCGAACCCGTAGGGTTCGCACGCTTAACGTTACAATGACAGTTTCATTATGAGTTTATATATTTTGATGTAACGAAGGTTGTTCGGAGTTCCGAATATGATCACGGACATGACGAGGAGTCTCGAAATGGTCGAGACATAAAGGTCGATATATTGGGCGGCTATATTCGGACACCGGAAGTGTTTCGGGTGATTTCGGAGAAAACCGGAGTGCCGGAAGGGTTACCGGAACCCCCCGGGGAAGTATTGGGCCTTAGTGGGCCTGAGGGGGGAGAGAGGGCAGCAGCCCAGGAGGTGGCGCGCCCCCTCCCATGGGGAGTTCGAATTGGACTAGGGGAGGGGGGCGCGGCCCCTCTTTCCCTCTCCCTCTCCCTCTCTTTCCTTCCCCCTTCTCTCTTCCTAGTTGGACTAGGAAAGGGGAGTCCTACTCCTACTAGGAGGAGGACTCCCCCCTCCTTGGCACGCCCCAAGGGCCGGCCGGCCTCTCCCCCTTGCTCCTTTATATACAAGGGCAGGGGGGCACCTCTAGACACAACAAGTTGATCTTCGTGATCGTTCTCTTAGCCGTGTGCGGTGCCCCCCTCCACCATAATCCTCGATAATATTGTAGCGGTGCTTAGGCGAAGCCCTGCGATGGTAGAACATCAAGATCGTCACCACGCCGTCGTTTTGACGGAACTCTTCCCCGACACTTTGCTGGATCGGAGTCCGGGGATCGTCATTGAGCTGAACGCGTGCTAGAACTCGGAGGTGCCGTAGTTTCGGTGCTTGATCGGTCGGGCCGTGAAGACGTACGACTACATCAACCACGTTGTGCTAACGCTTCTGCTTCCGGTCTACGAGGGTACGTAGACAACACTCTCCCCTCTCGTTGCTATGCATCACCATGATCTTGCGTGTGCGTAGGAAATTTTTTGAAATTACTACGTTCCCCAACAGTGGCATCAGAGCCTAGGTTTTATGCGTTGATGTTATGCACGAGTAGAACACAAGTGAGTTGTGGGCGATATAAGTCATACTGCTTACCAGCATGTCACACTTTGGTTCGGCGGTATTGTTGGATGAAGCGGCCCGGACCGACATTACGCGTACGCTTACGCGAGACTGGTTTTACCACCGTGCTATGCACACAGGTGACTAGCGGGTGTCAGTTTCTCCAACTTTAGTTGAACCGAGTCTGGCTACGCCCGGTCCTTGAGAAGGTTAAAACAGCACTAACTTGACAAACTATCGTCGTGGTTTTGATGCGTAGGTAAGAACGGTTCTTGCTCAGCCCGTAGCAGCCACGTAAAACTTGCAACAACAAAGTAGAGGACATCTAACTTGTTTTTGCAGGGCATGTTGTGATGTGATATGGTCAAGACGTGATGAGATATAAGTTGTTGTATAAGATGATCATGTTTTGTTGAAGTTATCAGCAACTGGCAGAAGCCTTATGGTTGTCTCTTTATTGCATAAGATGCAAGCGCCAAATAATTGCTTTACTTTATCGCTATGCGATAGCAATAGTTGCAAGAGCAGTAGTTGGCGAGACGACCATGTGACGACACATTGATATAGATCAAGATGATGGAGATCATGGTGTCATGCCGGTGACGATGGAAATCAAAACGATACTTTGGAGATGGAGATCAAAGGCACAAGATGATGATGGCCATATCATGTCACATATTTTGATTGCATGTGATGTTTATCTTTTATACATCTTATTTTGCTTAGTTCGACGGTAGCTTTATAAGATGATCTCTCACTAATTATCAAGGTACAAGTGTTCTCCCTGAGTATGCACCGTTGCGAAAGTTCTTCGTGCTGAGACACCACGTGATGATCGGGTGTGATAGGCTCTACGTTCAAATACAATGGGTGCAAAACAGTTGCACACGCGGAATACTCAGGTTAAACTTGACGAGCCTAGCATATAACAGATATGGCCTCGGAACACAGAGACCGAAAGGTCGAGCGTGAATCATATAGTAGATATGATCAACATAGTGATGTTCACCATTGAAACTACTCCATCTCACGTGATGATCGGACATGGTTTAGTTGATATGGATCACGTGATCACTTAGAAGATTAGAGGGATGTCTGTCTAAGTGGGAGTTCTTAAGTAATATGATTAATTGAACTTTAATTTATCATGAACTTAGTCCTGGTAGTATTAGCATATCTATGTTGTAGATCAATAGCTCGCGTTTAGCTCCCCTATTTTATTTTTGATATGTTCCTAGAGAAAACTAAGTTGAAAGATGTTAATAGCAATGATGCGGATTGGATCCGTGATCTGAGGTTTATCCTCATTGTTGCATAGAAGAATTATGTCTTTGATGCACCGCTAGGTGACAAACCTATTGCAGGAGCAGATGCAGATGTTATGAACATTTGGCTAGCTCAATATGATGACTACTTGATAGTTTAGTGCACCATGCTTAACGGCTTAAAATCGGGACTTCAAAGACGTTTTGAATGTCATGGACCATATGAGATGTTCCAGGAGTTGAAGTTAATATTTCAAGCAAATACCCGAGTTGAGAGATATGAAATATCCAACAAGTTCTATAGCTAAAAGATGAAGGTGAATAGCTCAAGCAGTGAGCATGTGCTCAGATTGTCTGGGTACTACAATCGCTTGAATCAAGTGGGAGTTAATCTTGCAGATAAAATAGTGATTGACCGAATTCTCTAGTCACCATCACCAAGTTAGTAGAACTTCGTGATGAACTATAATATGCAAGGGATAACTGAAGGAAATATGCCCTAGAGGAAATAATAAAGTTATTATTTATTTCCTTATATCATGATAAATGTTTATTATTCATGCTAGATTTGTATTAACCGGAAACATAATACATGTGTGAATACATAGACAAACAGAGTGTCACTAGTATGCCTCTACTTGACTAGCTCGTTAATCAAAGATGGTTATGTTTCCTAACCATGAACAAGGAGTTGTTATTTGATTAACGAGATCACATCATTAGGTGAATGATCTGATTGACATGACCCATTCCATTAGCTTAGCACCCGATCGTTTAGTATGTTGCTATTGCTTTCTTCATGACTTATACATGTTCCTATGACTATGAGATTATGCAACTCCCGTTTGCCGGAGGAACACTTTGTGTGCTACCAAACGTCACAACGTAAATGGGTGATTATAAAGGTGCTCTACAGGTGTCTCCAAAGGTACATGTTGGGTTGGCGTATTTCGAGATTAGGATTTGTCACTCCGATTGTCGGAGAGGTATCTCTGGGCCCTCTCGATAATGCACATCACATAAGCCTTGCAAGCATTGCAACTAATGAATTAGTTGTGAGATGATGTATTACGGAACGAGTAAAGAGACTTGTCGGTAACGAGATTGAACTAGGTATGGGATACCGACGATCGAATCTCGGGCAAGTAACATACCGATGACAAAGGGAACAACGTATGTTGTTATGCGGTCTGACCGATAAAAGATCTTCGTAGAATACGTAGGAGCCAATATGAGCATCCAGGTTCCGCTATTGGTTATTGACTAGAGACGTGTCTCGGTCATGTCTACATTCTTCTTGAACCCGTAGGGTCCGCACGCTTAAGGTTTCGATGACAGTTATATTATGAGTTTATGAGTTTTGATGTACCGAAGTTAGTTTGGAGTCCTGGATGTGATCACAGACATGACGAGGAGTCTCGAAATGGTCGAGACATAAAGATTGATATATTGGACGGCTATATTCGGACACCGGAAGTGTTCCGGGTGATTTCGGAGAAAACCGGAGAGCCGGAGGGTTACCGGAACCCCCCCCCCCCCGAGAGAAGTAATGGGCCATATGGGCCTTAGTGGAGAGAGAGAGGGGCAGCCAGAGGTGGGCTGCGCGCCTCCTCCCCCTGGTCCGAATTGGACTAGGAGAGGGGGGCGGCGCCCCCCCTTTCCCTCTCCCTCCCCACTTCTTTCCCCCTCCTAGTAGGAGTCCTACTCCTACTAGGAGGAGGACTCCTCCTGGCGCGCCTATAGGGGCCGGCCGGCCTCCTCCCCTTGCTCCTTTATATATGGGGGCAGGGGGGCACCCCTAGACACACAAGTTGATCTACGTGATCATATTCTTAGCCGTGTGCAGTGCCCCCCTCCACCATAGTCCTCGATAATATTGTAGCGGTGCTTAGGCGAAGCCCTGCGACGGTAGTGCATCAAGATCGTCACCACGCCGTCGTGCTGACGGAACTCTTCCCCGACACTTTGCTGGATCGGAGTCCGGGGATCGTCATCGAGCTGAACGTCTGCTAGAACTCGGAGGTGCCGTAGTTTCGGTGCTTGATCGGTCGGGCCGTGGAGACGTACGACTACATCAACCAAACGCTTCCGTTGTCGATCTACAAGGGTACGTAGATCACACTCTCCCCTCTCGTTGCTATGCATCACCATGATCTTGCGTGTGCGTAGGAAATTTTTTGAAATTACTACGTTCCCCAACAATAACAGAAATGATTCCCAAGCTCTTTGTGATGCTGAAATCGACGAAGGTAGAAATCAAGAAAAGCATCAAGTGTTGATGGTAAACAAAACCACTAGTTTCAAGTAAAGGGACAAAGGGCAGAAAAGGGAACTTCAAGAAGAACGGCAAGCAAGTTGCTGCTCAAGTGAAAAACCCAAGTCTGGACCTAAGCCTGAAACTGAGTGCTTCTACTGCAAAGGGATTGGTCACTGGAAGCGGAACTACCCCAAGTAATTGGCGGATAAGAAGGATGGCAAAGTGAACATAGGTATATTTGATATACATATTATTGATGTGTACTTTACTAGTGTTTATAGCAACCCCTCAGTATTTGATACTAGTTCAGTTGCTAAGAGTAGTAACTCGAAACGGGAATTGCAGAATGAACAGAGACTAGTTAAGGGTGAAGTGATGATGTGTGTTGGAAGTGGTTCCAAGATTGATATGATCATCATCGCACACTCCCTATACTTTCGGGATTAGTGTTGAACCTAAATAAGTGTTATTTGATGTTTGCGTTGAGCATGAATATGATTTGATCATGTTTATTGCAATACGATTATTCATTTAAGTAAGAGAATAAATTGTTGTTCTGTTTACATATATGGTTACACACCCAATGAAAATGGTTCGTTGGATCTCGATCGTAGTGATACACATATTCATAATATTGAAACCAAAAGATGCAAAGTTAATAATGATAGTGCAACTTATTTGTGGCACTGCCATTTAGGTCATATTGGTGTAAAGCGCATGAAGAAACTCCATGCTGATGGACTTTTGGAATCACTTGATTATGAATCAGTTGATGCTTGCAAACCATGCCTCATGGGCAAGATGACTAAGACTCCGTTCTTCGGAACAATGCAGCAAGCAACAGATTTGTTGGAAATCATACATACTGATGTATGTGGTCCGATGAATATTGAGGCTCGTGGCAGGTATCATTATTTTCTGATCTTCACAGATGATTTGAGCAGATATGAGTATATCTACTTGATGAAACACAAGTCTGAACATTTGAAAAGTTCAAAGAATTTCAAAGTGAAGTGGAGAATCATCGTAACAAAAATAAAAGTTTCTACGATATGATCGCAGAAGTAAAATATTTGAGTTACGAGTTTGGCCTTCAATTAAAAACAATGTGAAATAGTTTCACTACTCACGCCACCTGGAACACCACAGCATAATGGTGTGTCCGAACGTCATAACCGTACTTTATTAGATATGGTGCAATCTATGATGTCTCTTACCGATCTACCACTATCGTTTTGGGGTTATGCATTAGAGACAGCTGCATTCACGTTAAATAGGGCACCATCTAAACCCGTTGAGACGACACCGTATGAACTATGGTTTGGCAAGAAACCTAAGCTGTCATTTCTTAAAGTTTGAGGTTGCAATGCTTATGTGAAAAAGTTTCAACCTGATAAGCTCTAACCCAAATCGGAGAAGTGTGTCTTCATAGGATACCCAAAAGAAAATGTTGGGTACACCTTTTATCACAGATCCGAAGGCAATATATTCATTGCTTTGAATGGATCCTTTCTAGAAAAGGAGTTTCTCTCGAAAGAAGTGAGTGGGAGGAAAGTAGAACTTGATGAGGTAACTATACCTGCTCCCTTATTGGAAAGTAGTGCATCACAGAAATCTGTTCCTGTGACTACTAGACCGATTAGTGAGGAAGCTAATGATGATGATCATGTAACTTCTGATCAAGTTACTACCGAACCTCGTAGGTAAACCAGAGTGAGATCCGCACCAGAGTGGTACGGTAATCATGTTCTGGAAGTCATGTTACTAGACCATGACGAACTTGCGAACTATGAGGAAGCGATGATGAGCCCAGATTCCGTGAAATGGTTTGAGGCCATGAAATCTGAGATGAGATCCATGTATGAGAACAAAGTATGGACTTTGATTGACTTGCCCAATGATCGGCGAGCCATTGAGATTAAATGGATCTTCAAGAGGAAGACGGACGCTGATAGTAGTGTTACTATCTACAAAGCTAGAATTGTCGCAAAAGGTTTTCGACAAGTCCAAGGTGTTGACTATGATGAGAGTTTCTCACTCGTATCTATGCTTAAGTCTGTCCGAATCATGTTAGCAATTGCCGCATTTTATGAAATCTGGCAAATGGATAAACAAAACTGCATTCCTTAATGGATTTATTAAAGAAGAGTTGTATATGATGCAACCAGAAGGTTTTGTCAATCCTAAAGGTACTAACAAAATATGCAAGCTCCAGCGATCCATCTATGGACTGGTGCAAGCATCTCGGAGTTGGAATATACGCTTTGATAAGTTGATCAAAGCATATAGTTTTATACAGACTTGCGGTGAAGCCTGTATTTACAAGAAAGTGAGTGGGATCACTACAACATTTCTGATAAGTATATGTGTATGACATATTGTTGATCAGAAATAATGTAGAATTATTCTGCAAAGCATAAAGGAGTGTTTGAAAGGAGTTTTTCAAAGAAAGACCTTGGTGAAGCTGCTTACATATTGAGCATCAAGATCTATAGAGATAGATCAAGACGCTTGATTAGTTTTTCAATGAGTACATACCTTGACAAGATTTTGAAGTAGTTCAAAATGGAACAGTCAAAGAAGGAGTTCTTGCCTGTGTTATAAAGGTGTGAAGTTGAGTAAGACTCAAAACCCGACCAAGGCAGAAGATAGAGAGAGAATGAAAGTCATTCCCTATGCCTCAGCCATAGGTTCTATAAAGTATGCCATGCTGTGTACCAGACCTATTGTATACCCTGCCCTGAGTTTGGCAAGGGAGTACAATAGTGATCTAGGAGTAGATCACTGGACATTGGTCAAAATTATCCTTAGTGGAATAAGGATATGTTTCTCGATTATGGAGGTGACAAAAGGTTCGTCATAAAGGGTTACGTCGATGCAAGTTTTGACACTGATCCAGATGACTCTAAGTCTCAATCTGGATACATATTGAAAGTGGGAGCAATTAGCTAGAGTAACTCCATGCAGAGCATTGTTGACATAGAAATTTGCAAAATACTTACGGATCTGAATGTGGCAGACTCGTTGACTAAACTTCTCTCACAAGCAAAACATGATCACACCTCAGTACTCTTTGGGTGTTAATCACATAGCGATGTGAACTAGATTATTGACTCTAGTAAACCCTTTGGGTGTTGGTCACATGTCGATGTGAACTATGGGTGTTAATCACAT
Organism: Triticum aestivum; assembly: GCF_018294505.1. NCBI lineage: Eukaryota > Viridiplantae > Streptophyta > Magnoliopsida > Poales > Poaceae > Triticum > Triticum aestivum. Next base: position 147,397,397 of record NC_057803.1, on the reverse strand, counting down.
GGTGATGTGAACTATTGATGTTAAATCACATGGCGATGTGAACTAGATTATTGACTCTAGTGCAAGTGGGAGACTGAAGGAAATATGCCCTAGAGGCAATAATAAAGTTATTATTTATTTCCTTATATCATGATAAATGTTTATTATTCATGCTAGAATTGTATTAACCGGAAACATAATACATGTGTGAATACATAGACAAACAGAGTGTCACTAGTATGCCTCTACTTGACTAGCTCATTGATCAAAGATGGTTATGTTTCCTAACCATAGACATGAGTTGTCATTTGATTAACGGGGTCACATAATTAGGAGAATGATGAGATTGACTTGACCCATTCCGTTAGCATAGCACTTGATCGTTTAGTTTGTTGCTATTGCCTTCTCATGACTTATACATGTTCCTATGACTATGAGATTATGCAACTCCCGTTTATCGGAGGAACACTTTGTGTGACACCAAACGTCACAACGTAACTGGGTGATTATAAAGGTGCTCTACAGGTGTCTCCGAAGGTACTTGTTGGGTTGACGTATTTCGAGATTAGGATTTGTCACTCCGATTGTCGGAGAGGTATCTCTGGGCCCTCTCGGTAATGCACATCACTTAAGCCTTGCAAGCATTGCAACTAATGAGTTAGTTGCAGGATGATGTATTACGAAACGAGTAAAGAGACTTGCCGGTAACGAGATTGAACTAGGTATTGAGATACCGACGATCGAATCTCGGGCAAGTAACATATCGATGACAAAGGGAACAACGTATGTTGTTATGCGGTCTGACCGATAAAGATCTTCGTAGAATATGTAGGAGCCAATATGAGCATCCAGCTTCCGCTATTGGTTATTGACCGGAGATGTGTCTCGGTCATGTCTACATTGTTCTCGAACCCGTAGGGTCCGCACGCTTAACGTTACGATGACAGTTTCATTATGAGTTTATATATTTTGATGTAACGAAGGTTGTTCGGAGTCCCGGATATGATCACGGACATGACGAGGAGTCTCGAAATGGTCGAGACATAAAGATCGATATATTGGACGGCTATATTCGGACACCGGAAGTGTTTCGGGTGATTTCGGAGAAAACGGAGTGCCAGAAGGGTTACCCGAACCCCCCGGGGAAGTATTGGACCTTAGTGGGCCTCAGGGGAGAGAGAGGGCAGCAGCCCAGGAGGTGGCGCGCCCCCTCCCATGTGGAGTCCGAATTGGACTAGGGGAGGGGGGCGCGGCCCCTCTTTCCCTCTCCCTCTCCCTCTCTTTCCTTCCCCCTTCTCTCTTCCTAGTTGGACTAGGAAAGGGGAGTCCTACTCCTACTAGGAGGAGGACTCCCCCCTCCTTGGCACGCCCCAAGGGCCGGCCGGCCTCTCCTCCTTGCTCCTTTATATACAGGGGCAGGGGGGCACCTCTAGACACAACAAGTTGATCTTCGTGATCGTTCTCTTAGCCGTGTGTGGTGCCCCCTCCACCATAATCCTGGATAATATTGTAGTGGTGCTTAGGCGAAGCCCTGCGACGGTAGAACATCAAGATCGTCACCACGCTGTCGTGTTGACGGAACTCTTCCCCGACACTTTGCTGGATCGGAGTCTGGGGATCGTCATCGAGCTGAACGTGTGCTAGAACTCGGAGGTGCCGTAGTTTCGGTGCTTGATCGGTCGGGCCGTGAAGACGTACGACTACATCAACCGCGTTGTGCTAACGCTTCCGCTTCCGGTTTACGAGGGTACATAGACAACACTCTCCCCTCTCGTTGCTATGCATCACCATGATCTTGCGTGTGCGTAGGAATTTTTTTGAAATTACTACGTTCCCCAAAAAGTTCCTCCATCCAGGAGGTAGTTTTGCAATAACGACAAACTTATTCGGTAACTCACACTTTAGGAACTACAGCTCCTTAGCGATGCACTATAGATCACGAGCCTGGTCTAGTACAAAATGGTTATCAACCATCATGTAATCATGGAGCTGGTCCATGGCATATAGTTTGCTTCCAGCATCGGTTGCGCCGAACTTAACTTCGAGTGCATCCCATATGTTTTTGGCAATGAATATATGCGTCAACTAACTTGTCTTCAATCACACTCAGAACTGCTCCCACAAAATGGTGGCTGCCTCCCTTAATCCCTTCTCTTGTTCAGGAGATCGTTTCCGTGGGAGACACACCATCAACCCAGAGCACGTTCATCGCTGTGAGCCACAATGCGGTCCTTGTCTGTCAACGCTTAAAATGCGTTCTGATAAACTTTTTTGTTTCAGAGTAGCTGCAAAGCCTTGAATAAAAAAAGTGCCTAAAGTAAGGTTTTTGGATTGTTGGAAAGATCAACACATTTTTTATTAGACCAATCCATAAGTAAACGGTGAGCATGGCAAATACGATATGCAACTCATACCGATACCTAAGCATGTGAGCACGTACAGTATATAGAATCGAAGCATCTATGAACACAACATATACGGCTAGTGCATGAATGAGTAAACGAGGGATGAACAGATCATACCTGCCGGTTGGCCAGGCTAACGCGGCGGCAGCATTAGCCTCTGCATTGTCCATGGACTTCTTCTTAGCGGCGGCGTCTTCGACCATGGTGTCGATGCAGGGGAAGTAGTGGAAGCAGAGGAGGATGAAGACGGGGGCGGATCGAGAAGTCGCGTCGAGACGCTCCTCAAAAACCTTATTGCCATTCTCCCGGGCAGGATCTTGAACGACAGGGTTCTGGAGGCACCTACTCTCTCGACCAACCGTGCATGTGGTCGTCGGAATGGGATCGCCGGGAGCAGCACACTGAGAGGAACAATAGATGACGGCTAGGGTTGTGCAAGGAGGGAGTGAATTCGTCAACATGCAACGCGCGCGTCGTGACGTGGCAGGCGGAAGAGGAGGAGCGCGTGTGTGCAATTTCTTTTTCCAAGCTCGCAATGGCATGTGGTAGAGCACTTATAAAGAGGTCTCACTCTTACTCCATTAGCAATATGGTACTAAATTTCTCATCACTTATCATGCATCTAAATGGGCCTTAAAGATTAATTAGGGATTATTGTCCTATATGACGAAAGCCCATCTATAATCCAACAGGTCAACTGTTGAGCTGGATTGCCTAAAAAAACTGTTGAGCTGGAGCTATCAGCATATGATCACTTCATTTGGGAGACAATATATTATGGATAGATCAAGTACCATTTGCACACAATTTCGGACAAATTAATTAGCATGCACGTCACATGGAACAAGCTAACCACACTGCCCCTATGTGCTGGACAAATGGCGACATGGCAGACCATGAGTGTTGTTTCCTCTCGGAACCCGCCGGCTAATTGATAATTCCATATACGAAACGCCATGGCGAGATCGCTACAATGAAAACTGGAGTAGCTAAGATTGCAAAGGCAGCATTTGCTGTCAACGCGGAAAATACGGGTTATTACCATTGCTCAAGCGGTGTGTCTTGTGCAATTAGGAAATGGGTTTACCTGTGTTGGTTGGGTGCGCCATTTCGGGCACATGCACCTACCATTTTTACATGTGCACAACTACTTGCAATCAGCAGGACTACAGGAGCATATTCTTCTATGGCAGGCATTCACAAAGACTCCAACACCAGCCGGCGCCAGTCGCCCTCGCCGAAACAACGGAACCTCCAAACCCAACGCGTCATCGCCTCTCTGATTTAACCAGGGGTGGTGCAGCGTCATAGTCATACATAGAGTAGTCGAGCGCGTAGGGTGCAGCCGCTAGCGCATGCATGCCTCTTCCGTCCTCGGCGATGGCGGAGGAGCACAGCGGCGGCCAGCATGAGCAGCAAGTGTCGGCCGAGAGGCGAGCACGGCAGAAGCTGCTGTTTGCCGTCCCGATCATCCCGATCGTCATGTTCATCGTCGCGCCGTGCGCGCTCTTCTTGTTCACGGCCGACCTGGCGCTCCCACGCATCCGCATCGAGTACGCCCCGCGCGACGGCGACCGTGACGCTCCGGCCAGTGCGCTAGCGACGGCGGTGGCGGTTGTTCCCAGCGAGGAGCAACAGCAGCTCCCGCCGCTGCGCCAGCTGACCGACCGGCCGTACTCGCTCGGCCCGAACGTGTCCGACTACGACGCCCGCAGAGCGGCTTGGCTCGCCGCGCACCCTCGGTTCCCGGCCTTGGTCGCGCCGGAGCGGCCCCGGGTGCTCGTGGTCACCGGATCGTCGCCGCGCCGGTGCAAGGACCCGGAGGGCGACCACGTGCTCCTCCGGGCGTTCAAGAACAAGGCGGACTACTGCCGCGTCCACGGCTTCGACATCTTCTACAGCAACGCGGTGCTGGACGCCGAGATGAACGGGTTCTGGACGAAGCTGCCGCTGCTGCGCGCGCTGATGGTGGCGCACCCCGAGGTGGAGCTCCTCTGGTGGGTGGACTCGGACGTGGTGTTCACGGACATGCTGTTCGAGCCGCCGTGGGGCAAGTACGCGCGGCACAACCTGCTACTCCACGGCTGGGACGACGCGGTGTACGGCGCCAAGAACTGGCTGGGCACCAACGCTGGCAGCTTCGTGATCCGCAACTGTCAGTGGTCGCTGGACCTCCTGGACGCGTGGGCGCGCATGGGGCCGCGCGGCCCGGTGCGCGACAGGTACGGGAAGGTCTTCGCAGCGGCGCTGTCCAACCGGGCGGCCTACGAGGCCGACGACCAGTCGGCGCTGGTGTACCTGCTGGTGACGGAGCGCGGCAGGTGGGGCGGTAAGGTGTTCCTGGAGAGCTCCTACCTCCTGCACGGGTTCTGGGAGGGGATCGTGGACCGGTACGAGGAGATGCGGAGCAAGGGCCGGCCGGGGCTCGGCGACGACCGCTGGCCGCTCGTGACGCACTTCGTCGGGTGCAAGCCGTGCGGGGAGCAGAGCGCGAGCTACGGGGCCGTGCGGTGCCGCCAGGGCATGGAGCGCGCGCTCAACTTCGCCGACGACCAGATACTCGGCCTCTACGGGTTCCAGCACGAGTCGCTCAACACCACGGCCGTGCGGCGCGTCAGGAACGACACCGGGCGGCCGCTGGACGCCGACGACGAGCAGATCGGCCGCCTCCTGCACCCAGAGTTCAGGGCCGCCAAACCCTAGTGTCTAGTGATCAACTCGATCCTTGGATTGGTTTGGATATGAACGTGCAGAGATCAAAACACGCAACACGTCCTACTTTACAGACAAGATTTTTCTATGACTATGTAAGATGTAGCTGTAGCCACCATTGTGAAATGTAAGTCATGTCAGTAGCATTCAAATGGATGCTGCTGCGTTCACTCGTACGCATGCTTCATTCTTCATCTCCAGCAAGAGCAACAGAAAGCTTACAGCTTATTTCAGACGGCAATGCAAAAAAGAAAAAAAGAAAAAACTACTACTTTGGTAAGCAGAGTGGCACTATGAATACTGTAAGTACTGATACTATGAAGTACAGTACAAGAAAATACTGTATATGGTCGCCTCCATGCATCTGAACATGAGCAAAAAAATGGCACCTTATCCCAGACACCGAACCTGACAAATCAAATTTTGTTTCAAGTCAGATCACTACCAGCACCTCCTTGCAATTGTAACACAATATTTGCAGGGGATTGACTGTAGCATGTAGAACTGGAATAAAGACTGTTCGATCACCATTCGCAACAGCAATATAAAATGAAAATATAGGCCAACAATCGATCATAGTTTCATTATATTGCCTCTCTGATCAACCACATTTCCGTTACATTACCTTCCCTAACTACCAAGATATAGACTAGAACATTCGTACTAGTAAAGTAGGAAACTAGCTCTGGTTTTTGCGCTTGACAGTTATTCCGCACCTTTCGCCACTCAAGATGTCCATTGTATTTGTCAGTGTAGTAAAGAAAATAATAGCCCCTCTTACTGTCAGTTGGGCACTGTCACGGTCTGCTGGTGCTAACAATACATGATAGACATGGTTTGTGTTCAGACACTTTCATCAACTTTATCCAATGATAATGACAAAAAGCTCAGTATGAAATCATCCAGGTCGCCTTCCAGGACTGAATCGGGATCAGACACTTCATAGTTTGTCCGGAGATCTTTGACCATACGGTATGGCTACAAAAAAGGAAAACATCAGTTTGATATTTGACCATATGAACAATGTAGTTGCATGGCAAAGTTTGTACGGTGCAGCTTCTTTCTTGATTCTCAATCAACAGCATGTGAGGACGCAAACAATGTAAAAGAGCTGATGAATGCAGCGGAGTAGATAAAGCAAGCTAAAGTTCTAAGTTTATCCTTGCCAAAGAAGTTAACCTAATCTTGTTAATCTTGAAAAATGGAAGCCTCACCTGTAGCACATACGATCTTATTTGGTTTCCCCAGCTTATTTCAGACAGTGATTGCGTGTGCTCTGCATTCATCTGCGCTTGACGGGTAATCTCAAGCTGGTCCAACCTAGATTGAAGCACCGCCATTGCTGATGCCCTATTCATATGTTGTGACCTGAATTTTTCTTAAACAAGTTAGTACACATATGTTCTACTCAAGCAAAGGATTCAGGAAGTCCCTATTGATTACCAGTTAAGAGATACTCCCTCCGTCCCGAATTACTTCTAGCAGAAATCAATAAAAATGGATGTATCTAGAACTAAAATACGTCTAGATACATCCATTTCTACAGCAAGTAATTCCCGACAGAGGGAGCATATGATAACAGTGCTGGTTATATTCAAAAGATTTATAACTATATTTTTCTTGAGCTATGATTAAATATTTGAATTCTAAACGCATGAAAACTACCTTTCATTTTGACAAGTTGCCGTTGTACCAGTTGGGATGTGCACAATTCTAACAGCACTTTCTGTGGTGTTGGCATGCTGGCCGCCAGGTCCACCAGAACGGAAGCGTTCTATCCGAAGATCCGATTCGTTTATCTGGTATCGGCTAGAGGCCTCACCAAGAATAGGTATGACAGCGACAGCAGCAAAGGAAGTGTGCCGCCGCTTTCCACTGTCAAATGGAGAAATCCGCACTAATCTGTGAACTCCTATTTCAGATTTCGCATATCCAAATGCATACTCACCATCAACTTTGATAGTAGCCCTCTGGAATAGCAGGTATTCAGTATAAGATCAACAGTTTGCTAAAATTGGCCTCAAATGAAAAGTTAACAGACAGTAAAAATAAATGAGAGCTTAATGTGCACATGACTTGATTTCACATTCGTTTTCATCTCTAGAAATGGATAAAACTGACGCTAATTATGCATTAAGTGGTGAACTGACCGGATTGAGTGGTGTGAAGTGATGAAAAAAATAAAACAAGCAAACCTTGATTCCTGCTAGTTCACCAGGTATTTCTTCTATTATAGTGACTCTGTATCCCCGTCTCTGAGCCCATGATCTGTACATGTTCATAACCATGGCAGCCCAATCCATGCTCTCAACGCCTCCGGCTCCTGCTTGGACCTGGTTATGGGATCATGCAAGGAATGCCACAAATAACATCACTATGAAGCTTAAAAGAAACATTACTGTTCCAATTTTTCGGGCTAATGTACAGACTACAGAGTTATAGAGTGAGCACTGCACTAAGAAATAAGAATTGCTTAAGATAATGTGAAGAGCATACCTCAATGAAGCAAGGGTAAACGTCATTATCTCCAGAAAGCAATGCATTGAGTTCTTTCTCCTTTGCATCTCTTCTCATATCGGCCAATGCTCGCATGGATTCCTGCACAGGACAGTTAACCGGGCCATAAAATAAGCAGCTAGTTTGCACCATGAGGGGTTCCAGCAAAGATCCATGTAAGTGTGTTTGGAGCTCAATACAATGTAATTATGTAAAAGAAGCAATGTATTCACCGTCTCGAGTTCATTGTCACCCTCTTCACGTGCAAGCCTCAACATGTCGATGTGCTCCATCAATTGTTGCTCGAATTGGTTCACTGACTTAATCTTGCCCATGAGCTCGCCTTGTTCACGACTAACATTCCCAGCAAAAACTGGATCCTCCCAGAGGTCTGGCTTCTCCAATACCACAGCCAACTGCTTCGACCTCTCCAGTAACCATTTCCACTGCAAAAATTAAAACCCAATTCAAGAAGCTTACAGCGGTAAGTACACACAAACACATTCCAACACCTATCCACAGCCACTCTACCAGCAACTATGCAAAAATGTGTAAGTCCCCACAAACATATTCCAACACCTGATCCTGCGCCACCCTGCCTGGAACTATGCAAAAATGTGCTTGAACAGAGATCGCTGCACGAGCACACACACATACGCGTGCACCTGAGAACGAACGGTAGGTGTTTGTCGATATGCCCGAGAGAAACAAGCACATCAGATGCACATCAGATGCACTACAAATCAATAACACCCGACGCCCTGATCAATTTGGAGTACGGAAGACAGAGAGCAACAAGTGTCGTACAAGATTGGACCTTGAGACGCTTCTTAATAAGCCTGATGGACTGCGCGACGGCGGCGGCGTGGCTGCGCCAGTCGCTCTCGGCCTCGGCGAGGATCGTCCAGCCCTTGTCGGCAATAGAGTCCACAGTCAGGCCGTCAACCGTCCTCGGCGCCTCCACCACCGGCGCCGGCGAAGAGAACCACCGAGTCGGCTCGAGGAGGGGGCGTGATCTGGCGGTGGCAGGAAGGCCGTGAGTGGGTCCCAGAAGGGAGGACATGGCAGCTCCATGTGTGAGGAGGTGGTGGGTAGGATTCGGCGTCCTGGAGCGGAGGTGGGAGAGGAGGACCGCGGCCGTTGATCTGGTTATGAGGCGGGAAGCCATTCCCGTCTACTCCGACGCTGGCTGCCGGGGGAGGGAGGAGCTCGTAGTATGTCTTATGTTGGATGAACCGGAATAACGGAAGACGTTTTCGCTGTGCAGAAGGCGCCTCACGATGGAAAATGTGTTTTGGCCAAAGAAAAAAACAGCGCCGTATTTCGCTGTGCGTCACTATCTAGAAGAAACACGCTATATTTTAGCAAAGTTGCTCCCTATGGCTCTAAGAGCCCTTAAATTTCCTAAAAAAAAGAGCCCTTAAAATCTGGAAACTGGTTTTACGGGTTGCAAACTCATCACGCGGAACAGATACACAAAACCGTACTGGATAATTCGAAAAATTATTTCACACCATTATTTGCTCAGTGGGATAATGCGTCAGTTCATCACAAACAAAATTCACAAACGAAGACGAGTTCATCAAACAAAATTCATACTATTTCCGGGAAAAAAACATAGTTCATACTAACATATGAAAGGATTACGTACTAACGGAGACCTACCCCTAACCCTAGTTTACCGGAATTTCTTGCCACCGTGCTCACTCAACGTAGTTGAGGTAGTGCTTGACCGCGGACTTGCGCAACGCCCATGCGAGCTAGTGCTCCTTTCTTGGTGGCTTTGAGGCGGCCCTGAGCACCTTCTTTGTCGTTCGTCATCGTGCACTGTGCGGCAATGTGTTCGGCGGCGGCAGCGCGACACCTGAGCACCATTTTGGAAAGGGCTGATGAGAGTGAAATCATACATGAAATTGATGGATGTAAACCTCAACTATGTAGTTGAGGTAGTGCTTGACCGCTCCACATGATAAAAGTTATTGTTAGAAATGATACTACCATGAAATTCTGAGAGGATACATGATTTATTTATTTTTGTGAATATGGAGGATACATGATTAGGGAAGACGTCTCTAGCTATCCAATATCTTTCTCTCTATAATATTGTTCAGCGTAGAGATGCTTACGTTGCAACAGTATTACAGTCCAACCCTCTCAATATTCAATTCAAGAGGACTTTAGCGGGGAACCGTTAGAAAGCTTGGCTCCATCTTGTGAGAAAATTGATGGATGTAAACCTTTCTCAACAGCCAAACCAACTGCACTGAAAACCATAGTTTTAAATAGCCGACTATAGCCCCGCTATAGCTGTTTGAGGATGTTGCCGCTAAATGATTTCACGTACAATTTGCCGCTATAGCCCAGCTATAGCTGACTAAGGGTTGCCGTTAAATGTCATAGTCCGCTATTTAAAACATTGCTGAAAACTAACCAAGAATGGAGTGTTTTCGGTAAAATCCATGTATTTGGATATTATCAACTCTGGCTCTATCCCTCGATCGATGAGTCAAAGTGCCTTAAAAATAAAGTATTTATGTGGTTTGTCTATAAACAAATCATTTTAACTAAGTACAATTTGGCAAAATGTAACTGGACATGATTTAGAAGATGTAGCTTCAATGATCATGATGAATCTATCAAACTACTGCTATGTTGTATTTTATCAGACTAGTCGGTGACCCTAGGATTAAAACAATGATATTCGTCCGATCTAGTAGGAACGAGTCAGGCGTTGAATTGTCTCTTTCCTCCACTAATTACGTGCTTCTGGTAACTGATCCCGTAGCATGTCCTCTCCTGCCGCTAACCTCTCTGTCCGCCACTAATTATGCGCTGAGTACGTTAATTGATCCTTCCCCGGTCAAGGAAGCATGAGCATGACAGTGAATATTTGCTTCCAGCTTCGTTTCTAATATTTGCTTCCAAACCTATATTCTAGTAACAAATTTTTTGTGCCGGAAGCACTGTTCCATCGACTAGAGAATTCATCCAACTAAACAGTGATTTGTTTCCTTCAAAATAAAAAAAGGTATTTTTCTGACTAATTTCAAAAGTATCAACCTGGTGCTTCCATCAACTATAAAATTGCTTCCAACCAACTAGTAATGAAATTGCAAAGAAAACAATCTTTTAGTATAAAGAAAAATTTTCTTCGCGAAGGAATCACGTGGAAGCACAACATGAATGATGACGCATTATTAAAAAAAACATATCTTCGCTTGTTTCAAAAGCATCAGTCTCGTGCTTCCGTCAACTATAAAATTGCTTCCAACCAAATAGTAATAAAATTGCATGTGACACGATATTTTCAAATAAAGAAAAAATTTTGCTTCGCAAAGAAATCACGTGGAATCACAACATGAATGATGACGCATTGTTAAAAAAAACATATTTCCTTCAAAAGCATCAGTCTCGTGCTTCCATCAACTATAAAATTGCTTTCAATCAAATAGTAATAAAATCGCATGTGACATGATATTCTTCAAATAAAGAAAATTTTGCTTCGCAAAGAAATCACATGGAAGCACAACATGAATGATGACGCATTGCTAGAAGAAAAGCATTTTTTTCTTGTTTCAAAAGCATCAATCTCGTGCTTCCATCACTTACAAAATTTCTTCCAACCAATTAGTAATTGCAATTGATACAATCTTGATGTATAATGAAAACAGTTGCTTCGCAAAGAAATCATGTGGAAGCACAATGAATGATGAAATTAATCACATCGAAGTAATGCTTCGAAACACAAATCGTGCTTCCTAATCTCTAGTTCCCCTCTATGCTCCATCCAACCATGTCCGACCTAGTCTTGATGACATTCATTTCTCCCACAAATCTATGGTGTCAACGTCGGCGAGCGTCGACGCCATTGAGGGGCCAACAATCTTGACATGTGGCCACTGAGTGTGTGACACGCTAATTTGCTTCCAAATTGATCTCACATCGGCATGGCATGTTCTTCCGCTGTTGACAACCCTGCAGAAATTACAAAATGAGTTGTTTGAATTGAGTTCGAACACAACGCCTACAAAACATTACGAAGCATGCAAATGAAGCAAGCTGAACACAGTGTAGAAGCGCATGTATGAAACACATGAAACAAACTATACACGGTCAAAAACTACAGTTTTTTTTGGAACATTGGTCAAGAACTACAGCTATGTATGTATGAAGGGAATTGTATGTCAGGTAGAAGCAATATAATACGTATCCATGGAAATTTGAAAGCATATACTCATACAATCTCAAAATAGTACCTGGTCCGTTTCAAAAAGAAATAAATAGTACCTGCATGGACGCAAAGAATTCGGCAAAAAGGAACATCCAAAAGGGATGCGTGCTGATTCTTATGGCTTCTGATCCTCCTGGCATGTAGTGATCCTCCGGGAGCATGGTTAGGCAACCACACCAGCGGCCACCTTGGCTGGAGATGAGCACCGCTGCATGTACGGAAGAGTGGCGCTCCGGCGCGGTGGATGGGACGGAAGTGGCCGGTGAAGTGGTCGTGCTGCTCGACGACGATGAGATGCAGGTGCGTGCAAGGCCGGGGGAGAAGAGGATCTGGGAGGTGCGTGGCTGGCGGGGAGTGGAATCGGGAGAGATATGAGGAGAGTAATTAGGCAGAAGTTCCGTGCGGAGTTTGTGGGTAGGTAGTTCCTGGCCGAGGGATTTTGTTTTCTAAAAACAATATCTGGAGCACAATATGTGACCATCAGATCTCTATTGAATCGACGGTCGTCGATTGGCCTGACGTTGGCCTCCTATCAGCCTACTGATAGTAAGTATTTCCCAATCTATCAAACACCTCTTTCTTGATGCGCATAGACCGTCATAGCTTGTTGAGCACGTCGAAGCTGGCCCGCGTGTCTCGCTCGCCACTCCGGTAGAGCCGGGTGCGGTCCCGCCTTGCATCGATCTCCACGTCTGTCGTGCCTCGTGCTCATCGTCGCTAGAGGTGGAGACCGTCACCACGACGCAGTTGGAGCTTTCAGCCTCTGTGTTGTGGCAGGCATGCTTGCTCAACGGTGCATGGACGTGGGTGTCACGGCTTCCACCCGCATCGACGTGGCCTCCACGGCCGCGGCTGGATTCGCTGGCCATCGATCTACCAGAAACGGAGAAAAAGGAGAGGAGGAGCGAGAAAGTATTCGCCGGAATTGGCTAAGCCCAGCGGCGGAGGAGACGAAATGTGGATGATGGGAAGGGGGCTAACCCTAAATGTCCCCGGTACCGCTCAGTGGAGGGGTGCATATATGGGTCCCTCGATATTTTTTTTTGGACCGGGTTGATATGCAGTACATGTTTGGACTGTAAAACAAGGTAAAAACCGCATATCGGCCGCAATTTTCTAGACCGGGGGGGGGGGGGGGGGGGGCTCTAGTGGATCTGCTAGAGATGCTCTAAGTGCGCTGTTGGCGCTGCTAAATCTCGCTAAACACAATAATGTCATACTGTTGTAGCATGCACGATGCACCCAACAGAAACACACCACAGGCTGCAGCCCATCGACCCACCTAGATCACTCTCACTCTCTCTAACACGCCCATCAAGACCTAACCCAGCCCGCCCAATCCTCTTTTCCTTAACCCAATCCCTAGTTTGATATGTCGTGAGCAAGGGTGGCGAAGGCGGAGGCGTCTCTTGACTGGCATCGCCTACGACGTATTGTGAGCGAAGGCGATAACGATAGTTTGTGAGCACCAATAGCTTCTCTGCGACGGTTCTTCCCAATCCAACGGTAGTGTACAGGCCTCCAAGTCAAGTAAGCTAGTGATCATGTCAGCCATGCTGTTGGCACCGACAAGTCAGCCACTAAGTAGCCAGCCTCTCTTCGTCCAGTCTCCAAGTAGCGGCGTCGGCGGCAGGCTATTCCTCGCCGCTGTCAGCCACCAAGTAGCCCACATCTCCTCATCCCGTCTCCAAGTAGCTGCTTCACGTGGTTGTTCGCGCTACAGCTGACGCCCATCACCCCAAGCTCCTCCTCCTTGTTGTGCCCGTTGGCCACGACGACCTTGTCCTCATGCTCGTTATGGATGCAGTATTTATAATCACACATGCACGCCTCGTCAAAACCTCACAAAAAAAAAGCATATTTCTCATCTTATATCAATAGAGATGCCATATGACTGACATTCAAACGTGTTATAATTGTGTGATCACTATGGTCACCGTCCAAAGGTGGATAAATTAATACATATGAGATGCCATGTGTTGAAATAAGAAACGTAAAACTATTTAGGTCTTAAGTCATGGTTATTGAGTTAGGGAGTGTGGTATTTATAGGTTTTGATTCTTCTAATCTACAACTTCTTCATCGAGTAAATTAATACAAATGGGTTACCATGTGTTGAAATAATGAAATAAAGTTAAGTTTATTAAATAAATTAATACAATGGGATACTATGTGTTGAAATAAATAAATTAAAATAAAGAACGTGGATCTATTTAGGTATGTGTCATGGTTATTAAGTTAGAAAGTGTGGTATTTAATCCTTCTGGTCTATGACTTTCTTCCTCAACGATTGTTGCTGCTTTAGTTTGTTGGTCCTATATGCCTTAGCACAACAACTTTCTAACTTTCCACTACAAGTTATGTCCAGCTACAGCAAAGGAAGGATGATGATGTTGGCAACAACAACTTTCCGACTTTCTATTACAAGTTATGTCCAGCTCCAGCAAAGGAAAGATGATGATGATGGCATACCTTCAGCTTGCTTCAGTGCTTGTAGTCACTCGCGATCTGGACGCGGTTGTAATTTTTCTAATTACCCATTGATATTGTTTGTACTATCATAATTAAAATAAATAGATTGAAAGCTTTCATGCCAAACAAAAAAATGTCATAATTTTTCTCTCTCATTACAACATCGCAACGCCAAGGAAGCCTATTGAAACAACATGAGAGCGCACGTGCTTAAGAAAAATTCAAAAGATATCAATTTTTTTCTGATTGAAGATGCTCAAATGCTTGATTTTCGTGTAAAATTTCATGAAGTTTGAACATTCAAGGAGCTCGTTGCCAAAAAAAATCAGGTCTCTAGAAACATACGAAAACAGTGTAAAATTTCATGAAGTTTGAACATTTGAGGAGCTTGTTGCCAAAAAAAAATCAGGTCTGTAGAAACATACGAAAACAGCACTGTTCACATCCGATTTTGTCATTTTTGCCACACGCTCTTAGAATGTCTCAACTTCATCAAATTTTATATGGACATCATCAAATTTTGCACGAACATCACACAGATGCTCATCTTGCTTGCAAAAAAAAAAAGATCAGATTCATTAGATCTTTTTTCAATTTTTTATGGCGTTGCTGTTCACCAGGGTCATGTGAGTCTGGGTTCAGAGGTGGATTATCGACTAAAACACCGGATTTTATAAAAAGAACACTCTTTCCCATTGGTCAAACCAATTTTTATCTTCCTGAAATCCTAACCACTACCAAAGACGCCGCGAATAGCGTCCAACCTTTCTGTATGAAAGGAGATATGGCAGTTATTATTTGAACTGGCTACACCGAGATCGTAAGAAGGACCGTTTTGAAAGAAAAAAAAAAGATCGTAAGAAGGGAACACAGGACAAGTGCGCTCGCAAGTCGCAACAACACGTCACCTAAACAAGTCCATTCCGCATACTACTACCGCTCGCCTTCCGCCGGGGCATCGGGTGGTATGATACGAATGCACTCCCTAAACTATGTCGGAGAGCACGTTGGCGGCAGCCGACAGCGCGGCGCCGGTGATGGCGCATTGCACAACCTGCTCGTGCGAAGCGTTGTCCGAGGTCAGCGCGACCGCCGCGCCTGTGACGGCGCCCGCCAGCGCGCTGTTCTTCCAGTCGTGGGTCCCGCGCACCTCCGCCAGGCCGTAGGTGAGGCCGGAGTGCATCCCAGCCGCGAGCCCTGCATCGAGTGTGCAACGTTAACAAAGCTCGGCAACCTCAAGAACCAGCAACAACATCAACAAAATTATAAGGGGAGCACTGTTTACCCCACTGGAACGACTCCTTGCTGACGCTTTTCACCTGAGAAGAGCAAGAGAAAACATTATTAAGGAGAAAGGATTGACAGTGCCAAAATGGCGGTGTTCTTGGTAGCAAGAAGTGGGCGTTGCTTGCTTACCATGGCCTCCGCTGACTTGCTGTTGCTCGTCCCTCCTTTTTCCAGTCAAAAAAGAGAAGAGAAGGAAACATACGTGAATCAATCTGAAGTAAATACAAATCAAATCGGCAATTAGTTCCGATGGTGAAAAGTGGAGTTACCATTGAGGTCTGGGAACGTCCGTTTGCTGCTGCCGGTGGCGCCCGACACCGCTCCGGTGCCCCCAGACTCGCCTGCAGCAGCAGCAAATTAACCCAGGACCAAAACAGAGTGAGCCCTCTACACAGTCCGGCAGCCGCAGTAGTATATATATAGTACTAATGGCACTGGCATGAATGGTTTGTTACCTTCGATGGCCATGAAGTAGGAGTCCCGCGTGACGGCCTGTATCGCGCCGATCTGTCACGGCAGGAGTATTATCTTCACAAATTACGCATCATACGCTGGAGCAAATGTAGTACTTGTACATAGCAGAATGGGTACCCCGGCGGCCTTGACGAAGCTGTCGGCGACGCGGTTGAGGAGGGGGTGGCCGAGGTCGAGCATCCAGTTCTTCTCCAGGCCCCGCACCTCGTCCACGAACTTGCGCGTCTCGTGGCTGCTCATCTTTGCTCCTTTTCCTCTGCTCTGCTAGCCAAGCTAAGCTACGGAGAAATGCACAAGCACTGCAAGCTATGCGTGTAGTACAATGGTGGCAAACGAGGGAGTGAACTTTGATTCTTTGAAGCCCGAGGTAGGGAGCAGAGAAGAACCAGTCGCCTCGGAACAGATCGACAGCGAGACGACCAGAACCTGAGAACCGGACGCGACACGTATGCCAGCGCCACGGACGCGTGGCCTCTCGCGGTTACTCGTGGCGCTCTTCTGGAACATGCGCTCGTGATTCACGGTATCTGTTTAATCCCACGTCTGGCCTGTTTTTCGGCGCACCAAAATATTTTTGACGTACAAACGCGGATGCTCATGTACACGCGGTATACTCATTCATCCATATGTATCCATATGAGTATGTTTGAGATATTGACCGGCATCATATCTTAAAATTGACGAAGTAATCGCAGATATTTCGTAACGAACATCTTCAAAAAGTCTGAGATAAATAAAGAAAATGCAAACATCATTGCCAAATCTATAACTTTTCGGATTGACTTCATCACAAAAAATCTAACCATATGAGTTACCCTCAATTCAGATAACAATTTTTAATATTACATTGTATTTTCTTGCTTTCTATATCCATGACTCGACGACACAAACTACTAGAATCACTAGTATCCGGCTAATACGGTGAAAGTGAAACAGATTAGATTATACTATATAAACCTCAACCACAACATTGACCATCAAATCACGTGTAAATATTTGGGTCGATTGGTCCGGACAATTTATACAATCAGTGTGAAGTATAAAAATGTCCGGACCGTTCCGAACGTCCGAATTTTTTCAACCGAAACCAAATTGACAGAGCTTTGGAAGGGTTTGAACGTATGTCACGTCAAACTATGACAACCCTGGCTCACCAAAAATCCCATTTGGAGTTGTCGTTTTTTTAGTGTCCCTCTTTTGCACTTTCTATGCATGCTCTGAGAGACCGCCGCCCATGTTGTACCATCCCGGACCGCGTCCAAGTCTTATCGGTGCTCTGTCGCTCCAGCCAAGTGTTTCTGCCTTGGCCCATGCCTTCATATCTAGATCGAACCGTCGACGAGGTACCCTCCGCGCTGCTATCGTTGTCCATGACTGACAACATGCCTGGCAAGTGTTTCAAATGTCATCGCCAAATATTTTGGTGTTCTCGTTCTTTACTTTGAAACAAACATGATGGATTCAGACAAGGAGTACTTCTACGCCGAGTTCATGGATCTTTGTCGGATGATGAGGAATATGGCGATGAAACGGCTGGTGAGGAGGATTCTTGAAGAAATAGAGATTGTGGAGGAGTATGTACTCAACTTCAAGATTTCAACAAAGGGGCATCGACTGTTGAATCAAAATAGGGCACGAGGGCATATGAATCTGTATGATGCCTACTTTGCCCCCAACACGCTATTTGAGCCCTATTTCTGACGCTAATTCCAGATATGGCGACATGTGTTTGAAGTTTGAACACATCTATGAAGGTATGATGGCCTATGATGATTACTTTAAACCGAAAAAGGATGTTATTGGCTGCTTTGGGTTATCTGGTTATCAGAAGTGCGTGATTGCTATGAGAATGCTTGCCTATGGCACATCCGCAAATTAAATGGGATGAGGACCTTCGGATGTCTGAGAGCACGTGCTTAGAGGCCATGGTTAGATTTGCTACTATAATGGTCCGGGAGGACCAGAGTACTTGAGAGAACCAGTTGCCGCAAACACAAAAGGCGCATGTCACTTGGAGAATTAAGAGGGTTTCCAGGTATGATCGAATCCCTGGATTGCATCCACTGGAATGGAAGAACTGTCAATATGCTCAACAAGGACAATACCAGGGTCATTGCAAAGAGTTCACCATCATCTTGAAGTAGTTACATCACACGACCTCTGGATTTGACACTTTTCCTTGACATAGTAGGGTCGTACGATGACATAGAGGTGCTACAGAAATCTCCATTTTTTAGAGGTTGTGTGCGGACAAAGCTCCCCTAGTGCAGTTAACTCATATGCAAATGGATTTACCCCTTTTCGGTGAACAAAGTTTCAAACCATAGCCTTGCTAAGGTGGGCGATAGGGGGGTCGATCACACACGACCCAGATAAATTGTCTGTTACAGGGACAAAATTTGCTGATGTTTCGCCCAAAGTAATCGTGTGCGAAGTCAAGGACCGGGGTTGCGAGACTTATGTAAAACGTTTACAACCAAATAAGCTCGATCCCAAAGCAGTCAAATGCTACTTTGTAGGTTATCCCAAAGAAACAATTGGGGTATTCCTTCTACCAAAAGTCTGAAGACAAAGTGTTTGCTGCTAAGAATGGACACTTTCTCGAGAAAGAGTTTCTCGCTAAAGAAGTAAGTGGGAGGACAATACAGCTTGACGAGATTACTGAATCTTCAGAAGTGGACATGACTTATGATACGTCTCCAACGTATCTATAATTTTTCATTGTTACATGCTATTATATTATCTGTTTTGGATGTTTATGGGCTTTATTATACACTTTTATATTATTTTGGGGACTAACCTATTAACCCAGAGCCCAGTGCCAGTTTCTGTTTTTTTCCTTGTTTTAGAGTATCGCAGAAAAGGAAAATCAAACGGAGTCCAATTGACCTGAAACTTCAAGGAACTTATTTTTAGAACGGAAGCAATTCAGAAGACTTGGGGTGTACGTAAGGGAAGCAACGAGGAAGGCACGAGGCAGGGGGGGCGCGCCCACCCCCTGGACGCGCCCTCCACCCTCGTGGGCCCCTCGTGGCCCTCCTGGCGTATTTCTTCCTCCTATATATACCAATATATCCTGAAACCATCGGAGAGCAGAATAGATCGGGAGTTCCGCCGCCATAAGTCTCCGTAGCCACCGAAAACCAATCTCGACCCGTTTCGGCACCCTGTCGGAGGGGGAATCCCTCTTCGGTGGCCATCTTCATCATCTCGGTGCTCTCCATGACGAGGAGGGAGTAGTCCACCCTCAGGGCCGAGGGTATGTACCAGTAGCTATGTGTTTGATCTCTCTCTCTCTCTCGTGTTCTTAAGGTGGTACGATCTTGATGTATCGCGAGCTTTGCTATTATAGTTGGATCTTATGATGTTTCTCCCCCTCTACTCTCTTGTAATGGATTGAGTTTTCCCTTTGAAGTTATCTTATCGGATTGAGTCTTTAAGGATTTGAGAATACTTGATGTATGTCTTGCGTGGGATACCCGTGGTGACAATGGGGTATTCTATTGATCCACTTGATGTATGTTTTGGTGATCAACTTGCAGGTTCCGCCCATGAACCTATGCATAGCGGTTGGCACACGTTTTCGTCTTGACTCTCCGGTAGAAACTTTGGGGCACTCTTTGAAGTACTTTGTGTTGGTTTGAATAGATGAATCTGAGATTGTGTGATGCATATCGTATAATCATACCCACAGATACTTGAGGTGACATTGGCGTATCTAGGTGACATTAGGGTTTTGGTTGATCTGTGTCTTAAGGTGTTATTCTAGTACGAACTCTAGGATAGATTGAATGGAAAGAAT
The DNA here is from genome assembly GCF_018294505.1 of Triticum aestivum. Lineage (NCBI taxonomy): Eukaryota > Viridiplantae > Streptophyta > Magnoliopsida > Poales > Poaceae > Triticum > Triticum aestivum. The sequence goes on along the minus strand of NC_057803.1, from coordinate 147,377,539 downwards.
AGCTTCATGTTATTTTACTACGGACTCTTGAATAGATCGATCAGAAAGGATAACTTTGAGGTGGTTTCGTACCCTACCATAATCTCTTTGTTTGTTCTCCGCTATTAGTCACTTTGGAGTGACTCTTTATTGCATGTTGAGGGATAGTTATATGATCCAATTATGTTATAATTGTTGAGAGAACTTGCACTAGTGAAAGTATGAACCCTAGGCCTTGTTTCAACGCATTGCAATACCATTTGTGCTCACTTTTATCATTAGTTACCTTGCTGTTTTAATATTTTCAGATTACAAAAACCTTTATCTATCATCCATATTGCACTTGTATCACCATCTCTTCGCCGAACTAGTGCACCTATACAATTTACCATTGTATTGGGTGTGTTGGGGACACAAGAGACTCTTTGTTATTTGGTTGCAGGGTTGCTTGAGAGAGACCATCTTCATCCTACGCCTCCCACGGATTGATAAACCTTAGGTCATCCACCTGAGGGAAATTTGCTACTGTCTTACAAACCTCTGCACTTGGAGGCCCAACAATGTCTACAAGAAGAAGGTTGTGTAGTAGACATCAAGCTCTTTTCTGGCGCCGTTGCCGGGGAGGTTAGCGCTTGAAGGTATATCTTTAGATCTTGCAATCGAATCTTTTTGTTTCTTGTTTTAGCACTAGTTTAGTTTATAAAAGAAAACTACAAAAAAAATATGGAATTGAGTTTGCCTCATACGCTTCATATTTTTAATATCTTTCGTGAGTATGATGGGAAGGAAAATTATGCCAAAGCGTTAGAAGAAGAATGCATTAAAATGTTTGGCACTAAATCTTGGAAAGATGAGCATGATTGCAATGTTGTTAGTATGAACTCCTTGAATATCCATAGTACTAATGATGATTGCACTAGTTATGATGAAAATGTCTCTGATAAACATGTCAATTTTTGTGGAGTGCATTGGGGTTGCAAGTACACACCAAATAGGGAAGATAGATATTGCAAGAGGCATAAGCACTTAGAAACTAAATGGTTGCAAGAAAGGCTAAATGTTAGTGCTGAAAATTTAAAATTTCTTAGCCATACTTGTGAACTTTGCAATGAACATGGTCATTTAAATATCAAATGCAAATTGTTTCATGATCGAATCATGTCCAAAAATTGTGATGATTTGATTTCCCTTGCACATTATAATGAACTTAGTTTGCTTTTCGGTTATGAAGAAATGAAACGTCAAACTAACATTATTCCAGAATATAACCTCAAGAAATTCCTCGATATTGATCTAGAAGAAATTTATGTATTGTGATGTGAATTGTATTGAAAATCCTTATATTGCCAATTACATAAAGAAAAGAAAACAAATAGAATATGAAGAGAATACTAATGAAAGGGAAGAGACTTCCCCATATCCTCCTATTATTTCTTATGATGAATCAGGTAACAAGGAGGAGCCTTCTATTCAACCAATCTCATTAATAAGGAGCTCCAAAAAGAGGATTGAACCCACACATGATGTGCTGAAGAAGAAGAAAAGAAAAAGGAAGAGAGGTAAAAAAGATATCTCTCCCAAATAATGCTGCTCCTATTACTATTGTGCCTCATGAAAATATAATTGTGGAAGATGATGCACTTGATGATGATCTCGTTATGCCTATTGCTTGTTGTGATGATTATGATTGGAAAGATAATGATACTTCTTATGATCTTGAAAATCTTTTTGGCACTTGCTTGGAAGAATATGATAATTGCTATACTATTGGTGCTATCCATACTATTGATGATGAGAGTGATTATGCTTATGATATGAAAATGCCCAAGCTTGGGGATGCTATTTTTGATGAAGATGATGTTTTTGAGAATATATTTGCTGCAATTAATGTTTGTCCCAAGCTTGGGGATGCTACGTTTAATGAATATGATATTTTTAGTCCCCAAGTTTTGATATGCAAATTTATAATGATGATAGCATGCCTCCTACTTATGATGATTATATTGATGAAAGTGGGTTTGGAAGAGTGTCAACTTTAGGAAGTAATGATCCCACTATTTTGGAGGATGTTGAATCTTATTATGATAATTATGAAAGTGGATTTGGAGAGGTCATGACTTTATTTAGTGATGATTCCACTATCTTGGAAGAGGTTTCAATCGATTATGATGAGAACAAAGTTGCTACTTATGATGATTATTGTGAGGACACGTATGCTATAAAAAGTAGTGATGATTATATTTATAAAACTTGTCATGATTATGATTACCCCTTTTCTGAACATTACTCTTTTAGTGTGGAAACAATTTACATTATTCGAGTCTCTTATGATACTCCCACTATTCCGATTGAGAAGAATTTTGCTTATGTAGAGAGTAGTAAGTTTTCTATGATTGTAGATCATGAAAAGAATGCTTTATGTTATAGTTATATTGTTGAATTCATTCATTATTCTACTGAAAATTATTATGAGGGAGGAACATATGCTTGTAGGAATTGCAATAATATCAAGTTTCCTCTCTATGTGCTTAAAGTTTTGAAGTTATGCTTGTTTTGCCCTTCTATGCTAGTTGATTATTGTTCCCATAAGTTGTTTGCTCACAAAATCTCTGTGCATAGGAAGTGGGTTAGGCTTAAATGTGCTAGTCATATTCTTCATGATGCTCTATTTATGTTACAATTCTTATTTTTTATGTGAGCATCATTGAAATCATCATGCCTAGCTAGGGGCGTTAAACGTTAGCGCTTGTTGGGAGGCAACCCAATCATATTCTTGTTCTTTACTTTTTGCTCCTGCTTAATAATAAATAATTCATCTAGCCTCTGTTTATATGTGGTTTTATGCTTTTAATTAGTGTTTGTGCCAAGTAGAACTGTTGGGAAGACTTGGGGAAAGTCTTGTTGATCTTGCTGTAAAAAACAGAAACTTTAGCGCTCACGAGAATTGCTGCCAGTTTTTATTGGAGAGTGATATTTAGTTAATTCTTTTTGAAGATGATTAATAGATAAATTCCTCATGTCCAGAATTTTATTTTAGAATTTTGAGGTTTCAGAAGTTTGCGTTAGTTACAGATTAGTACAGACTATTCTGTTTTCGACATATTCTGTTTTTCATGTGTTGTTTACTTATTTTGATGAATCTATGGCTAGTAAAAGAGTTTATAAACCATAGAGAAGTTGGAATACAATAGGTTTAACACCAATATAAATAAAGAATGGGTTCATTACAGTACCTTGAAGTGGTGTTTTGTTTTCTTTCGCTAACGGAGCTTACGAGTTTTCTGTTAAGTTTTGTGTTGTGAAGTTTTTAAGTTTTGGGTAAAGATTCAATGGACTATGGAATAAGGAGTGGAAAGAGCCTAATCTTGGGGATGTCCAAGGCACCCCAAGGTAATATTCAAGGACAACCAAAAGCCTAAGCTTGGGGATGCCCCGGAAGGCATCCCCTCTTTCGTCTTCGTTCAGGGGCATCCCCTCTTTCGTCTTCGTTCATCGGTAACTTTACTTGAAGCTATATTTTTATTTACCACATGATATGTGTTTTGCTTGGAGCGTCATTTTATTTTATTTAGTTTCGCTTGCTGTTTGAATAAAATACCAAATCTGAAATTCTTAAATGTTAGAGAGTCTTCACATAGTTGCATAATTATTCGACTACTCATTGATCTTCACTTATATCTTTTGGAGTAGTTAGTCATTTGCTCTAGTGCTTCACTTATATCTTTTAGAGCACGGCGGTGATTTTATTTTGAAGAAATAGTTGAACTCTAGTGCTTCACTTATATTATTTTGAGAGTCTTTAGAACAGCATGGTAATTTGCTTTGTTTATGAAATTAGTCCTAATATGATGGGCATCCAAGAGGGATATAATAAAAACTTTCATATAAAGTGCATTGAATACTATGAGAAGTTTGATACTTGATAATTGTTTTGAGATATGGAGATGGTGATAGTAGAGTCATGCTAGTTGAGTAGTTGTGAATTTGAGAAATACTTGTGTTGAAGTTTGTGGTTCCCGTAGCATGCACGTACGGTGAACCGTTATGTGACGAAGTCGGAGCATGACCTATTTATTGATTGTCTTCCTTATGAGTGGCGGTCGGGGACGAACGATGGTCTTTTCCTACCAATCTATCCCCCTAGGATCATGCGCATAGTACTTTGTTTTCGATAACTAATAGATTTTTGCAATAAGTATGTGAGTTCTTTATGACTAATGTTGAGTCCATGGATTATACGCACTCTCACCCTTCCACCATTGCTAGCCTCTCTAGTACCGCGCAACTTTCGCCGGTATCTTACACCCACCATATACCTTCCTCAAAACAGCCTCCATACCTACCTATTATGGCATTTCCATAGCCATTCCGAGATATATTGCCATGCAACTTTCCACCGTTCCGTTATTATGACACGCTTCATCATTGTCATATTGCTTTGCATGACCATGTAGTTGACATTGTATTTGTGGCAAAGCCACCGTTCATAATTCTTTCATACATGTCACTCATGAGTCATTGCACATCCCGGTACACCGCCGGAGGCATTCATACAGAGTCATACTTTGTTCTAGTATCGAGTTGTAATCATTGAGTTGTAAATAAATAGAAGTGTGGTGATCATCATTCATAGAGTATTGTCCCAAAAAAGGCCAAATAAAAAAAGGAAGGCCCAAAAAAGGGGGACAATACTACTATCCTTTTACCACACTTGTGCTTCAAAGTAGCACCATGATCTTCATGATAGAGAGTCTCCTATGATATCACTTTCATATACTAGTGGGAAATTTTCATTATAGAACTTGGCTTGTATATTCCAACAATGGGCTTCCTCAAGTGCCCTAGGTCTTCATGAGCAAGCAAGTTGGATGCACACCCACTTAGTTTCTTTTGTTGAGCTTTCATACATTTATAGCTCTAGTGCATCTGTTGCATGGCAATCCCTACTCACTCACATTGATATCTATTAATGGGCATCTCCATAGCCCGTTGATACGCCTAGTTGATGTGAGACTATCTTCTCCTTTTTGTCTTCTCCACAACCACCATTCTATTCCACCTATAGTGCTATATCCATGGCTCACGCTCATATATTGCGTGAAGATTGAAAAAGTTTGAGAACACCAAAAGTATGAAACAATTGGTTGGCTTGTCATCGGGGTTGTGCATGATTTAAATACGTTGTGTGGTGAAGATGGAGCATAGCCAGACTATATGATTTTGTAGGGATAGCTTTCTTTGGCCATGTTATTTTGAGAAGACATGATTACTTTGTTAGTATGCTTGAAGTATTATTATTTTTATGTCAATATTAAACTTTTGTCTTGAATCCTATGGATCTGAATATTCTTGCCACAGTAAAGAGAATTACATGGATAAATATGTTAGGTAGCATTCCACATCAAAAATTCCGTTTTTATCATTTACCTACTCGAGGACGAGCATGAATTAAGCTTGGGGATGCTGATACGTCTCCAACGTATCTATAATTTTTGATTGTTCCATGCTATTATATTATTTGTTTTGGATATTTATGGGCTTTATTATACACTTTTATATTATTTTTGGGACTAACCTATTAACCCAGAGCCCAGTGCCAGTTTCTGTTTTTTTCCTTGTTTTAGAGTATCGCAGAAAAGGAAAATCAAATGGAGTCCAATTGACCTGAAACTTCACAGAACTTATTTTTGGGATGGAAGCAATCCAGAAGACTTGGGGTGTACGTAAGGGAAGCAACGAGGAAGGCACGAGACAGGGGGGGCGCGCCCACCCCCCTGGACGCGCCCTCCACCCTCGTGGGCCCCTCGTGGCCCCCTGACGTATTTCTTCCTCCTATATATACCAATATATCCTAAAACCATCGGAGAGCAAAATAGATCGGGAGTTCCATCGCCATAAGCCTCCGTAGCCATCGAAAACCAATCTCGACCCATTTCGGCACCCTGCCGGAGGGGGGAATCCCTCTCCGGTGGCCATCTTCATCATCCCGGCGCTCTCCATGACGAGGAGGGAGTAGTCCACCCTCGGGGTTGAGGGTATGTACCAGTAGCTATGTGTTTGATCTCTCTCTCTCTCTCTCTCGTGTTCTTAAGGTGGTACGATCTTGATGTATCGCGAGCTTTGCTATTATAGTTGGATCTTATGATGTTTCTCCCCATCTACTCTCTTGTAATGGATTGAGTTTTCCCTTTGAAGTTATCTTATCGTATTGAGTCTTTAAGGATTTGAGAACACTTGATGTATGTCTTGCGTGGGATACCCGTGGTGACAATGGGGTATTCTATTGATCCACTTGATGTATATTTTGGTGATCAACTTGCGGGTTCCGCCCATGAACCTATGCATAGCGGTTGGCACACGTTTTCGTCTTGACTCTCCGGTAGAAATTTTGGGGCACTCTTTGAAGTACTTTGTGTTGGTTTGAATAGATGAATCTGAGATTGTGTGATGCATATCGTATAATCATACCCACGGATACTTGAGGTGACATTGGCATATCTAGGTGACATTGGGGTTTTGGTTGATTTGTGTCTTAAGGTGTTATTCTAGTACGAACTCTAGGATAGATTGAACGGAAAGAATAGCTTCGTGTTATTTTACTATGGACTCTTGAATAGATCAATCAAAAAGGATAACTTTGAGGTGGTTTTGTACCCTACCATAATCTATTCGTTTGTTCTCCGCTATTAGTGACTTTGGAGTGTCTCTTTGTTGCATGTTGAGGGATAGTTATATGATCCAATTATGTTATTATTATTGGGAGAACTTGCATTAGTGAAAGTATGAACCCTAGGCCTTGTTTCAACACATTGCAATACCGTTTGTGCTCACTTTTATCATTAGTTACCTTGCTGTTTTAATATTTTCAGATTACAAAAACCTTTAGCTATCATCCATATTGCACTTGTATCACCATCTCTTCGCCGAACTAGTGCACCTATACAATTTACCATTGTATTGGGTGTGTTTGGGACACAAGAGACTCTTTGTTATTTGGTTGCAGGGTTGCTTGAGAGAGACCATCTTCATTACGCCTCCCACGGATTGATAAACCTTAGGTCATCCACTTGAGGGAAATTTGCTACCATCCTACAAACCTCTGCACTTGGAGGCCCAACAATGTCTACAAGAAGAAGGTTGTGTAGTAGACATCAACTTACGAAACAGAATCGGTTCCATAAGTTGTCCGCACAACTGAACCAGAAGTTACTACACCAACTGTAGAAACTACAATTGAGACTGTAACTGAACCGCGTGAAAGTGCAATCATGCCCTTACATCATATTTTTTTTGCTAATGATAATGTAATGTAGGGGACTAACTATGTTTGCCAAGTAAATCTCGGGTGTTAGTCCTCAAGTGACAATTTGTGTGGATCACGGACACATAGAATTGATACGACTCAAGGAAGAAGGAACAAAGAGGTTTATAGATCTCGTTTTCTTTCATTCTTGAGTATAGGGATCCCGCACTATTAAGAGGGGATCGATAGGGTTAGTAAAAGACATGCTCAAGTCATAGCAAATTCCTTCCCTTTTCTATCTAGCCACCTCTCCTAAAATAACCATCTCATTCAAACAAAAGTGGGTTCAATCTTTTCCACACATTCTTCCCCCCACTATCTCTCATAAGAATTTTATGTTGAGGGTGGCCGGATGTTCGGGAACTAGCTGAAAATCCGGCCCGCACAACACAGAGAAGGTTGCTTCTCATTGTCCCAGACGGTCGGATGTCTGGGCATTCCTTTGTGGTTGGAGGTCTGGGGCTCCCCCGAATATCCGACTCTGTCTATCCAGATAGCCTCACATTTCCGTAATATGGTGGCCAGATGTCCGAGCGCTCGTGTTCTATCAGATGTGTGCCCCCCGGATATCCGACCGGACACATCCAGTAATTTGACACTCTGGTGGATGCTCACGCTGGATGTTCGACACACTACCAAATGTCCGGGCCTCCCCTGGTGCGCCAGATGTCCGGCTCCTCTGTTTCACTCATGTGCAATGTATTTACGTATGGCAATCTCTCTACGTCGGATGTCTGGCACTTGGCCCGGATGTCCGGCCGGGCACAAGCACTTACTCTACAACGGTCATATTTTCTCCACCACTATATATAGCCTTCTTCCACTCCAAGAAAAGTTTGACCATTCACTTTGAGCTAACCCTAGAACACATTTCACTCTCTCACACAATCTCATACACCAAATCCTAGATCCCAAAGGGATTTGAGAGAGTTCTCAAGAAGTTGTCCAATCAAGTGATGGATCCACTCCTTCCCCTTCTCTTGACCAAAAGAATTCGTGATTTGAGCAAGTCTTGAGCTTTTCGCCATCGTTCTTGTTACTCCTGGAGGTTGGAGACTCCTAGGCAGTAGGAGTTCTTCGGAGAGGAATTGTTCATTGTGATTACACCCGGAAAGTTTGTGAGGGTTTGGAGACCACCCCAAGGTCTACTAGTAATGGTTGAGAATTGCCTTCGTGGTGATATCTCAAAGAGAGAATAGGGTGAGCCTTCATGGTAATATCCACCTTTCTAAACAGTGACGTAGCTTCCCTCCAAGGAAGTGAACATCAACATACATCCTTGTCTCTCGGAGTTGCGGTTATTCCTAACCCTAGCTTCCTACTTGTGGTTATTTGTCACCTAGTATTTACTTGAATTATATTGTGCTTGTTTATCCACTTACTTGTTGAACTTGTTCACCTTGCTTAGCTCTTGTCTCACATTTGCAATTGTTTGGCTCGCTTTCATATTCCACATTATTGCCTAGAATTGCTAATTAAGAATTAAATTTTGTAATTGTACCTATTCACCCCCTCTAGGTCCATCTCAATCCTTTCTCCTCGTAGGTCAGGAAGAGTTGTCGAACCTCCTGAATGGTTTCATAATGAAATATTCATCTTAGAGGAAGATGAGCATGCACACTACATGGAAGCGATTGCAACACTCAGCTCAAAAAATGGCTCAGAGCCATGCAATCTGAAATGGAGTCCATGTACGAGAATCAAGTTTGGAACTTGTCGATCCTCTAGTGGGTGTGAAACCCATACAATGTAAATGGATCTCCAAGGTAAAAACAGATGCGGATGGTAATCCTGTTGGAAATATGCCCTAGAGGCAATAATAAAAGGATTATTATTATATTTCCTTGTTCATGATAATTGTCTTTTATTCATGCTATAATTGTGTTATCCGAAAATTGTAATACATGTGTGAATACATAGACACCAACATGTCCCTAGTAAGCCTCTAGTTGACTAGCTCGTTGATCAACAGATAGTCATGGTTTCCTGACTATGGACATTGGATGTCATTGATAACGAGATCACATCATTAGGAGAATGATGTGATGGACAAGACCCAATCCTAAACATAGCACAAGATCGTATAGTTCGTTTGCTAGAGTTTTTCCAATGTCAAGTATCTTTTCCTTAGACCATGAGATCCTGTAACTCCTGGATACCGTAGGAGTGCTTTGGGTGTACCAAACGTCACAACGTAACTGGGTGACTATAAAGGTATACTACGGGTATCTCCGAAAGTGTCTGTTGGGTTGACACAGATCAAGACTGGGATTTGTCACTCCATATGACGGAGAGGTATCTCTGGGCCCACTCAGTAATGCATCATCACAACGAGCTCAAAGTGACCAAGTGTCTTGTCACGGGATCATGCATTACGGTACAAGTAAAGTGACTTGCCGGCAACGAGATTGAACGAGGTATTGGGATACCGATGATCGAATCTCGGGCAAGTAACGTACCAATTGACAAAGGGAATTGTATACGGGGTTGCTTGAATCCTCGACATCATGGTTCATCCGATGAGATCATCGAGGAGCATGTGGGAGCCAACATGGGTATCCAGATCCCACTGTTGGTTATTGACCGGAGAGCCATCTCGGTCATGTCTACATGTCTCCCGAACCCGTAGGGTCTACACACTTAAGGTTCGGTAACGCTAGGGTTGTAGAGATATGAATATGCAGTAACCCGAAAGTTGTTCAGAGTCCCAGATGAGATCCTGGACGTCACGAGGAGTTCCGGAATGGTCCGGAGGTGAATAATTATATATAGGAAGTGCAGTTTCGGCCACCGGGAGAGTTTCGGGGGTCACCGGTATTGTACCGGGACCACCGGAAGGGTCCCGGGGGTTCACCGGGTGGGGCCACCCATCCGGGAGGGCCCCATGGGCTAAGTGGGGAGGGGAACCAGCCCATAGTGGACTGGTGCGCCCCCCCTGGCCCATCCCATGCGCCTAGGGTTGGGAACCCTAGGGTGGGGGGGCGCCCCACCTGGCTTGGGGGGCACTCCACCCCTTGGCCGCCGCCCCCCTAGGAGATCCCGTCTCCTAGGGCCGGCGCACCCCCTAGGGGGCCTATATAAAGGGGGGAAGGGAGGGGCAGCAACACCCTTGAGTCTTGGCGCCTCCCTCTCCCCTGCTACACCTCTCCCTCTCGTAGTAGAACGGCGAAGCCCTGCTGCGGTGACCCCTTCATCCACCACCACGCCGTCGTGCTGCTGGATCTTCATCAACCTCTCCTTCCCCCTTGCTGGATCAAGAAGGAAGAGACGTCACGCTGACCGTACGTGTGTTGAACGCGGAGGTGTCGTTCGTTCGGCGCTAGGATCTCCGGTGATTTGGGTCATGTCGAGTACGACTTCCTCATCCCCGTTATTTGAACGCTTCCGCGCGTGATCTACAAAGGTATGTAGATGCAATCCGATCACTCGTTGCTAGATGAACTCATAGATGGATCTTGGTGAAACCATAGGAAAATTTTTGTTTTCTGCAATGTTCCCCAACAGTGGCATCATGAGCTAGGTCTATGCGTAGTTCTTCTTGCACGAGTAGAACACAATTTGTTGTGGGCGTAGATGTTGTCAACTTTCTTGCCGCTACTAGTCTTATTTTGCTTCAGCGGTATTGTGGGATGAAGCGGCCCGGACCAACCTTACACGTACGCTTACGTGAGACCGGTTCCACCGACTAACATGCACTAGTTGCATAAGGTGGCTGGCGGGTGTCTGTCTCTCCCACTTCAGTTGGAGCGGATTCGATGAAAAGGGTCCTTATGAAGGGTAAATAGAAGTTGACAAATCACGTTGTGGCTTTCACGTAGGTAAGAAAACGTTCTTGCTAGAACCCTATTGCAGCCACGTGAAACTTGCAACAACAATTAGAGGACGTCTAACTTGTTTTTGCAGCAAGTGTTTTGTGATGTGATATGGCCAAAGTTGTGGTGAATGATGAATGATATATATGTGATGTATCAGATGTTCATGCTATTGTAATAGGAATCACAACTTGCATGTCGATGAGTATGACAACCGGCAGGAGCCATAGGAGTTGTCTTTATTTTTTGTATGACCTGCGTGTCATTGAGAAATGCCATGTAAATTACTTTACTTTATTGCTAAACGTGTTAGCCTTAGTAGTAGAAGTAATAGTTGGCGAGCAACTTCATGGAGACACGATGATGGAGATCTCATGATGATGGAGATCATGGTGTCATGATGGTGACAAGATGATCATGGAGCCCCAAGATGGAGATCAAAGGAGCTATGTGATATTGGCCATATCATGTCACTATTATTATTTGATTGCATGTGATGTTTATCATGTTTTTGCATCTTGTTTACTTAGAACGACGGTAGTAAATAAGATGATCCCTCATAATAATTTCAAGAAAGTGTTCCCCCTAACTGTGCACCGTTGCGACAGTTTGTTGTGTCGAAGCACCACGTGATGATCGGGTGTGATAGATTCCAACGTTCACATACAACGGGTGTAAGACAGATTTACACATGCAAACACTTAGGTTGACTTGACGAGCCTAGCATGTACAGACATGGCCTCGGAACACAGAAGACCGAAAGGTCGAGCATGAGTCGTATAGAAGATACGATCAACATGAAGATGTTCACCGATGTTGACTAGTCCGTCTCACGTGATGATCGGACACGGCCTAGTTAACTCGGATCATGTTATACTTAGATGACTGGAGGGATGTCTATCTGAGTGGGAGTTCATTGAATAATTTTAAATAGATGAACTTAATTATTATGAACTTAGTCTAAAATATTTACAATATGTCTCGTAGATCAAATGGCCAACGTTGTCCTCAACTTCAACGCGTTCCTAGAGAAAACCAAGCTGAAAGACGATGGCAGCAACTATACGGACTTGGTTCGGAACCTGAGGATCATCCTCATAGATGCCAAGAAAGATTATGTCCTACAAGCACCACTAGGTGACGCACCTGTTCTCCCTGCAGAACAAGACGTTATGAACGCTTGGCAGACACATACCGATGATTACTCCCTCGTTCAGTGCGGCATGCTTTACAGCTTAGAAGCGGGGCTCCAAAAGCGTTTTGAGAGACACGGAGCATATGAGATGTTCGAAGAGCTGAAAATGGTTTTTCAAGCTCATGCCCGGGTCGAGAGATATGAAGTCTCCGACAAGTTCTTCAGCTGTAAGATGGAGGAAAACAGTTCTGTCAGTGAGCACATACTCACTATGTCTGGGTTACATAACCGCTTGACTCAGCTGGGAGTTAATCTCCCGGATGACGCGGTCATTGACAGAATCCTTCAGTCGCTTCCACCGAGCTACAAGAGCTTTGTGATGAACTTCAATATGCAGGGGATGGAAAAGACCATTCCTGAAGTATTTGCAATGCTGAAATCAGCAGAGGTAGAAATCAAAAAGGAACATCAAGTATTGATGGTGAATAAAACCACTAAGTTCAAGAAAGGCAAGGGTAAGAAGAACTTCAAGAAGGACAGCAAGGGAGTTGCCGCGCCCGGCAAGCAAGCTGCCGGGAAGAAGCCAAAGAATGGACCCAAGCCCGAGACTGAGTGCTTTTATTGCAAGGAAAGTGGTCATTGGAAGCGGAACTGCCCCAAATACTTAGCGGACAAGAAGGCCGGCAAAACGAAAGGTATATGTGATATACATGTAATTGATGTGTACCTTACCAGTACTCGTAGTAGCTCCTGGGTATTTGATACCGGTGCAGTTGCTCACATTTGTAACTCAAAGTAGGAGCTGCGGAATAAGCGGAGACTGGCGAAGGACGAGGTGACGATGCGCGTCGGGAATGGTTCCAAGGTCGATGTGATCTCCGTCGGCATGCTACCTCTACATTTACCTACGGGATTAGTTTTGAACCTCAATAATTGTTATTTAGTGCCAAGTTTGAGCATGAACATTGTATCAGGATCTCGTTTAATACGAGATGGCTACTCATTTAAATCCGAGAATAATGGTTGTTCTATTTATATGAGAGATATGTTTTATGGTCATGCTCCAATGGTGAATGGTTTATTCTTAATGAATCTCGAGCGTAATGCTACACATATTCATAGTGTGAATACCAAAAGATGTAAGGTTGATAATGATAGTCCCACATACTTGTGGCACTACCGCCTTGGTCACATAGGTGTCAAACGCATGAAGAAGCTCCATGCAGATGGACTTTTAGAGTCTCTTGATTATGAATCATTTGACACGTGTGAACCATGCCTCATGGGTAAAATGACCAAGACTCCGTTCTCAGGAACAATGGAGCGAGCAACCAACTTATTGGAAATCATACATACTGATGTGTGCGGTCCAATGAGTGTTGAGGCTCGCGGTGGCTATCGTTATGTTCTCACCCTCACTGATGACTTGAGTAGATATGGGTATGTCTACTTAATGAAACACAAGTCTGAGACCTTTGAAAGGTTCAAGGAATTTCAGAGTGAGGTTGAGAATAAACATGACAGGAAAATCAAGTTCCTGCAATCAGATCGTGGAGGAGAATACTTGAGTCACGAATTTGGCACACACTTAAGAAAATGTGGAATAGTTTCACAACTCATGCCGCCTGGAACACCTCAGCGTAATGGTGTGTCCGAACGTCGTAATTGCACTCTATTAGATATGGTGCGATCTATGATGTCTCTTACCGATTTACCGCTATCATTTTGGGGCTATGCTTTAGAGACTGCCGCATTCACTTTAAATAGGGCTCCGTCGAAATCCGTTGAGACGACACCGTATGAATTATGGTTTGGGAAGAAACCTAAGCTATTGTTTCTAAAAGTTTGGGGATGCGATGCTTATGTCAAGAAACTTCAACCTGAAAAGCTCGAACCCAAGTCGGAAAAATGCGTCTTCATAGGATACCCTAAAGAAACTATTGGGTATACCTTCTACCTCAGATCCGAAGGCAAGATCTTTGTTGCCAAGAATGGATCCTTTCTAGAGAAGGAGTTTCTCTTGAAAGAAGTAAGTGGGAGGAAAGTAGAACTTGATGAAGTATTACCTCTTGAACCGGAAAGTGGCGCAACTCAAGAAAATGTTCCTATGGTGCCTGCACCAATTAGAGAGGAAGTTAATGATGATGATCAAGATACTTCTGATCAAGCTCCTACTGAAATTCGAAGGTCCACAAGGACATGTTCTGCACCAGAATGGTACGGCAACCCTGTCTTGGAAATCATGTTGTTATAAAACGGTGAACCTTCGAACTATGAAGAAGCGATGGCGGGCCCGGATTCCGACAAATGGCTGGAAGCCATGAAATCCGAGATAGGATCCATGTATGAAAACGAAGTATGGACTTTGATTGACTTGCCCGTTGAGCGGCGAGCCATAGAAAATAAATGGATCTTTAAGAAGAAGACAGACGCGGATGGTAATGTGACCATCTATAAAGCTCAGCTTGTCGCTAAGGGTTATCGACAAGTTCAAGGGGTTCACTATGATGAGACTTTCTCACCGGTAGCGAAGCTGAAGTCCGTCTGAATCATGTTAGCAATTGCCGCATTCTATGATTATGAGATATGGCAAATGGACGTCAAAACGGCATTCCTTAATGGTTTCCTTAAGGAAGAATTGTATATGATGCAGCCGGAAGGTTTTGTCGATCCTAAGAATGCTGACAAGGTGTGCAAGCTCCAACGCTCGATTTATGGGCTGGTGCAAGCATCTCGGAGTTGGAACATTCGCTTTGATGAGATGATCAAAGCGTTTGGGTTTATGCAGACTTATGGAGAAGCCTGCGTTTACAAGAAAGTGAGTGGGAGCTCCGTAGCATTTCTCATATTATATGTAGATGACATACTTTTGATGGGAAATGATATAGAGCTTTTGGACAGCATTAAGGCCTACTTGAATAAGAGTTTTTCAATGAAGGACCTTGGAGAAGCTGCTTATATATTAGGCATCAAGATCTATAGAGATAGATCAAGACGCCTCATAGGTCTTTCACAAAGCACATACCTTGATAAGATATTGAAGAAGTTCAATATGGATCAGTCTAAGAAGGGGTTCTTGCCTGTGTTGCAAGGTGTGAAATTGAGCTCAGCTCAATGTCCGACCACGGCAGAAGATATAGAAGAGATGAGTGTCATCCCCTATGCCTCAGCCATAGGTTCTATTATGTATGCCATGCTGTGTACCAGACCTGATGTAAACCTTGCCGTAAGTTTGGTAGGTAGGTACCAAAGTAATCCCGGCAAGGAACACTGGACAACGGTCAAGAATATCCTGAAGTACCTGAAAAGGACTAAGGAAATGTTTCTCATTTATGGAGGTGACGAAGAGCTCGTCGTAAAGGGTTACGTCGACGCTAACTTCGACACAGATCTGGATGACTCTAAGTCAAAACCGGATACGTGTATATTTTGAATGGTGGGGCAGTAAGCTGGTGCAGTTGCAAGCAGAGCGTCGTGGCGGAATCTACATGTGAAGCGGAGTACATGGCAGCCTCGGAGGCAGCGCATGAAGCAATATGGGTGAAGGAGTTCATCACCGACCTAGGAGTCATACCCAATGCGTCGGGGCCGATCAAACTCTTCTGTGACAACATTGGAGCTATTGCACTTGCCAAGGAGCCCAGGTTTCACAAGAAGACCAGGCACATCAAGCGTCGCTTCAACTCCATTCGTGAAAATGTTCAAGATGGAGACATAGATATTTGTAAAGTACATACGGACCTGAATGTAGCAGATCCGTTGACTAAACCTCTCCCTAGAGCAAAACATGATCAACACCAGAATTCCATGGGTGTTCGATTCATCACAATGTAACTAGATTACTGACTCTAGTGCAAGTGGGAGACTGCTGGAAATATGCCCTAGAGGCAATAATAAAAGGATTATTATTATATTTCCTTGTTCATGATAATTGTCTTTTATTCATGCTATAATTGTGTTATCCGGAAATCGTAATACATGTGTGAATACATAGACACCAACATGTCCCTAGTAAGCCTCTAGTTGACTAGCTCGTTGATTAACAGATAGTCATGGTTTCCTGACTATGGACATTGGATGTCATTGATAACGAGATCACATCATTAGGAGAATGATGTGATGGACAAGACCCAATCCTAAACATAGCACAAGATCGTATAGTTCGTTTGCTAGAGTTTTTCCAATGTCAAGTATCTTTTCCTTAGACCATGAGATCGTGTAACTCCCGGATACCGTAGGAGTGCTTTGGGTGTACCAAACGTCACAACGTAACTGGGTGACTATAAAGGTATACTACGGGTATCTCCGAAAGTGTCTATTGGGTTGACACGGATCAAGACTGGGATTTGTCACTCCGTATGACGGAGAGGTATCTCTGGGCCCACTCGGTAATGCATCATCACAACGAGCTCAAAGTGACCAAGTGTCTGGTCATGGGATCATGCATTACGGTACGAGTAAAGTGACTTGCCGGCAACGAGATTGAACGAGGTATTGGGATACCGACGATCGAATCTCGGGCAAGTAACGTACCGATTGACAAAGGGAATTGTATACGGGGTTGCTTGAATCCTCGACATCGTGGTTCATCCGATGAGATCATCGAGGAGCATGTGGGAGCCAACATGGGTATCCAGATCCGCTGTTGGTTATTGACCGGAGAGCCATCTCGGTCATGTCTACATGTCTCCCGAACCCGTAGGGTCTACACACTTAAGGTTCGGTAACGCTAGGGTTGTAGAGATATGAATATGCAGTAACCCGAAAGTTGTTCGGAGTCCCGGATGAGATCCTGGACGTCACGAGGAGTTCCGGAATGGTCTGCAGGTGAAGAATTATATATAGGAAGTGCAGTTTCGGCCATCGGGAGAGTTTCGGGGGTCACCGGTATTGTACCGGGACCACCGAAAGGGTCCCGGGGGTCCACCGGGTGGGGCCACCAATCCTGGAGGGCCCCATGGGCTAAGTGGGGAGGGGAACCAGCCCATATTGGGCTGGTGCGCCCCCCTTGGCCCACCCCATGCGCCTAGGGTTGGGAACCCTAGGGTGGGGGGGCGCCCCACCTGGCTTGGGCGGCACTCCACCCCTTGGCCGCCACCCCCCTAGGAGATCCCATCTCCTAGGGCCGGCGCACCCCCTAGGGGGCCTATATAAAGGGGGGGAAGGGAGGGGCATCAACACCCTTGAGTCTTGGCGCCTCCCTCTCCCCTGCTACACCTCTCCCTCTCGTAGTAGAACGGCAAAGCCCTGTTGCGGTGACCCCTGCATCCACTACCATGCCGTCGTGCTGCTGGATCTTCATCAACCTCTCCTTCCCCCTTGCTGGATCAAGAAGGAGGAGATGTCATGCTGACCGTACGTGTGTTGAACGCGGAGGTGTCGTCCGTTCGGCGCTAGGATCTCCGGTGATTTGGATCACGTCGAGTACGACTTCCTCATCCCCGTTCTTTGAACGCTTCCGCGCATGATCTACAAAGGTATGTAGATGCAATCCGATCACTCGTTGCTAGATGAACTCATAGATGGATCTTGGTGAAACCGTAGGAAAAGTTTTGTTTTCTACAACGTTCCCCAACAAATCCTACTATCTATAAAGCAAGGTTAGTTGCGAAAGGATTTTCGCAAGTTGAGGGAGTTGATTATGATGAGAGTTTCTCACCAGTAGCTATGCAAAAATCTGTGTGGATTATGATGGCTATTGCTACATATTTTGATTACGAAATTTGGCAGACAGATGTCAAAACTGCTTTCCTAAATGGATATCTGAAAGAGGATGTATATACGATACAACCAGAAGGTTTTGTCAATCCTAAAGATGCTATAAAGTTGTGCAAGTTTCAAAGGTCTATCTATGGTTTGAAGCAAGCATCAAGGAGCTGGAATTAACATTTTGATGAAGTTGTAAAAGAGTTTGGCTTCATTAGAAATGATAAGGAAGCTTGTGTATACAAAAAGTTTAGTGGGAGCTCTATAGCATTTCTAATTTGGATGACATATTGTTGATTGGAATTGATACAAAGTTTCTTAGCACGATAAAAGACTATTTAAAGAGTGTGTTTTCAATGAAAGATTTAGATGAAGCTGCATATATATTGGGCATAAAGATCTATATATATATATATATATATATATATATATATATATATATATATCAAGACGTATAATTGCACTAAGCCAGAGCACGTAATTGACAAGGTTTTAAAGAGGTTTAAAATAGAATGCAAAGAAAGAATTTCTCCCAATGTCACATGGCACAACACTCAACAAGAATCAATGTCCCAAGGCAGTTGATGAGCGAGTGCAGATGAGTGGAGTCCCATATGCCTCTACAATTGGATCCATCATGTATGCTATGATATGTACTAGACCAGATGTTTCTTATGCGCTAAGTGTTAGTAGTAGGTACCAAAGTGATCCCGACACTGGGCTGTCGTTAAAAATATTCTTAAGTACCTCAAAAGAACAAAGGACATGCTCCTTGTTTATGGAGGAGATGAAGAACTCGTTATAAATGGTTACACCGATGCTAGCTTCATGGCTGATATAGATGACTATAAATCTCAATCGGGATATGTTTTCACCCTTAATGGTGGTGTGGTTTGGAAAAAGTTCCAACCAGAACATTGTTGCGGATTCTATGACAAAAGCAGAGTATATTGCAGCTTCAGAAGTTTTGAAGGAGGCGGTCTGGATCAAGAAGTTTCTCCAAGAAGTTGGTGCGGTCCCAAGTGCGATGAACCAAATGGCGCTCTATTGTGATGATAGTGGTCCCGTTGCTCAAGCAAAGGAACTAAGATCCCACATGAAGACAAGACACATCAAACGCAAGTAACACTGTAAATGTGATCGTCTCCAACGTATCTATAATTTTTTATTGTCCCATGCTATTATATTATTTGTTTTGGATGTTTTATATGCATTAATATGCTATTTTATATTATTTTTGGGACTAACCTATTAACCTAGAGTCCAGTGCTATTTTCTGATTTCCCTTGTTTCTGAGTTTTACAGAAAAGGAATATCAAACAGAGTCCAAACGGAATAAAAATTTAGTGATGATTTTTCTTGGACCAGAAGACATCCACAGAGCTTCGAGAGGGGGCTAGAAGAGTCCCGAGGGACCCAAAAGCCCTCATGCCGCGCCCTAGGGGGGCACGCCTCCCTGGCTTGTGGGCCCCTCAGGATTCCTCTGACCCTAATTCTTTCGCTATAAATTCCCAAATATTCCCAAACCAACAAAAGCGTCCACCAAAATACTTTTCCGCTGCCGCAAGCCTCTGTTCCCGTGAGATCCCATCTTGGGGCCTTTTTCGGCATCCTGCCGGAGGGGGATTCGATCACGGAGGGCATCTACATCAACTCTATTGCCCTTCAGATGAAGCATGAGTAGTTTACCACAGACCTACGGGTCAACAGCTAGTAGCTAGATGGCTTCTTCTCTCTCTATGATCTTCAATACCATGTTCTCCTCGATGTTCTTGGAGTTCTATCCGATGTAATATTCTTTTGCGGTGTGTTTATTGAGATCCGATGAACTGTGGATTTATGATCAGATTGTCTATGAATATTATTTGAGTCTTTTTTAAACTCTTTTATACATGATTAAATATCTTTGTATTTCTCTTCGAATTATCTGTTTGGTTTAGCCAACTAGATTGGTTCTTCTTGCAATGGGAGAGGTGCTTAGTTTTTGGTTCAATCTTGCGGTGTCCTCACCCAGTGACAAAGTAGGGGTAGCGAGACACGCATTGTATTGTTGCCATCAAGGGTAAAAGATGGTTTTTTATCATATTGCTTGAGTTTATCCGTCTACATCATGTCACCTTACTTAAGGTGTTACTCCGTTCCTATGAACTTAATACTCTAGATGCATGCTGGATAGCGGTCGATGTGTGGAGTAATAGTAGTAGATGTAGAATCATTTCGTTCTACTTGACACGGGCGTGATGCATATATTCATAATCATTGCCTTGGATATCGTCATAACTTTGCGCTTTTGTACCAATTGTTCGACAGTAATTTGTTTACCCATCGTATGCTTTCTTTCAAGAGAGAAGCCTCTAGTGAAACCTATGGCCCCCGGGTCTATTTTACATCATATATTTTCAGATCTATAAACCAAAAAACTCAAAAATACCTTGCTACAATTTATTTGTTTTTACTTTGCTTTACATTTTAGTAATCTTTTATATGTATATCTATCAGATCTCATCCTTGCGAGTGACCTGAAGGGATTGACAACCGCTTTATCGCGTTGGGTGCAACTGTTTGATTGTTTGTGTATGTGCATAGATTGGAGACTTGCGTGTACCTCCTACTGGATTGATACCTTGTGAAAGTGCATTATATCGACTAGAGGGGGGTGAATAGGCGATTTTTATGAAATTCTTCACTGAGGAATTTGCTGGTGAGGAAATTCCTTAGCGAAGAACTACTAGCAGCGGAATAAGTACTCAAAAGTAAACATAACAGAATACAAGCATAGTCATCATGATGAAATGAAGACAGGCACAGAGTACAGAAAGCGTAAGCACAGGATAACACAGGATGAAGACAAACAGACTAAAGAAATTGAGAAAGTCTTCAGTCAAAGTCTTCAAACACAGATATGAACAAGTACACAACTCAATTATGAGGAAATGAAAGAGTTGAGGAAATGGAACCAGTAAGCTTGGTGAAGACAATGATTTGGTACACCAGTTCCAACTGCTGTCTCAGTTGTACGTCTGGTTAGAGCGGCTGAGTATTTAAACTCGAGGACACACAGTCCCGGACACCCAGTCCTGAACACGCAGCTCAGGACACCCAGTCCTCACCGTATTCTCCTTGAACTAAGGTCACACAGACCTCGTCCAACCACTCGTGGTAAGTCTTCAGGTGACTTCCAAACCTTCACAAACTTGGTCACTCAGCGATCCACAATTCCTCTTGGATGCTCTAGACCATGACGCCTAACCGTCTGGAAGAAGCACAGTCTTCAAAGGTAACAAGCGTCGGATCCACGCAGGATCAATCTCTTCGGTGATGCTCAATCACTTGGGGTTTGTAGGTGTTTGGGTTTTGGGTTTTTCGGTTTTTCCTCACTTGATGATTTTCGCTCAAAGTCCTCGGAGGATGGGTTGCTCTCAAATGACAAGTGTCAGTTTCTCTCGGAGCAGCCAACCAACTAGTGGTTGTAGAGGGCGGCTATTTATAGCCTAGGGAGCAGCCCGACATGATAAGACATAAATGCCCTTCAATGATATGACCGTTAGGTGGATAGATATTTTGAGACAGCTGGTGCATAGCACAACAATGGTTGGAATTTTGAGTAGCAAAATCCTCAGGGCTATCATGTTCCTCACTGTGTAGGCAATCCGCATTGGCGAATTCCTAACTCCTCAGTCAGGACAAATTCCTCAGAGACCAGGGGAACTTGTCTCTGTTACTGAAGAAATTGACTGAACTGTATGAGATTTCCAATGGCTTCACTCGAAGGGATTGGTAGGTGTAGGATTTTGAGTTGAGCATCACATGGAAATTTTTCCTTAGTATTTCCTCGACCCCCTTTAACAGTACGGTGTTTCCTATGACTCAAGAAAGAGAAAATGAAACTACAAAAACAAAAGTCTTCACGCTTCATGTTCCTCGAATGAATACCAAGTCTTCACGGTCACACCAATTTCTTCACTTTCAAAGTCTTCAGAAGGTCTGCAGAGATCCAAAGTCTTCAGTCGAAGAACTTCATTTTTAGGGGTCGACTTTCTCTGTAAATATCAAACTCCTCATAGACTTATAAACCTGTGTACACTCACAAACGCATTAGTCTCTTAACCTATAAGTCTTCAATACACCAAAATCACTAAGGGGCACTAGATGCACTTAAAATCTCCCCCTTTTTGGTGATTGATGACAATATAGGTTAAGTTTTCAATGGGGATAAACATATGAAGTGTAACTACTGATATTGAGGAATTTGATTGCAAGATATACAAGAACTCCCCCTGAAGATGTGCATAGTGAGGAATTTGCTCTTGAAGCAATGCACACTTGAAGAGTTGAATCATGGAGATCTCCCCCTATATCTTGTAATTCATACACGCATTTGACATATAACAGTGAAGAATTTGAAATGCATGATGAAATATGGTGACTGATGTAATTCAGCATGCGTGCAATAATATTAATGAGGAATAAGCATGTAGAAAAACGTACAAGAGTATTAGAGCACCATCGGGTTTAAGTTTACAACTTGATCCAATAAAGTCTCAGAAGAACGAGAGTTGTAACTTAACAAAAAAATGCCCATATAGAAAGACCCGCTTGAAGACTAACTCAAAATTCTCCCCCCCCCCTTTGTCATCAAATGACCAAAAGGATCGAATATGAGGACTAACGCCCCTGAAGAATATCAAGTTGATGAAGGAGCACCAGCGTTGTTGGGGTCATTTGTTGTAGTAGGGCCTGCCGCAGTTTCGTCCAAGTCTTCATTTTCATCGGTGTCGCGCGATGAAGAATATGAGCTGGCCACCAAAGAAGGAACCTTGACCTTCTTGAATTTCTTCGGTGGAGGTGCAAACCAGTCAAAATCTTCTTTGAGACCCATTTTCTTCAGATCTTCTTCACCATACAGATGTGACAGGATTGCCCAGGTGCGACCGAAGACTTGATGGAGGTAGTAATGGTTTTTCTTCACTGCATCGTGTGTCGCAGTCATGTTGTGAAGAAGTGAACCAAACTGACGCTTAACTCATTTGTGATTTTGATCCACCTTCTGGTGAAGACTAAGCAGAAGTTCACGGTCAGTCATCACGCGCGGAGCAGTGGCTTGAGGAGTAGACTTGGGTGCATTGGCAGAGTCATGTGTGGCAAAGTCATCATTGGTGGAATAAGATGCAGCTTTGCGAAACTGACCATCCAATGGACGAATGCCTTCATCTATTACAGCTGGTGCCTTGCCCTTTCCATTAACTGAGGAATATGTCTGCTTGAGGACTTCAATTGGGGGCAAGTAGTTGAGGTGATTCTGGAAATCAGCTTTGTAGTTGAGTGAAGACCTTGTCCTGAGGAATCTCATAATCCAAGGTGCATAAGGCTTCAGCTCAAACGGAGACAGTGCAACATTTGCCATAGTCCTCATGAAGAAATCGTGATAATTGACAGGAATGCCATGAACGATGTTGAATACTAGATTCTTCATGATGCCAACAATTTCCTCATCAGATGAGTCGTGGCCTTTGATAGGAATGATTGTCCTCGTAAAAATATGATAGACAGTTCTGGGCACGTACATCAATTCCTTCACGAGGAATTTGGTTCTTGGTGCTTGACCTGGCTTCAAAGGTTTCATCAGCACCTGCATGTAATGATGTGTGAGCTCAGGTTCACTGTAGATGCAGCGAGCTTCTTCAAGGGGAGGACTGAGTGGTAGAGCACGAAGCAATTCAGAGGCTGGTGCAGTGTAGTGAGTGTTTTCAGACATCCAGTCCAGCACCCATGAATTCACATCTTCAGCATCTCCGGTGATGTGCAGCGTTGCATAGAATTGAAGAATCAGTTCTTCATTCCAATCGCACATGTCAGAGCAAATGTTTAGCAGTCCAGCGTCGTGAAGAACACTGAGGACTGGTGCGAAGCACGGCAGAGATTCCATATCCACGTGAGGAATATGCTCATGGTAGAAGATTTTCTCCTTGTTAAACAGCACTGAGGAATAGAAATTGGCTTAACTAGCAGTCCAGAAACGCCTCTTCCTAATGCGAGCAGAGTTATATGGGTTGTAATCTTTGAAGAATATGTGCTCGCCGAAGAAATTATCAGCCTTGAACTTTTGCTTGCGTGAGAATGGATCCTTTGGCTTCGGCAGAGGAGTGTCAGTGAGTTGCATCACGACCTCAGGAATCTCAATCGCAGGTTTTTCAGGCTGAGGAATTTCTGGTTCCTCCTCAATGGCAGTCTGTGTCGTTGGTTGTTCAGCAGCAGCAGTTTCTTCAGCGCTAGTGGCTGGAATTTCCTCATGGACAGATGCAGTGGGATGAGTTTCTTCAGAGCCCATTTGAACAGTTGGTGCAGGCGACTGAGGTATTTGCTGCAGCGGTGTGAAAATTGGAGAGTTTGGATGTTGACTGTCCCAGAATTCATCACTGATTATGGGTGTGGAGCAGCCAATGTCCACATCTTCATCTTCCATTTCTTCAACGCCAGCCTCTTCAGATGTGAACTAAGGCATGGGTGAGGAGATGACAGGTGTTGAAGGGATCGCATCCACTTCAATTTCTTCATCCAACGGCTCAGACGAAGCAGCAGAAGGAGTTTCTTCATCAAAAGGAACAAGGTCCTTTGATGGCCTGGTTGAGATGGGAATAGCATCAATGGGATTTGCAAATGAACTTGTCATAGGCTTCATTTTCTTCGGAGCTGAAGAATCTGAAGCAGCTGATGCTTTCGTTTTCTTCACTGCAGCACGCTCTGCAGCCTTGGTCTTCTTCACATCTGATGCAGATGGAAGGATTGGAGTTGAAGTTGGTGTAGGAGCAGCTGAGGAATCTGGTTGATTTTCTTCAGGCACAACTGATGCAGTTGCCCTGAGTTCTTCATTTTCTTCAGGCGCACCACTAGTGGGTGCCCTGGCAATTTCTTCAGCGGCTGGAATGCAGTCATCAGCCCTGGAACTCACATTTTCTTTAGCAGCCTGATTGTCATCAGCGGTGCTGGCATTTTCTTCAGTAGGCTGAGCGGATGCTTCAGCCTGGGGAATTTCCTGTTGCGTTGGGGTTGCAACATTGGAAGTGAAGTTATCCGCAAGTTTCACAAAGCGAACCTTGGTTCCAAGCCAATCAGCGCGATATACGTCAAAGTCATCACTGAGTTTCTTGATCTCAGTCTGAATAGTGACAAGTTCTTCAGTTGTCATAGAGACAACGTTTTTCTTCAGATAGCGCTCTTTCTTGTACTGCGCTTTCTTGGTCTGCCCGGGCTTCTCAAAATTCCACTTTTCTTCTTGAATGAAGTGGGTCAGCATGTGACTTTGGCCAGGAGTCAGCTTGAAGTCAAACATGGGAGTGTTGGGGTCCTTGTGCCAAACATCAATGTAGTCAAGAATCAACTTGGGATCCAAAAGCAGTGGCACCCCTGTTCCTTTGGCTCTAGCGGCCCTGACTTGCCTATCTCTGATGATTTCTGCAAGTTCATCATCATCAGCTTTGTCTTCATCAGACGGCACTTGGAACGCGACTTGCTTCTTTTGAGGACTTGGTCGAGGACCTCGTCCAGCAGTGGCCTTTGTCTTGAGCAGTGAGGGGCCAGCTGAGGAACTTGGTGCAGCTGAGGAACTAGCTGAGACACCTGAGGCAATGGAGATGCCTGCAGTCCTTTGGCACGAGGCGAGATGCACAGGTGCTGAGGATTTAGTCGGAACAGCTGAGGGCTTTGGCGGGGGAGCTGAGGACTTTGGAGGAGCAGGAGCAGCATGAGGAATTGATCGTGAGGGCTTTGAGGATTCTGGCCGTGAGGGCATTGCTGAAGAACTTGGCCTTGAGTACATTGTTGGTGAAGCACTTGGCTTGCACGCAGGCTTCTTTGACATAGCCTTCTTTGGCTTGACAACAAGAGCCTCAGCAGAGGCTTCATTGAATTTCCCCACTGCTTCTTTGGCTTGCTTAGCCAACTTGGCTTGGCGCTTGGCCCATTCATCAGGATAGTCCTCACCACACTTGAGGCTGGTGGGATCAGCGATTTGGCCAGGTGCCAATGGAGCTCTTGGGCATGGAGGATTGAGTGTGAATTTCTTCATATACTTTGGAGTTACATACTTGTACTCCCTCCACTCTCTTGCACATCTCCTTTCTATTTTCTGAATGCGCACCTTGCGCTCATTCTTGGTTTCCTCAGTAGGTGTGCAGTACCCAGCATATATTTCATCAGGGATCTCAAATGCTGTATTGACCTCAGGCCTCTTTCCTCCCTTCTATGGCTTCTTAGCGTCAGCCATTTTCTTCAGTTGAGGAATTTGGACAATTGAATTCTCTGAAGAAGTATGCAACTTTTCTTTGAGGAACGCTGCGAATGAGTTAAGTTGATGAGAACCTAGCGATTCAGCAGCTGACATGTGTACATGTGAACAGAGTATAGTTGCGAGGAATTTGGAGAGGTCATATGCGTTCTCAGAGGGTTTTTCAAAAAGAACAACTTTGAGGAATTTGACCAGATGAGTCTTGAAGAATTTCACTAAGCGTTCTTTGTCTTAGGTTCCAGAGTTGTATAGATCGAAGATCCACACAATTGAGGAATCTTGAAGAAAAATGATGCTTAGAGAAACGAATCAAGAATAGATGACTTGTGAGGTGTTTAGTGTGTGAAGCTATGAAGAAAAACACCTTTGAAGATTTTGAAGATAATCACTCGAATCAACAAGGGCAGTAAAAGTAACTTTTAATTACCCTGGATGAAGAACATGACGAACTGGAGTGAGGAGATGTGAAGTTCGTCTGTGCAGATCTTCCACGCCCTAACTTGGCGGAGGAAGACGGCTACGGCGGCGACGGAGTGAAGATTTCCACGGTCGGCGCGAGTACGTCGGCGACGAGGTCGAGGCAGTGAAGCTCTTCCTCACCGGCGGCGATGAATTAGCGGCGGCGTTAGGGTTTGAGAAGCTCGAGCTGGATAGAGAGGTCGAGCGGAGTAAAAGAAGTGAGGAAGGGACGGAGGGGTATTTATAGCCACGGTGAAAAACTGCTCGCCCGAAGAAATTGGACGAACGTGCCCCTGACCCTTCTCATTCGCTTGACATGTGTCACCCACGTACTGAGAGGTGGAGATTGTGTTAGATCATGGGTGAGTGGATAAGTATAACGTGGGATGCGGAACGGTTTGAGTGCAAAGCCAAAAATTTCGATAAGATAGGTTTTAAAGTTCCGTTCGCAATTTCTTCAGCTGACAAGGACACAGTGAAGATTTTGAACGAGTTTCAAATAGAACGCACATGAAGAATTTGTGAATAGATTGGGTTGAGTATAGCATAGAGGGGGAAGGGTCCGATCACATTCACTTAGCAGAAAAACCAACTTGAAGAATTAGCAATAAGTGAATGTTGTAGAGGACATAAACTTATATATATATATAGCCAATGAAGAAAAACAATGGAAGTAGTGAAGACAATGCAAAGTTGAAGAATATGAATAATTGAGGAATTTCAACTTTTGGTGGTGGCGTGACCCACCGTATAAGAATGATGATTTCAGACACCGCGTACAATTATCGTAGGATTCTGAGAATTAAATTCTTCGTTAATTTCTTCACACTAAGAGTGTTGTTCTTCATTGAATTGAAGAAAAACATTTCTTCATATGTTGCACATCTAAGCCATCAATTTTGCATAAGTGTTAGGATGAGTGTCCTTTTCAAAGAACATTCGAAGATTCTAGGATATTTAGCTGACACCGCAACTTGCTAAATCTCTTCTCATCCAAGGGCTTTGTGAAGATATCGGCTAGATGTTCTTCAGTCTTCACATGCTCAATAGAAATGTCGCCCTTCAACACATGATCACGAAGAAAATGTCGACGAATCTGAATGTGCTTTGTCTTCGAGTGCTGAACTGGGTTATGAGCAATCTTGATGGCACTCTCATTGTCACAGTAGAGAGGCACATTCTTCATGTTGACGCCGTAGTCCTTGAGAGTTTGCTTCATCCATAGCAATTGGGCACAGCAAGAACCAGCGGCAATGTACTCAGTTTCAGCAGTAGACAGTGATACGCAGTTCTGTTTCTTCGAGGACCAACAGACCAAGGATCATCCGAGGAATTGCCATGTACCAGATGTTGACTTGCGGTCCACACGATCACCAGCATAGTCAGAGTCAAAATATCCAATGAGATCAAAAACCGAGCCCTTGGGGTACCATAATCCAAGTGTTGGTGTGTGAGCTAGATATCGAAGAATATGCTTCACAGCCTTATGGTGTGATTCCTTCGGTGTAGCTTGAAATCGGGCACACATGCAAACACTAAGCATTATATCTGGCCTAGATGCACATAAGTACAATAAAGAACCAATCATGGAGCGGTATACCTTATGATCGAAGTCAATACCATTTTCATCAGTGCACAGATGGCCATTTGTGGGCATAGGAATTTTGACGCCTTTGCAATCTTGCATGCCGAATTTCCTCAGTACATCCTTGAGGTATTTCTCCTGAGATATGAATATGCCATTGCGTTGTTGATGAATTTGAAGTCCTAAGAAGAATTTCAGCTCTCCCATCATAGACATTTGATATTCTTCACTCATCATATAGGCAAATTCATCACTATAACGTTGGTCAGTACAACCAAAGATAATATCATCAACATATATTTGGCACACAAACAATTCACCATCATAAGATTTAGTGAAAAGAGTAGGGTCGAGTGAACCGGGTTTGAAGCCTTTCGTCATGAGGAATTCCTTCAAAGTATCATACCACGCCCGTGGGGCCTGCTTGAGGCCATAGAGGGCCTTGTTGAGTCTGAAGACTTTGTCAGGATTCTTTGGATCTTCAAAACCTGGGGGTTGAGCAACATATACTTCTTCCTCAAGCTTACCATTGAGGAATGCACGTTTCACATCCATTTGATATAAATTGATATCATGATGGTTAGCATAAGCAAGTAATATGCGAATAGCCTCAAGTCTAGCAACAGGTGCAAAAGTTTCATCGAAATCAATTCCTTCAACCTGTGTGTAGCCTTGAGCTACAAGTCGTACCTTATTCCTCACCACAAGGCCATTTTCATCTTGCTTGTTGCAGTAGATCCACTTTGTGCCGATGATATTGTGATTGCGAGGATCTGGACGTTTGACCAGTTCCTAGACATTGTTGAGCTCGAACTGATGTAATTCTTCTTGCATGGCCTGAATCCACTCAGGCTACAGAAATGCTTCATCTACCTTAGTGGGCTCTGTAATAGAGACAAAAGCATAGTGCCCACAAAAGTTAGACAAATGTGAAGCTTTTGAGCGTGTGAGAGGACCTGGCGCTTTGATGTCATTGATGATCTTTTCAACTTGCACTTCTTTTGCAATGCAAGGATGAGCTGGTTGTCGTTGAAGAATTTGATCAGCGTTTTCTTCAGCACCAATTTCTTCAGGTGCATTAGCTCGACGTTCTTCATGTTCTGGAATGAATTCTTTAGCAGATTCTTCAGTGGGAATGACATCCTCAGTAGCCTTGAACTTGATAGTTTCTTCAGGTGCTGGTTCATCTATCACAGTAGGTAGGTGCTCTCTTTGCGAGCCATTAGTTTCATCGAACCGCACATCTACAGTTTCAACAACCTTGTGAGGAACGTTGTTGAAGACTCTGTAGGTGTGCGAGTCCTTTCCATAACCAAGCATAAAACCTTCATGTGCTTTCGGTGCAAATTTTGAGTTGTGATGAGGATCTCTAATCCAACATTTAGCACCGAAGACTTTGAAATAACTTACATTGGGTTTCTTATCAGTGAGGAGTTCATAGGCAGTCTTCTTGAAGAATTTGTGAAGATATACTTTGTTGATGATGTGGCACGCAGTATCAATTGCCTCAGTCCAGAAACGACGAGGCGTTTTGTATTCATCAAGCATAGTGCGAGCCATCTTAGCAAGAGTCCTGTTCTTGCGCTCCACGACGCCGTTCTGCTGAGGAGTATAAGGAGCAGATAACTCATGAGTAATACCAAGTTCATCAAGATAGTCATCGAGACCAGAATTCTTGAACTCGGTGCCATTGTCACTTCTGATGTGCTTGATCTTCACACCAAAGTTGGTTGAAGCCCTCGAGGAAAATCGTTTGAAGACTTCCTGCACTTCATGTTTGTAAGTAACAAGGTTACCCATATTGAGATGCTTCATTTGAAATAGCAGAATAATAATTAGGACCAAAGAGATCCATGTGAAGCAATTCAAATGGGCGAGTGGTGGTCATGATAGTCTTCGTTGGATGCTTGGCCTTCGTCATCTTCCCAGCTTCACAGGCTCCGCATAGGTGATCCTTGAGGAATTTGACATTCTTGATTCCAATGACATGCTTCTTCTTTGCAAGCGTGTGCAAATTCCTCATGCCTACATGACCAAGTCGTCGATGCCAGAGCCAGCCTTCTGAAGCTTTTGCAAGTAAGCACATGGCTGGTTGTGGTCCTGTAGAGAAATCAACAATATACAGGTCTCCTCTCCTAAAGCCTTCGAAGACTTTGGAATTGTCAGCTTCCATAACCACAACACAACAGTACTTGCCAAAGACAACAACCATATCAAGATCACAAAGCATTGAGACAGACATAAGGTTGTATCCTAAGGACTCAACAAGCATGACTTTGTCCATGTGTCGATCCTTTGTGATTGCAACCTTACCTAGACCCAATACCTGACTTTTGCCTTTGTCAGCAAAGATGATATGCTTCAGATGTGACAGAGACAATGGAGCATCCATCAATAGATTCTTGTCACTAGTCATGTGATTTGTACATCCACTATCGAGGACCCATTCAGTGGCTTTGGGTTGATCATCCTGCAGATGAATTAGTGCAACTTACAAACTCATATACTTCATCAATGAAGAATATGATATCAATTCATCAGATCAATTTCATCAAGCAAAAGAACAGATAAAGCAATATGAGGACGTGAGAAATGAAAGTTCATTTCTTCATGATTAGCCTGCGTCCTATCAGGCACACTCAGGTCTCCAGCAAATTCTTCAGACGATTATGTACGTATGGAGACCTGACCCTGCAGAAGAGATTATTTCTTTTTCTTCACCACCCACATTTGAAGGGGTGGCAAAGAGTTCATCATTCTGCGAGCTCCATACGAGAAGGATGGCATAGAAGCCAGTCCATTTCGTTTCACATAAGAGGGGTTAGAGTAAGCATAAGAGTAAGCAGAGAAATTCTTTGAGGACTTATGGACATAATGATTTGAAGAATAATGCACATATCCATAATCCTTAGATCTTCCCTGCGAAACAGACAGGTTAGCACGATGATGTTCATATGAGGACTTTGATCCATATGAAGAATTTGATATGGGGTTCCTATTCTTCACAGGTGGCGTCATGATGACATTCACCTGAAGATTTTCAAGGCATCTTTTGGGAACCCAGATTTTCTTCATAGGGGGACCGTTCCTGCAGTTAGTGCCAACATATCTAGCAAATACTTCACCATTCTGATTTTTGAACAGTTTGTAGTTGGAGTCAAATGACTCATCATCAGAATGAGGGATTCACATGCATATCAAGATAGGTTAGATGGATCAACTGGAGGTCCCTTTGCAGCAACCCATGTAGTTTTGGGGTACTGCTCAGGCTTCCAATATGTACCATCAGCGTTGAGTTTCCTCTCAAAGGCAATACCCTCTTTCCTAGGGTACCTGTTGAGGATCTGCTTTTTAAGCACATCACAAAGAGTCTGATGCCCTTTGAGGCTTTTGTACATGCCTGTCATGTACAATTCCTTCAGCCCTGCATCGTTAGTGATGCTAGCAATGTCCTCAGATGAGGAATTAGTGATAGCAGAGGCATGTGAAGAATTTGAAACATTAGCACCATTTGAACATTCAGGTGAAGAATTAGCAGTTTCACGTTCAATGCATTTCAAACATGGAGGAACAAATTCTTCCTGAGAAGCGTTGATATGTTGAGAAAGTAATGAATCACGCTCCTTCTGAAGATCTTCATAACTCACTCTTAGCTTCTCAAGGTCTTGCTTTCTTTGAAGAAATTCATAAGAAAGCTTCTCATGATCCGATAAGAGAGTGTTTTGATGACTTTGAAGATTGTCAAGCCTAGTCTGAAATCTCTGAAGATTTTCAGTCAAGGCTTTAGTGCGATCCATTTCTTCACCC
The DNA here is from genome assembly GCF_018294505.1 of Triticum aestivum. Classification (NCBI taxonomy): domain Eukaryota; kingdom Viridiplantae; phylum Streptophyta; class Magnoliopsida; order Poales; family Poaceae; genus Triticum; species Triticum aestivum. The sequence goes on along the minus strand of NC_057803.1, from coordinate 147,345,469 downwards.
AACATATCATCACTTTTGTCTAGCATGTTTTGAACCTTTTCTAAAGCCCTTTGTTGTTTTACAACAATTTTAGCAAGTTTAGAATAGCTGGGCTTAAGGTTTTCATCAGATTCATTCTCACTTGATTCAGATGAGGTATATTTGAGTACCTTGGCACCCTTTGCCATGAAGCAATAGGTGGGAGCGTAGTCATCATCCCCTTCATCAGCTTTGTTGGTGAGGTCATTTTCTTTAGTGTCGAAGATAGACTTGCTGACGAATGCAGTAGCGAGAGTTAGGCTCGCCACTCCAGATTCAGACTCCTCAGATGACTCCTCTTCCTCATTTTCTTCAGATTCAGCCTCAGAGTCCATTTCCTTGCCAATGAATGCCATGACCTTCTTGGAGCTGCTCTTCTTGTGATATGAAGGCCTTGAGGATTTTGATGATGAGGATTTTGTGGATTTCTTCTTTTTTTCGCATCATCAGAACTATAATCCTTGTATTTCTTCTTCTTTGATTCCTTTTCCCATTGAGGACAATCTTGAATGTAATGTCCAGGCTTCTTGCATTTGTGGCAGAGCCTCCTCTTGTAGTCAATGGATGAGGAATCACTGCTCCTTGAGGGTCTTCCAAGGTGACCACGTCTTGAGAACTTTTGGAACTTCTTCACAAGCAGAGCCAGATCATGGCTTAGTTCTTTAGGATCACCAAGGCTGCTACCAGAGTCTTCATCTTCGGACTCAGATACTGCCTTGGCCTTCAGTGCACGGGTCCTGCCATAGCTTGAACCATAGAGATCTCTCTTTTCAGCAAGTTGGAACTCATGAGTATCTAGCCTTTCGAGAATATCAGCGGGATCAAGTGACTTGTAATCAGCACGTTCTTGTATCATCAATGCCAAAGTGTCAAATGAGGAATCAAGCGATCTTAGCAATTTCTTCACCACCTCATGGTCGATGATGTCAGTGGCACCAAGTGCTTGAAGCTCATTTGAGATGTCAGTGAGGCGATCAAAGGTTTGTTGAACATTTTCATTGTCGAGTCTTTTGAAGCAGTTGAAGAGATTGCGAAGAACATCAACTCGAGAGTCATGATGAGTTGAGACTCCTTCATTCACTTTGGACAACCTGTCCCAGATAATCTTCGCTGTCTCCAAAGCACTCACTCTGCCATACTGTCCTTTGCTCAGATGGCCACATATGATATTCTTCGCTTGAGAGTCGAGTTGCTTGAATATCTTCACAATAGCAGCATTCAGAGAAGGTGTGACTAAGGGAACACCATTTTCCACAACATACCAGAGATTGTTATCAATTGCTTGAAGATGCTTTCGCATCTTATTCTTCCAGTAGGGGTAGTCCGTCCCACCGAAGGTAGGACACCCAGCAGAGACCTTGATCATACCTGTGGTCGACATAACTAAAACTCCAGTCGGTTAAACCAAAATCACACAGAACAAGGGAGTACCTTTCTCTGATACCAATTGAAAGTGCGTTATATCGACTAGAGAGGGGTGAATAGGCAATTTTTATGAAATTCTTCACTGAGGAATTTGCTGGTGAGGAAATTCCTTAGCGAAGAACTACTAGCAGCGGAATAAGTACTCAAAAGTAAACATAACAGAATACAAGCATAGTCATCATGATGAAATGAAGACAGGCACAGAGTACAGAAAGCGTAAGCACAGGATAACACAGGATGAAGACAGATAGACTGATGAAATTGAACTAAGGAAATTGAGAAAGCCTTCAGTCAAAGTCTTTAAACACATATATGAACAAGTACACAACTCAATTATGAGGAAATGAAAGAGTTGAGGAAATGGAACCAGTAAGCTTGGTGAAGACAATGATTTGGTAGACCAGTTCCAACTGCTGTCTCAGTTGTATGTCTGGTTGGAGCGGCTGGGTATTTAAACTCGAGGACACACAGTCCCGGACAGCCAATCCTGAACACGCAGCTCAGGACACCCAGTCCTCACCGTATTCTCCTTGAACTAAGGTCACACAGACCTCGTCCAATCACTCGTGGTAAGTCTTCAGGTGACTTCCAAATCTTCACAAACTTGGTCACTCGGCGATCCACAATTCCTCTTGGATGCTCTAGACCATGACGCCTAATCGTCTGGAAGAAGCACAGTCTTCAAAGGTAACAAGCGTCGGATCCACGCAGGATCAATCTCTTCAGTGATGCTTAATCACTTGGGGTTTGTAGGTGTTTAGGTTTTGGGTTTTTCGGTTTTTCCTCACTTGATGATTTTTGCTCAAATTCCTCGGAGGATGGGTTGCTCTCAAATGACAAGTGTTAGTTTCTCTCGGAGCAGCCAACCAACTAGTGGTTGTAGGGGGCGTCTATTATAGCCTAGGGAGCAGCCTGACATGATAAGACATAAATGCCCTTTAATGATATGACCGTTAGGTGGATAGATATTTTGAGACAGTTGGCGCATAGCACATCAACGGTCGGAATTTTGAGTAGCAAAATCCTCAGGGCTATCATGTTCCTCACTGTGTAGGTAATCCGCACTGGCGAATTCCTAACTCCTCAGTCAGGACAAATTCCTCAGAGACCAGAGGAACTTCGTCTCTGTCACTGAAGAAATTGACTGAACTGTATGAGATTTCCAATGGCTTCACTCGAAGGGATTGGTAGGTGTAGGATTTTGAGTTGAGCATCACATGGAAATTTTTCCTTAGTATTTCCTCGACCCCCTTTAACAGTACGGTGTTTCCTATGACTCAAGAAAGAGAAAATGAAACTACAAAAACAAAAGTCTTCATGCTTCATGTTCCTCGAATGAATACCAAGTCTTCACGTTCACACCAATTTCTTCACTTTCAAAGTCTTCAGAAGGTCTGCAGAGGTCCAAAGTCTTCGGTCAAAGAACTTCATTTTTAGGGGTCGACTTTCTCTGTAAATATCAAACTCCTCATAGACTTATAAACCTGTGTACACTCACAAACGCATTAGTCCCTTAACCTATAAGTCTTCAATACACCAAAATCACTAAGGGGCACTAGATGCACTTACACCTTGGTTCTCAAACTGAGGGAAATACTTATCTCTACTTTGCTGCATCACCCTTTCCTCTTCAAGGGAAAAACCAATGCAAGCTCAAGAAGTACCAGGAAGAATTTCTAGTGCCGTTGCCGGGGAGGTTCTACATCAAGCCTAACAAGTACCCATCATAAAATTACATCTGTTGCATTGCATTATTTTCCATTTGCCTCTCCTTTTCCTATCCCCCACTTCTAAAACATTTTCAGAAAAACATAAAAATATTTGCCTTTTTATTTGCCCTTCTTTCGTTTGTCTTTTCGTTTGCCTTTTGTTTACCTGTGTGCTAGATTGCTTGCCTTGTCACGATGTCTCAAGAAAATACCAAGTTGTGTGATTTTTCCAATACTAATAATAATGATTTTATTAGTATTCCGGTTGCTCCCGCCACTAGTGCGGAATCTTATGAAATTCATACCGCTTTGTTGAATCTTTTTACGAAAGATCAATTTTGTGCCTTCCTAGTGAAGATGCCGCATCCCATCTAAATACTTTTGTTGAGTTATGTGACATGCAAAAGAAAAAAGATGTGGATAATGATATTGTTGAATTGAAGCTATTTCTGTTCTCTTTACGATATCGTGCTAAAACTTGGTTTTCATATTTGCCTAAAAATAGTATTGATTCATGACACAAGTGTAAAGATGTTTTTATTTACAAGTATTTTCATCCCGCTAAGATCATCTCCCTTAGAAATGATATAATGAATTTTAAGAAACTTGATCATGAACATGTTGCACAATCATGGGAGAGGACGAAATTGATGATAAGATATTGCCCTACTCATGGTTTAAGTTTATGGATGATCTTACAATTTTTTTATGTTGGATTGAATTTTACATCTAGAAATCTTTTAGATTTCGTTGTGAGAGGTAATTTTATGGAAATTGCGTTAGGAGAAGCTACTAAACTCCTAGATAATATTATGGCTAATTACTCTCAATGGCATACTGAAAGATCTTCTACTAGTAAAAAGGTGCATGCGATTGAAGAAATTAATACTTTGAGTGGAAAGATGGATGAACTTATGAAATTGATTGCTAGTAAGAGTGCTCATATTGATCCTAAGGACATGAATTTGTCTACTTTGATTGAGAACAATAATGAATTTATGGATGTGAATTTTGTTTGAAGGAACAATTTTGGTAATAACGCTTATAGAGGTAATTTCAACCCTAGGTCGTTTCCTAGTAATTCCTCTAATAATCATGTAATTCCTACAAAAATTCTTATGGAAATTATAATAAAATACCCTCTGATCTTGAGAACAATATTAAATATTTCAATAATTCCCAAAAAAACAATGTTATGGTTGAAGAAAAATTGCTCAAGATTGATGATTTGGCTAGGGATGTTGATAGAATTTCTCTTGAGATTGATTCTTTGAAAATTAGATCTATGCCACCCAAGCATAATATTAATGAATATCTAAAAGCCATTAAATTTTATATTGATGAGCATAAAGAAAGAAGCGCTAAGATGCGTGCTAAGCGAGATTGGTTTGTAAAAAGCGTGTTCTTCTAGTTTTTTGATAATAATGATGAAGATCTTAAAGTGATTGGTGTGACTCCTATTGAATCTTTGTCTCCCTCCATTTACTTATACAAGGCCACTATGGAATATATATTTTGCATCTATACAAGGCCACCAACAATAATCAAGGCAAAATTAATGATATTTTCTCATACTAACAACCTATTTAATACTTGCACACATGCAGTCATAATGGCAGTCAGCTACTTTCTCCACTCAGTTTCTTTGCATGCATGTAGCGTATTAGTGATCCTCGTAAACAAGAAGAAAAGTTGACTTGTAAAATGGGCATTAAATTTTATATTGATAGCTATAATCTGAGTTTGTGGTCTTGTATATAAAAATGGAGGGAGTATAAATCTTGATAAAGATGGGACTGGAGATGAGTCAACTTTAGCTAGAAGGTGTCCCAATGATTCAATGTTTAAAGATCTTAATGCAAAAATTGATAAAAGTGGGATTGGAGAGGTCAAAACTTTAAGTAGCGATGAACCCACTCTTTTGGATTTCAAGGATTTTAATTATGATAATTGTTCTTTGATAGATTGTATTTCCTTGTTGCAATCCATGTTGAATTCACCTCATGCTCATAATCAAAATAAAGCTTTTACTGAACATATCATTGATGCTATGATGAAATCCTTTGAAGATAAACTTGAGTTGGAAGTTTCTATCCCTAGAAAGCTTTATAATGAGTGGGAAGGTACTATTAAGATTAAAATTAAAGATTATGAGTGCCATTCTTTGTGTGATTTGGGTGCTAGTGTCTCCATGATTCCAAAAACTTTATGTGATGTGCTAGGTTTACGTGAATTTGACGATTGTTCTTTAAATTTGCACCTAGCGGATTCTACTATTAAGAAACCTATTAGAAGGATTAATGTTGTTCTTATTGTCACAAATAGGAATTATGTTCCCCTAGATTTTATTATGCTTGATATAGATTTCAATCCTACATGCCCTATTATTCTTGGTAGACCTTTTCTTAGAACAATTGGTGCAATAATTGATATGAAAGAAGGAAACATTAGATTTCAATTTCCGTTAAGGAAGGGCATGGAACACTTTCTAAGAAATAAAATTAAGTTGCCATATGAATCTATTGTGAGGGCTATTTATGGATTGCATACCAAATATGATAATACCTAGATCTATGTTTTATGCCTAGCTAGGGGCGTTAAACAATAGCGCTTGTTGGGAGGCAACTGATGTCTACTACGCAACTTTATTCTTGTAGACACGTGTTGGGCCTCCAAGCGCAAAGTTTTGTAGGACAGTAGCAATTTCCCCTCAAGTGGATGACCTAAGGTTTATCAATCCGTGAGAGGTGTAGGATAAAGATGGTCCCTCCCAAACGACCCTGCAACCAAATACAAGAGATCTCTTGTGTCCCCAACACACCCAATACAATGGCAAATTGTATAGGTGCACTAGTTCGACGAAGAGATGGTGATAAAAGTGTAATATGGATGGTAGAAATATATTTTTATAATCTGAATAAATAAAAACATCAAGGTAGCAAATAGTAAACAGCCACAAAATGGTGTTTCAATGCTTAAAAACAAGGCCTAGGGTCCGTACTTTCACTAGTGCAATCTCTCAATAGTGCTAACATAGTTGGATCATATGATTATCCCTCAAGTACATCAAAGAATCACTCCCGAGTTCCTATTAGTGGAGAACAAAAGGTAGGAATTGTTTATAGGGTGCGAAGCCACCTCAAAGCTATTCTTTCCGATCGATCTATTCAAGAGTTCGTACTAAAATAACACAAAACTATTATTTCCGCTCGATCTATCCTAGAGTTCGTACTAGAATAACACCAAAGCATATTCATATTCATAATACTCAATCCACACAAATAACTATAAAGAGACCCCGAAGTTTCCGTCGGAGAAAAACGTGCATCAACCCCTATGCATAGATTACCCCAATATCACCGCGGGGATCCGCGAGTCGAATGCCATAACATATATCAAGTGAATCAATAAGATACCCCAATTGTCACCTCAAGTATTCATACCACAAGACATATATCATGTGTTATCATCTCTGAATATTCAATCTGACAAGACAAAACTTCAAAGGGTAAAGATTCAATTCATCACGACGAGAGTATAGAGGGGAGAAACATCATATGATCCGACTATATTAATAAAGCCCATGATATAGATCACGAGAGAGAGAGAGAGAGAGAGATTAAACACATATCTACTGGTACAAACCCTCAGCCTCGAGGGTGGACTACTCCCTCCTCATCCCGGTGGTCGCCGGGAAGATGAAGATGGACACCAGAGATGATTCCCCCCTCCGGCAGGGTGCCGGAACAGGTTTAGATTGGTTTTCGGTGGCTATGGAGCCCTGCGGCAGTGGAACTTCTGATCTAGGTTAACCCCGAAGGGTTTCGGAATATTTGGGAATTTATAGTGCAAAGAAGGGGTGCGGGAGGCCATCGAGGTGGGCACAACCCACCTGGGCGCGCCCTGGTGGGTTGTGCCCCCCTTGGGGCACCCCCAGGTGTAGCTCTGGCCCATTGGGTTCCTTCCGGTCCATAAAAAATCTCCAAAAAGTTTCGCGGTGTTTGGACTCCGTTTGATATTGATTTTCTACGATGTAAAAAACAAGCAAAAAACAGCAACTGGCACTGGACACTGGGTCAATAGGTTAGTCCCAAAAATGATATAAAGTTGCTATAAAATGATTGTAAAACACCCAAGAATGATAAAATAATAGCATGAATACTTCATAAATTATAGATACGTTGGAGACGTATCAGCATCCCCAAGCTTAATTCCTACTCGTCCTCGAGTAGGTAAATGATAAAAGAAATAATTTATGAAGTGTGAATGCTAGCAAAGTGCAAAAGTTTGATCAATGATAATTTCAATCACTTTTCCCAGCATCATAACAACAATTCTTTCTTATGAACTTCTCATGTTATAGTGGCAACCAATTCACATGTAAGGTTCAAATAATGAATTCTCTTGAAACTCAACAACCTATGTTCTTAGTCACCAAGCAATTGCAATTGAACTTATTCAATAGAGTTTAAGTAAGATCTCCACATACTCAACCATCATATAGTCTTCTATGATTGCTAACACTCACCACATACAAATGAGCAAAACGTTTCAACCAGACACATAGAAAGATAGGGGCTTATTGTTTTGCCTCACAACGTATTCACCTCAAGGGTTATGTCAACAATAATAACTCATGCCACCCATATTCAATTAGACATATGTGCCTAGATCTTTCCTCACCACATGATGCTTGCCAAAAGAGAAAAAATAAAAAGGAATAGAGAGAAAAACTTTGACTCTTTGCATAAAAGTAAATACTGAAAAGTAAAAGATAGGCCCTTCGCAGAGGGAAGTAGGGATTTGTAGAGGTGCCAGAGCTCAAAGCGAAAATTGAGAGATAAAAACATTTTGAGAGGCATACTTTTCCCATGAACGAAAACGACTTAGAGCTCCCAACACTTTCCATCCTAAATATATCATAGGCGGTTCCCAAACAGAAAATAAAGTTTATTCCTTTTTCCACCATACTTTCACTTTCCATGGCTAACCATATCCACGGGTGCCCTCCATACCAACACTTTCCAAGGAATTTATTATTTGACAACATAAAGTAAATTCATTTTTCATTTTAGGACTGGGCATCCCTAATACCTTTGTCTTACTCTCGTGCAATGACAAGTGAATAAGCACTCGTCGTGAGAATAACACATCTAGCATGGAAAATATTGGCCACCCCTCACCGCCTCGCAAGCGGTACGAGTACACAAAAGAGAAATTTATTTTGAATGTTAGAGATGGCACATACAAATTTGCTTAAAATGGCAAAAGAATACCGCATATAGGTAGGTATAGTGGACTCTTGAAAATAAGATTTGGGTTTAAGGGTTTTTGGATGCACAAGTAGTATCTCTACTTGGTGCAGATTTTTTGGCTAGCAAAGATGGGGGGCAAGCACCACATGTTGAAGGATCTATGACAATATAACTTCTATGTGAATATGAACAAACATAAACCATTACGTTGTCTTCCTTGTCCAACGTCAACAATTTTGGCATATAATATTTTGATGGGGGCTCACAATCACAAAAGATTTCCATGATAGTGTATTTATATGTGAAAGTTCTCTTCCTTATACTAATTATTCGTGAATTGCTTGTATGACCAATATTGTGATTGTCAAGCCTCAAAAGATTTCACTTTCTAAACCTAATGTGAAGCTACCACTAGGCATGATATGATTTCACCTTCATGACATTCAATTTTGTTCAACAATTTACTCATAGGATATAAGTGAAGCATAAGAGTAAATGACATAGAAACGAACTTTGTTGATGGGATGTGAATGCCGCTTACTTGGCCTCCCTGGCAATTATTTGAGGACTCTATTTTATTTAAAAACTTTGATATCTAAGCATTTTGTTAAAACGTCAAGCAAAATGAAAATAAAATGACATTCTAAGGACAGCACAACTCACGTGAAGAAGCAAAAACTTAGGCTCAACCGATACTAACCGATAATTGTTGAAGAAGAAAGGTGCATGCCTACCGGGGCATCCCCAAGCTTAGATGCTTGAGACTTCTTGAATATTATCTTGAGGTGCCTTGGGCATCCCCAAGCTTGAGCTTTTTTCTCTCCTTAATTCCTCTCATATCACGGTTTTCCTAAATCTCAAAAGCTTCATCCACACAAAACTCAACAAGAACTCATGAGATAAGTTAGTATAAACCAATGCAAAAACCTTATCATTCTCTACTGTAGAAAATCACTAAAATTATTATTCAACATTGCATACTAAATGCCTCTGCATATTTAATACTCTTATCCTCGAATAGGATCATCAAACAAGCAAACATATGCAAACAATGCAAACATAACAGCAATCTGCCAAAACAGTACAACCTGTAAAGAATGCAAGAGTATCAATACTTATTCAACTCCAAACATTATGAAAATTTACCACACTGTAGAAAATTTATCAGAGCTCATTTTACTAAAAGTTTCAACATTTTATCACATTCTGACTTTCCTATGCAGTTTTTGCAACAGCGGCAAACTTTCTGTTTTCAAACAGCAACATGTATACTTGCAAAATAAGCATTGCAAAAAGTTATCATTGCCACTTTTATTGAAATAAAAGATGCAAAACATTATTATAAATAACAGCAATCAAATCCTAGCAAAATAAAATGACGCTCCAAGTAAAACACATATCATGTGACGAATGAAAACGTAGCTCCAAATGAGGTTACCGATAATGTTGAAGACGAACGAGGGGATGCCTTCCGGGGCATCCCCAAGCTTGGTTGCTTGGATCTTCCTTGAATATTTCCTTGGGGTTGCCTTGGGAATCCCCAAGCTTAGGTTCTTGTCACTCCTTATTCTCCTCATATCTATATCTCACCCAAAACTTGAAAACTTCAATCACACAAAACTTAACGGAACTTTGTGAGATAGGTTAGTATGATAAAGAGCAAACCATTTCACTTTTGGTACTGCCAAAGACAAGATTCATAATTGTTCTCACACAATGACTACTATATCATATCATTTCTAAAATTTATATTGAGCAATATAAGCCATGGAAACTAGAAAACAAGCAAACTATGCATTGAAAACAGAATCTGTCAAAAATAGAATAGTGTGTAGTAATCTGTACTCAAACCATACTTCTGCTACCCCCAAAAGTTCTGAAAAATTAGTACAACTTGAGAAATTTGTATATTAATCTTCTAAAAAAAGAATAAGCATTTTATCATGCTTCTGTTAAAAATGAGAATTATTTTCCTGAGCGTAAAAGTTTTTGTTTTTCAGCAAGATCAAATCAACTATCACCGTAAGCCATCCCAAAGGTCTTATTTGGTACTCCCTCCGTCCCAAAATTCTTGTCTTAGATTCGTCTAGATACGGATGTATCTAGTACTAAAACATGACTTGATACATCCGTATTTAGACAGATCTAAGACAAGAATTTTGGGACATAGGGAGTACTTTATTGAAACAAAAGCAATAAAACATGATTACTACAGTAGCCTAATCATGTGAACACACAAAAACAGTAGGTAAAAGTGTTGGGTTGTCTCCCAACAAGCGCTTTTCTTTTATGTCTTTTAAGCTAGGCATGATGACTTCAATGATCCTCGCATAAATGATAAGAATTGAAAACATGAAGAGAGCATCATGAAGCATATGACTAGCACATTTAGGTCTAACTCACTTCCTATGCATAGGTATTTTGTGAGCAAACAACTTATGGGAACAAGAATCAACTAGCATAGAAAGGCAAAACAAGTGCAAATTCAAAACAATCAACACATGGAGAAAAAAATGATATTATTGAGATTTGTAAGAGCATAAGTTCCTTCCTCATGATAATTTTCACAAACATCATGAATGGATTCAACAATATAACTATCACATACAACACTTGATGACCCACAAGTATAGGGGATTTATCGTAGTCCTTTCGATAAGTAAGAGTGTCGAACCCAACGAGGAGCAGAAGGAAATGATAAGCGGTTTTCAGCAAGGTATTCTCTGCAAGTACTGAAATAAGTGGTAACAGATAGTTTTGTGATAAGATAAATTGTAACGAGCAACAAGTAACAAAAGTAAATAAAGTGCAGCAAGGTGGCCCAATCCTTTTTGTAGCAAAGGACAAGCCGGAACAAACTCTTATAATAGGAAAAGCGCTCCCAAGGACACATGGGAATATCATCAATCTAGTTTTCATCACGTTCATAGGATTCGCGTTCGATACTTTGATAATTTGATATGTGGGTGGACCGGTGCTTGGGTGCTGTTCTTACTTGAACAAGCATTCCACTTATGATTAACCTCTATTGCAAGCATCCGCAACTACAACAAAAGTATTAAGGTAAACCTAACCATAGCATGAAACATATGGATCCAAATCAGCCCCTTATGAAGCAACACATAAACTAGGGTTTAAGCTTCTGTCACTCTAGCAACCCATCATCTACTTATTACTTCCCAATGCCTTCCTCTAGGCCCAAATAATGGTGAAGTGTTATGTAGTCGACGTTCACATAACACCACTAGAGGCTAGACAACATACATCTTATCAAAATATCAAACGAATACCAAATTCACATGACTACTAATAGCAAGACTTCTCCCTTGTCCTCAGGAACAAACGTAATTACTCACAAAGCATATTCATGTTCATAATCAGAGGGGTAATAATATGCATATAGGATCTGAACATATGATCTTCCACCAAATAAACCAACTAGCATCAACTACAAGGAGTAATCAACACTACTAGCAACCTACTAGCACCAATCCCGGACATTGAGACAAGAATTGGATACAAGAGATGAACTAGGGTTTGGAGATGAGATGGTGCTGGTGAAGATGTTGATGGATATTTCCCTCTCCCGATGAGAGGAGCGTTGGTGATGACGATGGTGATGATTTCCCCCTCCCGGAGGGAAGTATCCCCGGCAGAACAGCTCTGCCGGAGCTCTAGATTGGTTCCGCCAAGGTTCCGCCTCGTGGCGGCAGAGTCTCGTCCTGAAAAGTTACTTCTTATTTTTTTCTCATCGAAAGACTTCATATAGGAGAAGATGGACGTCGGAGACCCACCAGGGGGCCCACGAGGTAGGGGGCGCGCCCTAGGAGGGGGGTGCGCCCCCCACCCTCGTGAGCAGGGTGTGGGCCCCCTGGCCTTCATCTTTGGCGAGGATTTTTCTTTATTTATTTTAAGATGTTCCGTGGAGTTTCAGGACTTTTAGAGTTGCGCAGAATAGGTCTCTAATATTTGCTCCTTTTCCAGCCCAGAATTCCAGCCGCCGGCATTCTCCCTCCTTATGTAAACCTAGTAAAATAAGAGAGAATAGCCATAAGTATTGTGACATAAAGTGAAATAACAGTCCATAATGCAATAAATATCGATATAAAAGCATGATGCAAAATGGACGTATCAACACTCTTTTCATGATGCACAGGTATAGAAGATTTATCACTCTTTATGGCATAGATGTCATCATAATAATCATCATACATAACAACTTCATTGTCATAGTCAATTGAAACATCTTCCAAAATAGTGGATGTATCACTAAATAAAGTCACGACCTCTCCAAATCCACTTTCATCAATATTGTAATAAGATTCAACACCCTCCAAAATAGTGGGATCACTACTACCTAGAGTTGACACTCTTCCAAACCCACTTTCATCAATGTAACCATCATAAATAGGAGGCATTCCATCATCATAATAAATTTTCTTATCGAAAGTAGAAGGAATCAAAGGATCGCATTCATTAAGCAAAACATCCCCAAGCTTAGTAAAAGCATTATTTCCAGCAAATAAATCTTCAAACATATCATACTCATCAAACATAGCATCCCCAAGCTTGTGGTTTTGCATATCATCACAATCATTCTTATCAATAGCATGAATGGCACCAATAGTATAGCAAACATTATTATCATATTCTTCCAAGCAAGTGACAAAAAGATTTCCAAGATTATAAGAAGTATCATTATCTTCCCAATCATAATCATCACAACAAGCAATAGGCATAACAGAATCATCATCAAGTTCATCATCTTCCACAATAATTTTTGATTCATTTTCATGGGGAACAACAATAATAGGAGCAACATTATTTGGGAGAGATACCTTTTTACCTCTATTCTTTATTTATTTTCTTCTTCTTCACCACATCATGTGTGGGTTCAATTAAATTTTTCGAGCTCCTTGTTGAAGAGATTGATTGGATAGGAAGTTCCTCCTCATTATCTAATTCATCATAATAAACACTAGGAGGGTATTGGGAAATATTTTCCCTTTCATTAGTACTCTCTTCATATTCCATTTGTTTTCTTGTCTTTAGGTAGTTGGCAATATAAGGATTCTCAATGCAATTTACCGCGCAAAACATATAAATTTCCTCTAGATCAAATTCAAGAAATCTCTTGGGATTTGGAAAATCCTTAGTTATATGTTTCATTTCTTCATAGCCCAAAATAAGAGTAAGCTCTTTATGATGCTCAAGGGTAATTAAGTTATCACAATTTTTGGACACGATTTGATCATGAAAGAATTTGCATTGAAGATTTAAATGACCATGTTCATTGCAAAGTTCACAAGGATGGCCAAAAAAATTACATATTTCGGCACAATCATCTAGCCTCTATTGCAACATTTTTGTTTCTAAATTTTATGCTTCTTACAAAATCTATCTTCCCTTTTTGGTGTGCAAAAGCACTCCCAATTCACTCCGCAAAAAGTGACATGCTTATAAGAAACATTTTTGTCATGACTTGTGCAATCATCATTAGCATTTTGGATAGTCAAAGAATTTATACTAACAACATGGCAAGCATGCTCATCATTCAAATATTTTGTGCCAAACATTTTATTGACTTCTTCTTCTAGCAAGTAAGCACAATTTTCCAAACCATCATTTTCAAGAAAGACATTATAAAGATGATCAATAATATGATGCAACCTAAATTCCATTTTCTATAGTTTTCTTTTTATAAACCAAACTAGTGATAAAACAAGAAACTAAAAGATTCAATTGCAAGATCTAAAGATATACCTTCAAGCATTCACCTCCCCGGCAACGGCGCCAAAAAAGAGCTTGATGTCTACTACGCAACTTCATTCTTGTAGACACGTGTTGGGCCTCCAAGCGCAGAGTTTTGTAGGACAGTAACAATTTTCCCTCAAGTGGATGACCTAAGATTAATCAATCCGTGAGAGGTGTAGGATGAAGATGGTCTCTCTCAAACGACCCTGCAACCAAATACAAGAAATCTCTTGTGTCCCCACACACCCAATACAATGGCAAATTGTATAGGTGCACTAGTTCGGCGAAGAGATGGTGATAAAAGTGTAATATGGATGGTAGAAATATATTTTTATAATCTTAATAAATAAAAACAGCAAGGTATCAAATAGTAAACAGGCACAAAAACAGTATTCCAATGCTTAAAAACAAGGCCTAGGGTCCGTACTTTCACTAGTGCAATCTCTCAACTGCTAACATAGTTGGATCATATGATTATCCCTCAAAGTACAACAAAGAATCACTCCCGAGTTCCTATTAGCGGAGAACAAAAGGTAGGAATTGTTTGTAGGGTGTGAAGCCACCTCAAAGCTATTCTTTCCGATCGATCTATTCAAGAGTTCATACTAAAATAACACAAAGCTATTGTTTCCATTCGATCTATCCTATAGTTCGTACTAGAATAACACCAAAGCATATTCATATTCATAATACTCAATCCACACAAAGAACTATAAAGAGACCCCGAAGTTTCCATCGGAGAAAAACGTGCATCAACCCCTATGCATAGATTACCCCAATATCACCGTGGGAATCCACGAGTCGAATGCCATAACATATATCAAGTGAATCAATAAGATACCCCAATTGTCACCTCAAGTATTCATACCGCAAGACATATATCATGTGTTCTCATATCTGAATATTCAATCCGACAAGACAAAAGTTCAAAGGGTAAAGATTCAATTCATCACAGTGAGAGTATAGAGGGGAGAAACATCATATGATTTGACTATATTAACAAAGCCCATGATATAGATAACGAGAGAGAGAGAGAGATTAAACACATAGCTACTGGTACAAACCCTCAGCCTCGAGGGTGGACTACTCCCTCCTCATCGTGGTGGTCGCCGGGATGATGAAGATGGCCACTGGAGATGATTCCCCCTCTGGCAGGGTGCCAGAACGGGTCTAGATTGGTTTTCGGTGGCTACGGAGCCCTGCGGCGGTGGAACTTCTGATCTAGGTTAACCCCGAAGGGTTTCGGAATATTTGGAAATTTATAGTACAGAGAAGGGGTGCAGGAGGCCACCGAGGTGGGCAAAACCCAACCGGGCTCGCCAGGGGCCCCGGCGCGCCTTGGTGGGTTGTGCCCCCCTCGGGGCACCCCCCAGGTGCAGCTCTGGCCCATTGGGTTCCTTCCGGTCCATAAAAAATCTCCAAAAAGTTTCACGGTGTTTGGACTCCGTTTGATATTGATTTTCTACGATGTAAAAAACAAGCAAAAAACAACAACTCGCACTGGGCATTGGGTCAATAGGTTAGTCCCAAAAAATGATGTAAAGTTGCTATAAAATGATTGTAAAACAACCAAGAATGATAAAATAATAGCATGAATACTTCATAAATTATAGATACGTTGGAGATGTATCAGCAACCCAAATTTATTTTTTGTGTTTTTGTTTTTGCTTCTGTTCTTGAATAAATACACTTTATTTCCTCTATAGTAATCGTGTCTTGGTGTTTTTAATTAGTGTTTGAGCCAAGTAAAGCCTTTGGGATACTTTAGTATATCGTTGATTTGATTTTGCTGAAAAACAAAAACTTTTGCGCCCAGAAACATAATTGATCTGAGCTGCTGGAACGTGATAAATTCTTGATTTTTTTACACAAGATTGGTATATGAATTGCCTCTGTTGTCCTAATTTTTTCATAATTTGTGGAGTTATAGTAGTATACTAAGTTTACAGATTACTACAGATTGTTCTGTTTTTGACAGATTATGTTTTCTATGTGTTGTTTGCTTATTTTGATGAATCTATGAGTAGTATTTGGGGGTATGAACCATGGAGAAGTTGGAATACAGTAGATATACACCAATATAAATAAATAATGAGTTCACAACAGTACCAAAAGTGGTGATTTATATTTTTTTATACTACCGGATCTCATGAGTTTTCCGTTGAGTGTTGTGTTGTGAAGTTTTCAAGTTTTGGGTAAAGATTTGATGGACTATGGAATAAAGTTTTTAAGTTTTGGTTAAATATTTGATGGACTATGTAATAAAGAGTGGCAAGAGCCTAAGCTTGGGGATGCCCAAGGCACCCCAAGGTAATATTCAAGGACAACCAAGCATCTAAGCTTGGGAATGCCCCGGATGGCATCCTCTCTTTCGTCTTCAATCCATCGGTAAATTTACTTGAGGCTATATTTTTATTCACCACATGATATGTGTATTGCTTGGAGCATATTGTATGATATGAGTACTTTCTTTTTGGTTTGCCACAATCATACTTGTTGTACACACCTTTTGAGAGGGACACACATGAATCATGAATTTATTAGAATACTCTATGTGCTTCACTTATATCTTTTTAGCTAGGCAATTTGCTCTAGTGTTTCATTTATATCTTTTTTGAGCACGGTGGTGGCTTTATTTTACATAAATTGTTGAACTCTCATGCTTCACTTATATTATTTTGAGAGTCTCTAAACATCATGATAATTTGCTTAGGTTATGAATTTAGTCCTAATATGATGGGCATCCAAAAGGGATATAATAAAAAAATTCATATAAAGAGCATTGGATACTATGAGAAGTTTGATTCCTTATGATTGTTTCGAGATATAAAGATAGTGATATTACAATCATGCTAGTGAGTAATTGTGGATTGGTAGAAATACTTCTGTAAAGTTTGTGATTCCTGTAGCATGCACGTATGGTGAATCGTTATGTGATGAAATCAGAACATGATTTATTTATTGATTATCTTCATTATGAGTGATGGTCTGGGACGAGTGATAGTCTTTTCCTGCCAATCTATCCTCCTAGGAGCATGCATGTAGTACTTTATTTCGAGGACTAATAATTTTTTTAATAAGTATGTGAGTTCTTTGTGACTAATGTTGAGTCCATGGATTATAGGCACTCTCACGCTTCCACCATTGCTAGCCTCTCTAATACCGCGCAACTTTCGCCGGTGCATTACACCCATCATATACCATTCCTCAAAACAGCCACCATACCTATCTATTATGGCATTTTCATAGCCATTCCGAGATATTTTGCCATGCAACTTCCACTGTTCTGTTTATTATGACACGCTCCATCATTGTCATATTGCTTTGCATGGTCATATAGTTGACATATTATTTGTGGCAAGGCCACCGTTCATATTTTCCATACATGTCTCTATTGATCATTGCACATCCCGGTACACCGTCGGAGGCATACATATAGAGTCATATTTTTGTTCTAGTATCGAGTTGTAATTCTTGAGTTGTAAGTAAATAAAAGTGTGATGATCATCATTATTAGAGCATTGTTCCATGTGAGGAAAGGATGATGGAAGCTATGATTCCCTCACAAGTTGGGACGGGTCTCCGGACTTTACAAAAAATAAAAGAGGCCAAGAAGCCCAAATAAAAAAAGAAATGAGAGAAAAGAGAGAAGGGACAATGTTACTATCCATTTTCACACTTGTGCTTCAAAGTAGCACCATGATCTTCATGATAGAGAGTCTCCTATTTTGTCACTTTCATATACTAGTGGGAATATTTCATTATAGAACTTGGATTGTATATTCCAATGACGGGCTTCCTGAAATTGCCCTAGGTCTTCATGAGCAAGCGAGTTGGACGCACGCCCACTTAGTTTCTTTTTGAGCTTTTTTTATAGCTCTAGTGCATCCATTGTATGGCAATCCCTACTCACTCACATTGATATCTATTGATGGGCATCTCCATAGCCCTTTAATATGCCTAGTTGATGTGAGATTTTCTCCTTCTTTTTGTCTTCTCCACAACCATCATATTCTATTTCACTTATAGTGCTACATCCATGGCTCACGCTCATGTATTGCGTGAAAGTTAAAAAAGTTTAAGAACGTCAAAAGTATGAAACAATTGCTTGGCTTGTCAATGGGGTTGTGCATGATTTAATACTTTGTGTGATGAAGATGGAGCTTAGCCAAACTATATAATTTTGTAGGGATAACTTTCTTTGGCCATGTTATTTTGAGAAGACGTGATTGCTTTATTAATATGATTGAAGTATTATTGTTTTTATGTAAATACTACTCTTGGGTGCTAGGTACCCTAGAGGTTGTTCCTCTCTGGTGCTTGGGCGTCCTAGACGGTTGGTGGTGCCTCAGAGCTCAATCATTGTGGTGTAAAGCTCCAAGAAAGCGTCGGGGCCTCCAATTAGGTTGTGGAGATCGCTTCGGGCAATTTGTACAGATTTTAGTGACCGCCCCTAAGGGTTGCCAAAGTGTACGGGTTCGGTGATCCCCCCAAGCGTTGCCAATTGTACGGGTTCGGTGACCGCCCTCAAGGGTCCCTTAGTAGAATCACGACATTTTGCATTGTGCGAGGGCGTGAGGAGATTACGGTGGCCCTAGTGGTTTCTTGGGGAACATTGTGCCTTCACACTGCTTCAAACGAAGATTAGCATCCGTAAGGGTGTGAACATCGGGATACATCATCGTCTCTGCGTGCCTCAGTTATCTCTTACCCGAGCCCTTTACTTATGCACTTTACTTTGTGATAGCCATAGTGTTTCATGTTATATATCTTGTTATCACTTAATTGTTTATCTTACTTACCATAAATTGTTAGTGCACATAGGTGAGCCTGGTTGTTTTAGGTTTTGTGCTTGACAAATTAAATGCTAGTTTTATTTCACATTTGTTCAAACCTAAATCATAATTATTTTAAAGCACCTATTCATCCCCATTTTACATCTCTTTTGTATAACCTTCCTTATATATACCCTGCTCTTTTCTTCTCTTTGATTCTTTTCTCTCATCTCTAATTTTTCTCCCATCTATCCCCTCTAAAATAGAATCATTGTCTTATGTTTTATTAACTTATAAAAAACATATTTTGTTTGGTAAGTTATCAAATTCTTACTAAATAAATATTTAATAATAAATAACAGGCGATTGTATATAAAAACTTGCTAAGCTTTTAGCACATTAATATAATAATAGACGCACAGTCACAAGCTAATCTAGTACGTGCAATTGTCTAGTAAAAAAACCCAAGAGGGGTAAGAGCATCTCCAGCCATTCGCCCCCCAGGACGCATAAAAATCGCCCCTGAGGGCGAGCCGACGATACAATCGGCACTGGGGGTGGTTTCGCACCCAGTCGTCGCCCCAGCTCGCCCCCAGGCGCCAAAATTGGCCCACTTTCAGCCCCATTTCGACGAATAAAGGGCCCATATGGGCGACAATAGGCTCATATTCGGCGTGGTTTGCCATTGTTCAGCGTTCAATTATGCATATAAATTTTTTTTATCACATATTTCATCACAGAAATATCAAATACTTTAACAAAATAAGATAACAACAAATAGTTCAATACAAATTATATAGTTCAACAAATAAAAACTCATATTTCATCACACGTCGCGCCCGGCGTCGCTCTTGAGCCTCCATAGATACTCTATTAGATCTTGCTGCAGTTGATGATGCACCTGTGGGTCTTGGATCTCCTGACGCATACTGAGATAGGCAGTCCAGGTTACCGGTAGCTGGTGATCAACTTCGACTAGAGGACCCTGCCTGTAGTATGGTTCGGTGTCAAACACTGGGTCTTCTTGCTCGCTCTCGATGATCATGTGTGCAAGATGACACATCAAGTCATAATCTTCCACATTTGATCTTTCGACCAGGTCTGAGCGGGGTACCGGACAACAGCAAATCGAGATTGGAGCACACCAAATGCCCGCTCGACATCCTTCCTGCAAGCCTCCTGAACCTTCGCAAACCAGGCGTTCTTGCCTCCTGGCACAGGGTTTGAGATCGTCTTCACAAATGTCGACCATCTCGGATAGATGCCATCAGCTAGATAGTACCCCTTGTTGTAGTGCCGCCCATTGATCTCGAAGTTCACCGGAGGAGAATGACCTTCAACAAGCTTGGCAAAGACAGGAGAGCACTGCAGCACGTTGATGTCATTGTGAGTTCCTAGCATACCAAAGAAGGAGTGTCAAATCCAGAGATCCTGTGTGGCCACCGCCTCAAGTACCACACTGCAACCGCCTTTGGCGCCTTTGTACATCCCCTGCCAAGCAAATGGGCAATTCTTCCATTCCCAATGCATGCAGTCAATACTTTCAAGTATCCCGGGAAATCCTCTTGCTGCATTCTGTGCTAGGATCCGAGCAGTGTTTTCCGCATTGGGTGTTCTCAAGTATTGCGGTCCAAACACTGCCACCACTGCCCGATAGAACTTGTAGAAACACTCTATGCTGGTGGACTCGGCCATGCGCCCATAGTCGTCGAGTGAATCACCGGAAGCTCTGTATGCAAGCATCCTCATCGCTGTCATGCACTTCCGGATGGAGGTGAATCCAAGGGCGCCGGTGCAATCCATCTTGCACTTGAAGTAGTTGCCGAACTCCAGGATGGAGTTCACAATCCTGAGGAAGAGCTTTCGGCTCATTCGATAACGGCGCCGAAATGTTTTCTCGCTGTGAAGTGGAGCATCAGCGAAGTAGTCGGAGTAGAGCATGCAGTAGCCTTTGAGACGATGCCGGTTCTTTGCTTTCACCCGCCCCGGCGCCGAGCCACCTCGCCGCAACTTTTCATTGCTCACCAACAGCTGGGCGAGGGCGGCGAGCACCATGAGATGCTCTTCTTCCTAGACGTCGGCCTTGGCTTCCTTCTCTAGCAGCGCGACGAGCGCTTCCTCGTCATCCAAGTCCATCGCCGAGGCAGGAAAATTGCCGAACACCTTGCGCCCGGTGGGCGTGTCCCCGCCGCTAAATTGCCCCTCCGCGGCCGGAAATGCCCAGCTGCTGTTGGAGGGGCTGCCGTGGCGAAGCTCTGCTATTTTTTCGGGGTGGAATGGCTATCTAGCGGTGAAAGGCGGCGGGCGGCGCCAGGATAAAGCTACTGGCGGCCGAGGGCGCGGGGGGTGGGAGGCGAGTCGGGGAAGAAAACCTTGACTTTTCCCCTGACGGCGTGGGCCAGCCGCGCTTTTCCCTTGCGCCGGAGCCCCCAACTGCCCCCAGCGCACTAGGTTCGGTCTGTGATCGCCGGGCGGAAAAAAGGGCCGAGCCGGCGTTTTTCGGCATCCTGGGGACGCGACTGGGCCGATTTTTCAGCGTCGGCGTGAAAAAAACGCCTGGGGAGGCCTTTCTGGGGGCGCGGCTGGAGCGGCCCAGTCGCGTCCCCAGGAGCCCGATTTTCGTCGGCCTGGGCCGAATTTAGCGCCGGCGGATCCAGGCCGAACCCGGCGCGCTGGGGGGCGCCGGGGTGAGCGGTTTTGGCGCGAAAGAGCCGCGGGCCCACCGCATCAGCGACACCGCGCGTCATCTTTCCCGAACGTCTCGGTTTCCCGTGGGGAATCAATGGCAAGGCTGCTGCCGGTCAGCCTTACCAGTGATTCCTCACGGGCGGCGCTTCACAGGGCGGCGCGCCGACGCCTCCCCTCCCTCGCACGCGTACACACGGGGCGGCGCCGTTATATAAGCCGGTGGCCTCCCTCGCCTCTGGCTACACCAGCCACACCCGCCCTAGCCCGCTCTCTACCTTTGCCGAGCGCCGCCGCCGAGCCATGCCTCTCCCGAGCGCCGCCGCCGAGCCCTCCCTCTCCCTCCCTCCTTCTCCCGATGGCCGAGCGGTTCCCCGGCGATGAGGCCGCGACCAATGGCTTCGGCCGCCGATTGCTCCGCGAACAGGAGTCTTGGCTCCTGTTCCAGGCGAACATTCCGGCGCTGCCGGACATGCGTGCCGGGCCGACGGGCTGGAAGCTCAGCAACGGGGGAGTGCCCATTCCCCCGTTGCCCGACGTCGTGGCCAAACCCGGGTACTTCGCCGAGGAGGTCGACGTCGTGCGCGCCTCCCTCACTGCCGCTTAACTCTCCCTCCCCCAGTACGCCGCCGACAACCATGTGGCTTGGGCGGCGTACTTCGAGCGCCGTCAGCAGCAGCGGCTGGCGTCCACCAACGGCGCGGCGGTCGTCGGCGGCATGAAGAACAGCGAGGGGCGCCGCCTGTGGTGTGGCATTCCCCGCCGCACACTCGAGGGTGGCAACAACCCGCCGTTGGCGTACCCCCCGGCGAGGGCGGCCGCCACGGCCACGGCTCACCGCCGACGCGACGGGCAATTGTTGCCCAGGAGGTTCGGTGCCTCCTCTTCTTCCTCTTCATCACGCTCTTCTTCGCACTCCTCCGGCTCTCCGGCGTTGCTCGGCGTCAAGGCCGAGCCCACGGCGGAGACGCCGCTCGGACGACGCACTCGCAGCGCCGACATCGTCATCAACGAGGGCGGCCGGCGCGCCTCCTCGCCGGCTCCTCCTCCGCGCTTCATCAAGCCCAAGACGGAGCCGGGGCTCGTGCCGGTGAAGACGGAGCCGGGCCTCCTCCCCGCGGTGAAGACGGAGCACGGCGGCGACGTCGAGCTCGACGACGACGCGGTCCTGTAATGGTCGCGCGCGGACTCCCTGAAGATGGCGAGGGAGCGCCAGTGCGCCGCCCTGCAGCGCTTCGCGCAGCGTCGCCGGGGCCGCGATGAAGGAGGCGTCATCGTCATTGAGGACAGCGACGACGCCGACGCGCCGCCGCCACCAGCCCGCGTTGGCGACGCCGATCAGGGTTCACCAGGGACGGCCCCGTCAAGGAGGAGAAGCCCGACGACGGCGGCGACGACGGCGACTACTCGGAGTTCAGCCAGTTCCTTTTTTAGATTAGTTATCTATTTTGCTATATAATGAAAATCCGCGAACATGTCTAATATATGCCCAAGTTTATCTAAATTTAGTCGTGTTTAGCCGAATTTCGCCAAACTTTGCCGAAATTTGCTATATTTTTTTTTAATCGCGCCTCGGACCAACTCGCCCCAGGGTTGTGCCGGCTCACCCCATGCGGCGATTTTAGGCACACCCTGCCGGGCAACGGCCGGAGATGCTCTAACCCCGCCGGAACACCAAATCCTTCAGTCCCCCCTACACTCCAATGGCGACAGCGTTGTCGGCGCCCGTCTCCACGGCGACGGTGCGAGTTTTCAATATCCCGCCCTCCGCCGTCGCTAAGGAGCTCCTAGCCTTCTTCAATTCCGCCGTCGTCGCCGCCGGCGAAGCGTACGCCTGCGAGATCGCCGCCGCCCGACGCGGCTGGCTAAGCCGAGGCAATGGCAGCGTTCAGTTCGATTCCACCGCCACCGCAACCCTCGCCGCCGAACTCGTCTCCTCCGGGCGCCTACCCCGCTTCCTCGGCTCCCTCCTCTCCGTCTCCCCTGCCCCCTCGGACCTTCTTCCCCGCGCGCCGGACCTTTCTCTCCGCGTGGCCGACGCCCGCCTCCTTGTAGGCAACCGCGTCGCCGAGCGCGAATTCGAGGCGGCTGACTCTTGGGACAGCGTGCGCGTGGAGGTCATCCCGGGGAAGCGTCGCATAGACCTGTACCTGAATCACGATTCCAAGATGTACAAGCTTGAGGTGTTCTTCGAGGACATCAGGAACTGCTACCAGTGCAGCTTCGATGGGGCCGGCGCCATCTTGCTTCAGGTAAGCTGCTCACCGTGTTACTGTGATGCTTCTGTTTTTCCTTTGTACATTATATATTAGTCAGACATCGCGGTTACAAGGCGAGGTAGAAATTTGCAAATGTTAAGACGCATTTGCCTGTTACAGATGAGAATCGTGAAAGTGAAGTGTGATCTGATAGTTTTATTTGAAGAAAAGGATGGTGTGCAGACAAACAGTAGGTTTGATATGCATGGTGTAAGAAAAGGATGGTGTGCAGACAAACAGTTGGTTTGATATGCATGGTGTAAGAAAAGGATGGTGTGCAGACAAACAATAGGTGTGATATGCATGGTGTGCATACCTTGATTTAACTCAGTGGTATGGCATGCGACTGGAATTTGTGAAACGTGAGTACAGTGGTGACTGAATTTCAGTTGTTTGTTCTCAAACTTTAGTTTTTGTTTGTTATGGTATATTTAAGGTGTGTTTGTTTGGGCTGCAACTTCTTTGGCTGCAGCTGCAACGGCTCCTGCTGGAAGGAGCAGCTGTAGCTGCTAGCTTTTTTTTTTTTAGAACCGGGCTTTTTACCCCTTTCCATTGCAGAGAACGGAAATACAACCAGTTCAAGCGAGAAGGACAGGAGGAGGGAAAGAGGTATAGCGAGTTCTAGCACTACCAGGAAACCCACCATACTCGCTCGCCGTCGAAACGAATATCACGGGGCGAAAACCTGGATAGCACGACATTACATCTATCCTATTACATCCTCAAAAGATCGGATCAAGTATCAAAACACAGTTGCATTCCAAGAAGACAGAAAACAATCTTCTCCGGGGGGAAGCTGTATCGAAATCGCGCGCCTGTCATCTCTTCATCCAGCGCATCTCCAGAGAACATCAGGCACCTTGGATTGGTTGCTTGACAGCACCACACATCTTCATCAACTGCATTGTGCCAGTCCTGATCATCTCAGCTCCAGCGCGAAGCTCCTTGGCGTCCTCTCCTTGTTGTAGCCCTGTCCAGTAGAGTAGAAAAGAGCAGAGAGAAAACACAATCTCAAAGGGAGTCTTAATTTGTTTCTTTTCAAAAGTAGCTCGATTGCGTGCCAGCCAAATGGCCCAGCATACGGCCGCTAAGCCCACTGTATAAAACTTTTGCTTCCCAGGAAGGAATTTGTGACACCACACAAAGTATTGCCAATAGTTCGACGGACATCTATCAGTGCCAAGAACTACTCCAATAGATCGCCAGACAATTCTGGCCACAGGACAGGTAAAGAACAGATGTTGCACCGTTTCTATCTGTTTGCAGAAAAAGCAACAGGGATTCCCTGTCCATTTCCGTTTGCTCATCACTTGCCTAGTAAGGACTGTGTCTTGCGACATTTGCCACAGAATTTTTTTGATCTTAAGAGGGATCTTGGCTTTCCAAATCCATCTATAATGGCACCCACTTAGAGGTTTCTCCAACATCTTATACACTGACTTAGTGGTGAACTTGCCATTCTGGTTGAGTCCCCAAAAAATACGATCGGAATTCTATTAACTACAGCACGCATATCTTCCCACTGTTTGGACAGCTCAGGGGTAAGCCTACATCGGAACATAGAGGCGTCATCAAGTCTATCTCTATTGTCCAGGGTACTCGTTGGGTAATTGCAGATCTCAAACAAGCGCGGCTATTGATCCTGAAATGGGATCAGCCCATTTATTGGATCTTTCCACAGTCTAATCAAGTTCCCAGCACCAGTTTCAATCTTTTTGCCCATCATATATATGTTTTTAATCTTGAGCAAGGCTTTCCAACAGGGCGAGTTGGAGAATTTGGGAGAAACTTCAGCAACAGAGGTGTTGCGAAGATACCTGGCCCGGACTATATCCTGCCATAGCCCGTTTTGTGTCTCTAACTTCCACCACCATTTAACCATGAGGCTAATATTTTGCTTTCTAAGATCTTCTATACCTAACCCCCCTTTGTCTTTGGATCTACATATCTTGCTCCACTTAACAAGATAGTATCTCCTTTTTTTGTTGCAACCTTGCCAAAAGAACCTGCGTCTGTGTTTATCTAGCCTCTCAATGAAGGTTTTATTCATGAGCCACATAGACATGTGGTAGAGAGAGATCTGTGTGACAACAGAATCAAGCAGAGTGTGTCTTCCCCCCCATTGAGGCAGCGTTGCCGATCCAGGCCTCGAACCTCTTTAGGTATTTACCAACAATAAACTCCCAATCAGAAGTTTTTAGATTAGCATAACTCACAGGCATCCCCAGGTATTTGAGTGGGAAGCTGCCAACCTCACAATTAAAGATTTCTGCGTATTTATTCACCACACTTTCATCTCCACCCACAGTGAGAATCTCACTTTTCTGAAAGTTAACTTTCAGGCGAGACATCATTTCAAACATATATAGTAGCAACTTCAGGTTGACAGCCTTATCAACATCATCTTCAATACAAATGATTGTATAATCCGCATATTGCAGGACCGCCACCCCATCAGGAATAAGGTCGGCAGCCAAGCCCACAATAAGTTTGTTTTTTTGGGCATTTTTGATCATTTTAGTGAGGCATTCAACTGCTAGATTGAACAAGAAAGGAGAGTGTGGGTCCCCCTGCCTTACCCCTTTTTTGCTTTGAAAATACGGCCCAACACTACCATTAAGCTTGATGCTAACTGTCCCATTATGCAGTATCTGTTCAATCCATCCGCACCAAGTTTTATCAAAGCCCCGCATCTTGTGGCATTCTAGGAGAAAGTCCCAATTCACCTTATCATAGGCTTTTTCAAAGTCCAACTTAAGGACAATTCCCACTTTCTTCTTAACATAAGTGTAGTTAAGGATTTCATGGAGGGACAGGACACCGTCCATGATATTTCTCCCTTTTACAAAGGCGTTCTGAGTAGGGCTAATGAGTTTGTTTGCATATATGGCAACTCTTCGGTCAAGGACTTTGGTGATCAACTTATATGGGCATCTCAACAAGCAAATAGGCCTGAATTGTTGGATTTTCTCGGCTCCAGAAACTTTAGGGAGCAAAGTAATAATTCCATAATTAAGTCGCTGAACATCCAGAGTCCCTTGGTGGAAAGCTTTAAAAAGGGCTATAATGTCATCTTTAACTATATCCCAGCACACCTGATAGAACTCAGCAGGGATATTATCGGGTCCAGGGGCTCTATTAGGGGCCATGTCAAATAGAGCCTCCTTGACCTCCTGTTATGTAAATTCTCGGCAAAGATCTTTATTATCTTTTTCGAATAATTTCTCTTCAGGCGACCAAGTCCTGGATCAAGATGGATCTGGTTACCAGGGGCTGGTCCGAACAGTTCTTTGTAGAACTCAGTGGCATGTGCAATCAAATTGTCCGTGCCTTCAATCAATGTCTCTCCCATTTTAAGTGATTTGATTGCATTTTTACGTTTCCGCCCATTAGCAATTTTGTGATAATAGTCAGTATTCAGGTCTCCTTTGAGCAACCAGCGCTCATGAGACTGTTGAAGCCAAAATATTTCCTCATTTACCAGGAGCTCATAGAGCTCAGCGTTGATATCCATTTTTCTACTATATAAGTCAGGAGGCAACATATCTTCTTCTTCCAGTTCCTCAAGCATAGCTAGTTCCATACATAAGTCCTCTTTCCTCTTCTTATCGTGACCATACTTATCCGAACCCCAACCTTTGAAATAAGTTTTGAATCTTTTCAGCTTGATATTCAGGACATCGATTGGATCTGACGAAGCAACATTCCTAGCCCAAATCCTCCTCACAGTGGGCAGGAACTTGTCATCATTGATCCAGGACAGATTAAAGCGAAATTCACGGGGTTTCGGGGCTTCGCGTCCCTCTTCCCCGGAGGACAACAGAAGTGGATTATGATCAGAAATCTCCCGAACTAATTTCCTCACAGAGACCAGTGGGAAGATATCTTCCCAGCATTCAGACATAAGGATTCGGTCTAGTTTTTCTAGCGTGGGATGAGTCTGGTTGTTGGTCCAGGTATATTTC
Organism: Triticum aestivum; assembly: GCF_018294505.1. Classification (NCBI taxonomy): domain Eukaryota; kingdom Viridiplantae; phylum Streptophyta; class Magnoliopsida; order Poales; family Poaceae; genus Triticum; species Triticum aestivum. The sequence goes on along the minus strand of NC_057803.1, from coordinate 147,317,625 downwards.
CCCCCACTGATATGAATTTCCCTAAGAGCTAGTGTATTGATAATGGAGTTAAACAGGTCAGTGGCTTTGCTGTTCACCATCTTCTTATTCTTCTCTCCCGAATGTCTCAGGATATTAAAGTCTCCCCCCACTATGTAGGGCACGGTCATGCCACTACAAAAGGATGCTAGCTCAACCAGGAATTCATTTTTGAACTCATCATGTGCTGATCCATAAACTACCGGTAAACCCCACTGTATTTTCTTCTTTTTGTCATACAGCACTAGTCGTAACACATATCTGCCCTTAGCACAGGATACTATATCAAAAGTATCTCTCCTCGCACCGCATAAAATGCCCCCAGATTTGCCCACAGAGGGCACCCAATTCCATTGGAATCAAAGGGGTCAATTCTTCTCAAACACTTAGGTGTGAACTCTTTCTTTATAGTTTCTTGTAGACCCATGAAGTCAAGGGAATGGTCACTAATCATGTCTGAGAGGCAGGTGGCCATCCCTTTCTTGCCCACCCCTCGACAGTTCCAAATGAGGCCTCTCATTTGGAACGTTTTTTGTGGAATTTGGCCCGAGTAACCCTACCAGGAGACGGGGCAGGGTTACATAACAAATCTTTCTCAGCATTTTTTCTTTTCTGACTCCTAGTCACAGGCCTAGGAATTTTGACATTAGATTTACTATGCCTTTTCTTCTTAGGCTTAACAGAAGAAACACGCTCATAAATATGTTCTTCCTGGTCTAACCATTCTAAATTCACAGGGGTATCCCTGCCCAAACCATCTGTCACAATCAAGTTATCCTGCTCTTTTTCAGTATTATTATCTTCTTTTTTATCTTCTAATTCTTTTCGGGCGCATTCAAGCTCTCTAATAATGTCAACAACAACGAAATCATCATTGGGTATTTCTATCCCTATCTTATTAGCTCTGCTAATCAACTCATTATCAGAAAGCACATCAAATGAATTTTTGAAAGCAGGAGTATTATTACCTTCCAGATTTTTCTTACTAGCCATTTTCTTGGCCTTGTCCTGCATTCCAGAGATGTTACGCTTGCTGAATCTCAGTGGGGCTTCAGGTGCTAGCGGAGGAGTGAGAATGATCTCTTCAATGCTTTCAGAGGATGGGAGTTGTACCACATAGCTGCATGAAGTCTTTAGCTGCTAGCTGCGGCTGGAAGGTTGGAGCTGAAGTGCAGTCGTTTGGTAGTTATGCTGTAGCAGCTGCGGCTGTTGCTGAAACGTGTTGAAATAACCAGAACGCCCTCTGTTGCTTTTTAGGTAGGGTTTAAGTGCTGATTATACTATTTTAACAGTAAATGGCTCGATTAAGAGCTCTTTTTGTCGCAGATGGTCAATTTTCATAGATTTTGACCTGAAATCACACAAGTTTGATGGTAAAGGCAGTGTAGTTAAATGAATATGATGTATTAGACGTATGATAATAAATTCCCCACTGACATATTAGACAGTTGCAAAGGTGGCCGCTCGAACACATAAAGGATGACCACACCAACAAATATTACCACATTCTAGCAGGGAGCCTTGGCAGCCAGCGGGCACACACGCAAGCACACACTGGCAACACATGTAGCATACGCAGGACACACACACAGATCACGCACACAGACCATGGACGCCAGGCGCACATGCACGCACGCCGGCCAACCGCACACGCCGGACACGACACTCGCTAGGCAAGCCCATAAGAGCACGCACACACACCGGAGATGGCTGGAATGAGCTCGGCGGCCAGAGGGGCTAGGCCGGGAATGCCTGAGGAGCAGCATGACGTTGACATGGGAAGGACCAGGTGGAGCCGCACTGGAACGACGTGTGTCGTCGCTCGTTGGCAAGCAAAGGCATGCCCGGGGGCTCGCTAGCAGCTGCGCGTGCGCAGTGTTGACCCGGGAAGGACCACCACCGATGCAGCCATCTTGGCTCGATTCGGCATGGAGGAGGGAGAGGAAACTTGGACGACGACCGTCGTTGGCGAGGAAACTCGAGGCGGTGGCCGTCGTTGCCGAGGCAACTCGTGACGGCGGCGCTGTTGCCGAGGGATCTCGGGGCGGCGGGAGGGAGTAGCGGGATCCGCGGCGGCAGCCAGTGGGGTCGGTGGCAAGAGGGATTCGCGGGCTCCGTGGCAGTGGCGGGAGGGACACTGCTGTGAGAGAGATGAGAGGGACAGAGGGGAAAACTGCTTGGGTCGATGGGAACTGATCAAACCGGTAAGGGCATTTCTGCCGTAGTATGTGATTTTGTGGGAGGACAAATCGGTCATTGGTCACTTTTGAGCCGGCTGCGAGCAGAAGCCCGATTTCTCACCTGCGGCTTCTGCTCAATTTTTTTTCGGAGCGCTCCACGGGAGGGCTGCGTGGAGCTGGTGCAAAAACAGCCCGTTTGTTTGGGCCCTGTCTTTTTTGGGCCAGAAGCTGTAGGAGCCAGTAAAAAGAGCCAAAACAAACACACCCGAGTCTAAAACATATAGAGTTGTTTCACTACGTGATGTCCTAACTATCCAAACAGTTGCTTGTTTTTAGACATAACTATATTTAGTTAATGGGCTTTCAGAACCCTGGCTCGTACGAAATTATGTCCTGTTGGATTAATGAATTGGATGTGCCTTCTTTTTCTTTCCAATGCATGTGGTGGACAAATTTCTGGAGCATTTAGTGCCAAAATAGATAATATGCGCTACCAGTTTTTTAACTATTTATATGTCGGGAAATGTTACAGCAAGATATTGTATGGATCTACTGGTATCCAGTATGTCAAATGTGGGAACATCTTGTGGTTGAACTTTGAAAAAGGAAGCTCTAGTTGTACTTCCTCCCTCAATACTTGCGTGCGCTGAAAAATTGGCAAATTCTCGAGTCAGTAAACTAGAGTGAACCATCACAGTAGTCTGGTTTGCAATTATGCGTTAGAGCCCATAAAGTAAGATGGATAGCGGTGCTACTTTTATTTCCACTCCGTTGGTGGTTACTAATTAGAGTGAAATGGATATGAAGCTTACCTGATGAATACGCATCACCGTTACTTTTCTAAATTTACTGATTGTCATACTTCTTAGACTATAAGTTGGGCAGGCGCAACTCACTTTTAATTCTTTCTATAATTCTGCAGTTGGTAAAATATATATTATCTTGACTAATGTTAATTTAATATTTGTTTCAGCTCATGTATGCACCAAGAATATACACAACAATTTCTGGGCCTGCAGTTTATTCAAGGTTCTCAGATGACCGCTTTCATGCATGCAAGGAGGATGTGAAGTTTACCTGGGTCAGAGCACTAGATTTTACACCTAACCACTCTTTTGGGAAGTGTTCAACTATTGCCCTCGTGCTCGATGAAGGTGCACCGGTGTCATTTATTCTCAACAGCTTACCTTTCTCAGGAGAGTTAGGGGAATTGGTCATTTCTTCAATGGAATTTTTTGGCCCGTCGTCCAAAGTCGTTCCCCTTGTTGACTGCCCAAGTGGTTGTTCAGTGTCGTATGAAGTTCTTTTTCGTCTCAATTCTCTTGTTCACATGGGGAAGATAGTTGCCAAACATGTTAATGCTGATCTGTTTAAAGCTCTTGAAGAAATACCAGTTCATATTTCAAGGAGGATTTTTGAGAAAATGAGCAAGTTAGAGTTTACATGCTATGGACCTTTGCAATTCATCCAGCAGGAGGCTCAGAGCAGGAATAGGAGCCACAATGCTTTGCTTTCCAGTAAGACTGAAGGTGAAGGAAAGTTAATGATGTGTTACAGAATTCACATCACTCCATCCAAAATATACTGCTTGGGACCTGAGGAAGAAGTTTCAAATTATGTGGTTAAGCATCACAAACAGTATGCTTCTGACTTTGCTAGAGTTACTTTTGTCGACGAAGACTGGAGTAAGCTTTTTCCAGATGCTATCTCAGCTAGAACTGGACGAGGGTTCTTTTCTCAACCCTTGAAAACTGGCCTATATTATCGTATTTTATCCATCCTGAAAGAAGGATTTTGCATTGGTCCAAAGAAGTATGAATTCCTGGCCTTCTCAGCAAGTCAACTTCGTGGAAGTTCTGTTTGGATGTTTGCCTCTAATGATTCCCTGAAGGCCGAGGATATAAGAAGGTGGATGGGCAACTTTGAAGAAATTCGATCAGTATCTAAGTGTGCGGCTAGAATGGGACAGCTGTTCAGCTCCTCCAGACAAACACTTGAAATCCTACCACGGGATGTAGAAGAGATTCCAGATATTGAAGTCACAACTGATGGCACTAAATACATATTTTCTGATGGTATCGGGAAGATCTCTGAGAGATTTGCTAAAGAAATGGCTTGCCGAATTGGATTAGACTATACTAACCCTCCTTCAGCTTTTCAAATAAGGTATGGTGGCTACAAAGGAGTTGTTGCTGTCGACCCTGATTCCTTTCGTAATCTTTCTCTGCGACCTAGTATGAAGAAATTCGAATCAAAGAGCAGAATGTTTAACATTACAAGTACCAGCAAATCCCAACCATGCTATATGAATCGTGAAATTATCTCTCTCCTTTCAACTTTGGGGATAAGAGATGAGATATTTGAGTTGATGCAACAAGATGATATGCGTGAATTAGATGAAATGCTGACCAACAGAGAAGCTGCTCTCTCTGTTCTGGGGAAAATTGGTAGTGCAGAAACGAAGACAGCATCGAAAATTTTACTGCAAGGTTATGAACCAAGTTTAGAGCCTTACCTGTTGATGATTCTTAAGGCCCATCAGGATAATAGGCTGACTGACATAAGAACTAGATGTAAGATTCATGTTCCGAAAGGCCGTGTTCTTATTGGTTGTTTGGACGAAACAGGTGAATTAGAATATGGTCAAGTGTACATCAGAATTTCAAAGAACAGCAAAGAGCAGAAGGATAATTGTCAACCATATTTTTCTGAAGATAATGGGACAGAGAAAACAGCAGTTGTTGTTGGAAGAGTTGCAGTATCGAAAAATCCTTGTCTCCATCCTGGTGACATCAGAGTACTTGAAGCTGTCTATGACCATGGATTGTACGCTAAGAACCTGGTTGATTGTGTTGTCTTCCCTCAAAGAGGAGAAAGGTAATGCCGTATGCTATACTGAAACTGAAAGACGATCATCTAGAGTTTATATTGCTCTGTCAATGCCTTCAGAGGAGCTCAAATCTCTACTGAAGTGTTTGTCAGCGTGTTCCTTTCCATGTTAGATAGATATCCAATCATGTTACATACATACATCTCTACCTATTGATGGATGTTGCCACTGCTTGCTTTCTCCTTCAATTAATCTTTGATGTTTAATAGGCCTCGTCCATATAGACTTTAATCTTTGATGTTAATCAGGCCTCATCCAAATGAATGCTCCGGGGGCGATTTGGACGGTGACCTCTATTTTATCACTTGGGACGAGAAACTGATTCCAGAGAAGGTTGATTCACCTATGGACTATACTGCAGCAAGGCCACGCATAATGGATCATGTTGTTACACTTGAGGTATGTTCCTTACTGTTTATTCATTTTAATTTCTCTTCCTAGGTTGTTGCCGCTAATTTTAACGAAGATTGTCTTATTTGACCAATATCAATTTTTATACTTGCAACTGCAAATATAATCAAAATATCAGTTTTTTACAGTCTGTAGCATTTCAATAGTACTAGAAGAAAATGCGCGCTTCGGCGCACCGTTTTCCATTGTTATGCCATGTTTCCTGTTATAAATCATCAAAGAAAGAATTCTTTAATAAAAACTTCTGATGCAAACAAATCACGTGCTAACATCATTCATTTTGAACAACTTCTTTCTATTGCTTGCCTATTGGTTCATGGGCTCCCAGAGAGCCTGGCAAGATATATTAGCTAGATTTTGAAGTTGACAAAATGGGAAAGAAAAACTACAGTGTGGGATCTAGTAGACTGGACTACGAAGCTGACCTCCTGGAAGCATCGATTAGAATAAAGATGATCTTGAATAACATAGCCAGTAAAGAAACCTAAACATGCAAACAAGTTTGGGACCTGAATCAATTGAGCTTCAGTGAGATGAGTGAAACCAATGGCATTGGCAACCTCCCAATAAATTCTATTGTCAGACAGATCATCATTCGCAGTATAAGTAGGAAGTTATCCAAAGTTACCTTTAGTATCAACATGAGCGTATAATAATATAAAAATTCATAAGTGTCACAAGACCATCAAATAAACTTACATCTTCAAGCAAGCTTGATTCCTCGGGAGCATTCATCAAAGCATAATCACGCAATTCATGAAATATTATTCTTCCAGAACCAAAAGGACAGTGGCTATGTCTTGCACAGTGCACATACTTTCAGAGACGCTATGGAAGTATATACTCCCTCCGTTGGAAATTACTTGTCTCGGTAATGGATGTATCTAGAATTAAAATACGTCTAGATACATCCATTTCCGAGACAAGTAATTCTGAACGGAGGGAGTAGATAAAAGAAGGGTCGTTCCAAAAAGTAGAGATTTTATTATGTCCAATCATATAAACTTTCTGAGATAAATCTTTCCCATGTCAGATAAGGCACATCCACAAAAGAAGAGTATATTTTTCGTATCAACCTGCAAAAACAAATTAATATGCATCTTACAGTAGACTGCTTGTGTATGCGCAACTCACCATTGTAATGGAAGGTGCTGATTACAAATTTAAATTATAAACACCCAACCAAACTGCCGCCATGCGGAGCACAGCGACGTAGAAGCCCTCACGCCGATGTGTCAGTTTCCAGTCACACAATGGCAGCAGCAAAGTGTATCCTGCACCCGACCGTTTTCCTGCCTGTGTTTTCCCCCTTATCAGCGTAACTGACACATAATTGCAAAAGTTATAGCAAGAAACAAGATAAGGAGCTTACCTTTGAAGTTTGATTGAGTAATTGGAGAGCACTGCATTACAGGTTGTTGAAGCACACAAAAGGAATAAGGTGCCTCTCACTTGGTCAGAAAACATAATATGCATAACAGGTGAAGTAAGTAGAGTTCTGATGGAGGGAAAGAGGCCGACCCCTATAATACTTATGTGATTAGTAGATAATCATACCAAACCAATATCACATCTTTCAAAGATTCATCAGAGTAGAAAGAACCTCCAGGGGAAGGAATGTCAGAGACAAACACACAACCAAAGAGATCTAACTGCAAGAGATAAGTACCATGTGCGGCATTTTAACTGAGGTTTGGAGATCTCTCACATAGTCACATCTTTGAAAATAGCTGCCTGCATTTGTTTTGTTCAAAATAATAAATGGAAGGAACAACTAACAACTTGGTTGATTTGTTTCAATCAAATTATTTGAGGGTCTCTATGGTTATTTCTAATCACTAGTAAATGCGTACATGCAATGCACGTTAATATTAGGCAGTATATTAATTGCATAAAGATAATAGGTAAGATATCATTTTCGTGTTAATTGTGTGATTAGTGCTGACGATGACATGTTGAGCACTCACCATTGGAGCAATCTGAGTCGTTGGATTGACCTTATTTGATGTCTGAGATTAATTGGATCTGCCCCCTAGGGTCTTTTTATATTGGTAGAGATAAAGCTCCTCACATCCCCTTGTTAAAAAGATTAAAATATATGAAAACATCAGTATGTAATCATCACAAGGACTGTAAACCGACAGAAGAGAATACAAATATGACTGTGCATTTATTCAGACCTACAAAAGAGAACTGATATGCAGTATCCACCAGAAATATGTCTCATCTACCCATATTACAGCAATTTGATCAAGTAATTCTTAGCAATTGACATTTATGTTTGCGGAACAATAAAAACAGGGTGAATTATGAATACAACATCAACACTATATATAAGGCTTTGATTTGTAGGTGCACTCGTTAAGAGCAATAAATAGAGGAGATGATGTTTACCAATCAGTGGCAAGTTGCAATGCATGTCAGCCAATTTTTTTGATGTGAAACCTACTCCCTCCGTTCCGAATTACTTGTCGTAGGTATGGATGCATCTAGATGTATTTTAGTTCTAGATACATCCATTTCTACGACGAGTAATTTGGAACGGAGGGAGTATATTCCTAACTCCAGTGCTTTTCTTTCCAAACAGACAAACCTGAAACAATTAGCATGATAGCTCCAGTACTAAGCAAGTACTTGTTGTTCATCTATTTGCATACTGATAAGAGATAAGAAGGCTTCACATCTTTTTTTTTCTCTCTTTCTTTCCATGTTTCTCTCTTTCTTGTCCCGGTGGTCTAATTTTTGACTGCTCTAACTCTGTTAGGTCTGACGAAAAGTTATTTTGTTAAACCACAACATTACCACTTGACAAATCCAGGACGTTATCAATAAGCAATAACACCACACTGAGCCGCGCACTTTCCAAATTTGGTGAAAAGTGCGTCCTTCTTCCAATTCTTTGTAACCTGACAAACATTCTAGTGGTCACTGCTGAAAATTTTGTGATAATATTAGCCTATTTTGAAATTGTGTAACTGAACACATCAAGTACCTGACGGTGTGAATGCACTCAAAATGGAACACCAGCATTCTATATTGCACTCATGTCAAGTTTAATTAAGTTTACAGCTCATTTACTAATTTAGTTGGAGTGGAGAAATAGGGCAAGTGACCTGAAAATTCAAACACTAAGTCTGGCCGGCCACTCCTTTCCTGCCTCTCTGTTTTCTCTATCCCTGCGTGCTAAGTGCCTCAGGCCGATTTCGCCGCACCATGTGAGCCCGAGCTAGAGTCCATCTTCCACACCCCCAATAATCGAACAACCAAAGTTCCATCGGCCGCCACATGAAGACGCGCCAACAACCCTCGATGGATTGTGTGGAACCTATATGTAACTCCATTAAGAGCTATAGCAAACCATCAGATAAAGGATAGGAACTTCACCTTCAGGGATGAACAACTGATGTCGACGTGAATGAGGTAACCACACTACCAAGTAGTTCCTGTGGTTGTTGATGCGGTAGCCGGTTGGAGCAGCACTGCCCCTCGAAGCCCCCACGCGCAATCAATCCAGCAAATCCACAAAGCTGCCCACTGCCTTTTCTCCTCCCCACGCTGTCCATGAAGAGGCAAAAAAGAGGCGTGTCCGCCCCCGCCCCCCTCCCAAAAGCAGCGATCCAGGGCACATTGTGTCAACACCAGCCGACCAATGGGACCAGAAACGATAAAAACCAGATCGCAGAGGGTGTCATATTTCCTGGGAAACTTTAAAGATAAGTGCACAACAGCCAGAGATAACTGGCTATGAGCGTCGAACTCAGCCAGGATGGCATAACAGCCAACACAGAATTTTGAATGCTTTGAACCAAATATATGCTAGCCACACACAATTAATAACGTTATGTAGAAATGTGGGTACTTATTTCAGAAAGAAAGACATTTTTGCCATCCTCTAATGAAAACAGTTGTGCGCGATGGAGTTTTAAAGTGGTCTTGCCTTTAAAATGTTCTTCAATTTATATCTCTAGCCTTGGTAGGTTCACAACTATTTACCAGTTGGCTCCAATAAGCAGTTCAGAGTTTTCTTCTCGACAAGCAAATGTATTTTCCTTGCCCGACATGTTTATACCTGAAAGCTTACAGAAACATCTAATGAGCTGCAGGAAATTCAGAAGTACTTTGTAGATTACATGATAAATGACTCGCTCGGGGCAATCTCAACTGCTCACTTGGTCCACGCGGATCGTCATCCAATGAAAGCCCGGAGCCCTGAGTGCCTCCAGCTAGCTGCTTTGCATTCGATGGCGGTCGACTTTGCCAAGTCAGGAGCTCCAGCTGAAATGCCCCGGTCACTGAGACCAAAGGAGTACCCCGACTTCATGGAACGGTGGGACAAACCAACGTACATCTCCGACGGAGCTCTCGGCAAGCTCTACCGAGCGGCTGCGAGCCGTATGCAGAGCGCTCCTGCCACCTCGTCCTCGGCTCAACCGAGCCCCGCGTTTGATCCCGACCTGGAGGTCCCTGGCTTCGAGGAATTCCTGGCATCCGCAGAGGAGTGCTATGACCTGTACGTGGAGAAGCTGAGCACCCTGATGGTCTACTACGGCACGGAGCACGAGGACGAGATCCTGACTGGCAACATCCGGAACAGGCTCCTGTACTTGAAGAAGGACAACAAGAGGTACTTCGAGATGAAGGACCGCATCATCGACTCTGTCGAGGGCCTGCACAAGGAGGTGCGGGGTTGGTTCATGAGCTGCCCGAAGGCGGAGGCGGCGAGGAGGGCCTCGGCGTGGTACCGGGTGACCTATCACCCGGACCACCGCCGGCCTGGAAAGAAGCAGTTCTGGAGCTTCCCGTGGATCGTCTGCGACGAGCTGCTGAAGATCAAGGAGTCCAATAAGCGGCGCAGGCAGCAGGTGGACGACGCGGCGGCCTGACTCGTCCTGCCAAGTGATTAAGTGGGAGTTGGCAAGAAGATGTAATAAGTGGTAGCCGCACGGTGTATCACAGGCAAGCTGTCTGATGATTGCACTGCTGCTATGTAACTGTACATATGTAGTGTAAAACTCTGGGGCATGACTGCGGTGCAGAGTGCAGACCATTGTGAGCTGAGCTGAGCGCCAGAGTTGTGCCTGCCTCGCTCGTATGTGTGTGACTGAAATGGACCGTGCTTGGTATGTGCCTGCCTCGCTCGTACTGTATGTGTGTGGCTGAAATGAACCGTGCTTGGTCGTGTTGGTGGAACTCACAAGGCATTGGTAGGTAGCATCGTCAATCATGCTCCATCACTATCTCAACAAAGCTTCAGCTTTGTGTGCAATTGTCTTCTGGTGGTGCCTATACTATCTGGTCGCCATAATATGGTGACGTTTAAAACATAAATATAACCAGTGACCTGTTTGGACATAAACATAGATACTCCCTCTGTAAACTAATGGGCATCCTTTTTGGGTTCGTGACGGGAGATCAAACATACACAGCCTTTTCAGTACAATTGCAAGTGCCTTACAAATAAAAGACGTCGAACGGATCACTCCAACTCTCAAATGAAGCAACAGCAGACTGTCTCTCGTCCAGAAACCACGTTCATAACACTACAATCCACCTCCCAAAATAAATAACGGCCACACTAGAATTGGGGGATTTATTCCTCTGTTGATGCCGCGCCTTATGGGTTGATCCCAAGCTGAACGCGCCAATCTTCAAGCTGTTTTTTTACTTGTTCTGAACCCGTAGAGCCGTAAGATATGAACTTGTTGACGGCGTTTTCCACACCCAAATAGGCGTACACATCGGCCTCGAAGACAGGGTGAACCGCTTTCAAGTCGTCCATTTCAAGCTCTGTCAGCTGACAGTTCTTCGACACGCATAGAGCCACACACCTTCCAACTATCTCGTGAGAAGTTCTGAATGGAACGCCCTGCACAACAGAAATATAAAAACCAGTCAACCAGAGTAACCATCCTAGTCAAGTAATAACACAGCAGAAATGAAACAAAATAAGTCTTAATGTAATTATCCTAGTCAGTTTACTCATGCATTTATTATTTTTTATGCTGATTAATTTAATTCCTATTTTAAACCTATGGCTAATTCAGACTAAGTAGAGTAGTATTTACCTTCTTCACAAGATAATCTGCCAGTGTTGTTGCATCCAGATAACCAGCAGGCAGCGAACTTTGTATTCTTTTTGAGTTAAAAGAGATATTTTGAGCAAACTCACTGCATACTTCAAGCATTCCTAGTATGGCCTTCACACTGTCAAACAAGGGTTCCTTGTCTTCCTGCTCGAAAAGGAACTTTTCAGAACATGCACAGGAAACCAAGCCTGGATAATTAAACTACAAGAATGAGACGCACCTGTAGGTCACGGTTGTAGGCCTGTGGAAGGCCTTTGCAGAGGACCAGGACAGTCATGAGATCACCAACAACCCTAGCAGATTTTCCACGAACAAGCTCCATCGGATCTGGATTTTTCTTCTGTGGCATAATGCTGCTTCCAGTTGACACCGAGTCACTTGGTGTCAAGAACCCGAACTCCTCTGATGCCCACAAGACCCACTCTTCGCCAATGCGGGAAAGATGAATAGCAGCAATAGAGTTGGCAGCAAGAAACTCCAAAACAAAGTCACGATCTGACACTGCATCAATGCTGCAGAAAAAGAATAATCAAATACCGAAACAAATGTCAAAAGGTGTGGTTAACCCAAAAGGAGGAAATTCAGAGAGAGAAAGCATAGAGTTAGTTCAATTCCTAGCATCGCTTATATCAGAGAGAGAAAGCATAGAGTTAGTTCAATTATTAGCATCGCTTATAATTTCAGTTGCACAGGAATATTCCAGCAGTAAAACTTGAAAAATGGTAGTCGTTGTCTGAATAACTAATCGTGTAAATCAAGTATGAACAAGCAAATTAAAAAAAGGGTATTTGTACCTCTGTATTATATTTCACCTCTTTACTAGATAGCCACAAAATGATAATGTAGTCAGGCTTAACATCTTTAGGGCTCATTCATTTTCGAGGATTTTCAAATCAGAGGAATAGGATGCCCTGCCCACTTCAATCCTTTGGGATTTTCCATGAGGTCTCACCTAATGTTAAGAATCCTAAGGAATGAGGTCAATTTGAGGAATTTTCTATGAGGTCTCACCTAATGCTAAGAATCCAAAGGAATGAGGTTAATATGGACACAATCCTAAGGAATCTAGTACCTCTATTCCTATGAAATGAATGCTAAACACAGGAAAAAATCCGGTAGGAATCTTCCAAACCAAATTAGCCCTCAATCAGCTTTACTTTGGTAAGATCAATGTGCTCCCCAAAAAACTATTTAATATGGTACATGTGCGCTTGCATGTAAGGTGGAGACTCATTTTGCAAGATGTACAATATTTAAGGGTGCTAAGGTATGCAATTTAATAAACTAACTTTATCTTGGTTACAATTCAACAAGATATAGCAGAGAAAGCATACTATCTGCATTACATGTTTGCAGTTTCACACTACTAAGGAAATCAAGGATGTTGGTTACCTGTTCTTCATCGGAGCTGTAAACTTCAAATCTTTAGCAGTTTTGAACCTATCAATGGGGAGTCCAGTTCCAGCCAAAGCACAAGCACCAAGAGGACAGAAATTCACTCTTTCCCTGCAGTCGATCAGCCGGCCAGCATCACGCTCCAACTGTGCACATCACAAGTGAAAATAACATCAGATTCATTTCCAGTTATATGGTTCACTCTAGGGCGGAACCTAGTTCAGTCCAAGGTGGGCCATGACCCCACCTAAACTGAAATTTCGCCAAAATATATGACTTGTTCTGCTTATACACACTAATTACTCAAAGGCTAAGTTGGCTAATGCTTATTACGAATTTGGGCACATTTTGCTGGATTAGCGCCCTCTGTTTCAATTCAAGGCTCCAAGCTATGCTACAATTCAATCTAAAAGAAATGAGGTGATTATAAGGCGATTACTAAAGTATCTGAAACACTATTTAAACCCTTGCGCAAGAAACATAGTTGGTGATTGGTTATAAGCTGTAAGACCTCAATATTTGATTGCATGTCATGCTGATTTGACCTGCCAGCTAATGGTGCAGCAATTCAACGACAGAAGGAGACTACGGAAAATATGAAGCACTGAAGCAGGACTTTGAATCATATGAAATACCTCATCCGATAATCCATCTACTTCCATTGGGTACTGGGATATATCTATGTAACATCCAAATGGGCTAAGTTCAATGTTAACTACAGCAACAACGAAAAACTTCCCTTCTGCACAACAGGTCCTGTGTGTTCCCATTTTTGTAGTTGGAAAAAATAGAGCTAATGTGGCAAACAGTCAAACAATTTTCACACTAGAAATGGTTAAATAAAGTGGATAAATATGATTACAACAGTGTAGAGAGGAGGTTTAGGGGTTCGTTTACAGGACAGTTAGAAAATTAGTCATCAACTCACTAAAAAGCAATGGTGCAGTAATAATAGGGTGGGGGTACCTGTTCGACATAGGATAAGAGAAGATGTGGCAACAAAACAGGCTGTGCCCTTTGAAGATGGGTATAACCGGGGACAATTAAGTCAACATATTTTGAAGCTAACAAAACCAGAGACACCTGAAACAATAAGAATTATGCTTGTGTTATAAAAATAATATCTTACATAGACACCATGGAAGAGTTATCAGAAAAGGCGAAATACAGTATTATATCAGCAAAGCGGGATAACTTACAATGTTACCAATTATTAAAATATGTGAACATATGATATAAATTAGATTGAATACAAGAACCCGTTGATATTCTTAGTTATACATAATTAATTTCTGCACAACAACAAATTGCCTTCTATTGCTGGCAAAGCTTAAGCAGTATGGACAAGGTACAGATACCAAATGCATGAAACCAAGTAGATCCCCCCCTCCTTGAGAGAGTGGAGAAGTTCTCTTTGGAAGTTATTGCCCATAGTTGAGCATTACTAGAAACATCAGTACAAATAGCTTTACAGTTCAGTTAGCTTCCCTACTTGTCAAGGTAGTGTACCGGGCGCAAATAATAAAAATAGCAATGGATCTAACATAGACCATGACACTGAAAAATGAATCCGTAATGTCTCGTGATGTCTACAAAGGACATAAATCGGATGAATGAGACACCAGAAACAAGTTGTATACAAGGAGTTCAGACAAGTTAATAGCAGCACACCGTGAGCATCACAAAGAGAATTCAAGAACAAACCTGAAACTGTTTGATGCGAATCAAAATCTTGTCAATAGCATCGCGGCACCACAACCTAAGATCCGTCACAATTTGGTCATTGCGGCTCCTAGCAGTGTGTAACTTCTTGGCCGGCTCACCAACTTTCTCAATCAGAGCTGCCTCAATGTTCATGTGCACATCCTCCCTATCCTTTCTCCACTCAAACTTGCCATCTTGAATCTGCTTCTCAATTTGATCAAGGCCCTCCAAGATAATATCCCTATCACCGGTGGTTATCAGACCCTGCATTGCAAATGATTCAGAACATCCACGCTAAGGTGACCATTATTTCAGTTAACATCTACAACAAGCTAGAGGGAGGTGCTCCCATTAAATATTTGGACGTGCTAAGCAAACCCAAACCCCTAATGACTGCAGGATTAAACCCTCAATCCTTCAATGTGACGCTTCAAATCAAGCAAGAAATTTCGAACAGCTGCGGATCACACCAAATGCAGCACAACGAAGGTAGCAATTTCGTCAAACACACTGCGAGCATAACATCAAGCTGTCGCTGCAGCCTTGTCGAAAGCAGGGAACTAACTAGTCCAACACCTAGGCGGCCACGATACCGACCAGAACAGGTGATTTGATGGAGCGAGCGCACAAGGTACCTGCGCGGCGAGCATGGACGCGTGGGCCTTGCTGCCCATGATGTCGTACTTGTAGAGCTGCCAGTCGTAGGAGATTGACTCGGTGAAGCGCTCCACGGCGTCGGTGACGCCCTCCTCGAAGCGGCCGCCCCACAGCTTGGTCTCCTTCTTCTCGTCGGCATCCGAGGACGCCATCGAGGAGGCCGCCGCCGCGACGGCCGGGAAATAGGGGCGACGGCGGGGGGCGACGGCGCGGACGGCGGGGAAGGCGAGGCGGGCGCGGGGGAGCGAGGTGGGCGCCGGAGAGAGGAGGGAATGGGAGGTGGCGGCCATGAGCGTGGCACTGGCGCCGATGTTCGCTGCACGCGCGGCTGTGGCGCGGCGGCGCGGCGAGGGAGTAGGTGGGGAGGGTTTAGAGCGTCCACGCTGTGTACTTTTCCTGCCTCTAGTGGCCTTCTAAAAGCATCCACAGTGTAGTGTTTGAAATGAAGGAAAGTCAAAGAAATTTGAAGGGATAAGATTTCTATAGAGACTTTTCCTTTCATGCCGTTTGAAGCAAAGGAAATTCTATCTTATATTCTTTTGAAATTATTTGTAGAATGATTATCAGTTTTGCTAACGCACATCCAGATGTGCTCTAAGTATTGTATACATCTAAGTCTTATATCATTGATTTTACTCTAAGATTCATGCAAGCATAATTGATTATTTCATGTTGATTTTGTAGGAAACCTCATATTTTCTTATCTTTGTCTCTAGAATTCATGTGTTTTTCCTCCGTGACATCCAAACGATGGTTTTGGAGTTTCTTTTAAAAGAATCCTATAAAATTTCAGAATACATGGCATTTTAATATGTGTGTTTTCTTATTGCTACGTGTCGATTTTCTGTGTTTCAAACGGCGCGTTAGCTTAGAGGCTGCCTCAAATAAATAGAACATTAATTTATATCAAAAGTTACTCAAAAAACATTAATTTATATCAACATGTAAACACATGCGAGTGGGAGGGCGGTTTGGCTCCTGGGTGAATAGTAACATGAAAAAAATATAGTGAATATTTTTAAAAAATTCTAAATTTTTTATGCATGTTCGTGTTAGATCGCAAGCATGCTTAACAAATTTCACACAAAAAGGAGCAGCAGTGCTTCGTCAGTGAAAAAAATTAGGGTGCCATTTGGGGGTAACATTTGGTGTTCAAATTTTTTTTTTTGCACATACCAAATAGCTTAACCTTTTTGCCTCAAAATTTGCAAGTGGCATTTGGATGTGACTAAGAACACAAACAAAATTGTCTTGACTTTTTCTAACAATTTGAGAATTATTTTTGGGCCCGGGAGCATGTGCTCCTGGTAGCCGAATTGAGTTTTCTGCATGCGAGTGAGAAATTTTAGAAGAAACACATATAAAGTTAGAGATAATGTTGTGTCTGGGAGTTACACGCTAACATTGCAAGAAGATTGGTCATGTTAGAGACAATGTTTCACCGGTTGCTTCTATACATTGGCGATGCTCTTAAGCAAATCAGTTGGGTTTCGTAATTTTCTCCTTTTTAAGGGTTTGGGGTATCAACGCTAGGAAACCGACACCACTTTAGGGTCTTTACCATTTGTCAAGAACCATACTTTGTGAATCTACCTATTGTGTCTTTTGCCGCTACTGACTCTCCCCATCCCAGACCTCCCGTCGCCCTTCTTCTCTCTAACCTCTCGTTGCCTCTCGAGGCCGCCGCGTGCTAAGCCATGCGGCTGCCAAGACGGGAGCGACGGGAAGGTTGTTGTGGTTGTGCAAGTAGGCTCCTCCAAGGTTGCCCTTTGTGGTGGTGTGCGGACTAGGGGCTGCGGCCCGTGTTACAAAGGAGACACAGCTTATCACCATGTAGTGCGGCAAGGCCCCGCAGTGGAAGGGTCTTGGCGGCGCATCTGCGTTCTTCACTGGCGGCGGTGTGTACGGCATGGAGGTTGCTCCATGGTGGCTTTGTGCACATTTGTTTGGGTCACCGGCCAGATTTGGCAGTAGCTTGAAGGTGTCCCAAGCGGTAGGTCTGGGTGCCAACGACGGGCGCGGAGGTGGCTCAATGGAGGTGCATGGAGCTTCTACATGAAGCCTCCAACTTGGATCTGGGCCCGTGTGGTTCTGTGGTTTACGAGGGACATCTGGCCACGGCAGAGTCGGAGACCGTCTGACATGGTTCAGCCTCGGTGTCTGCCGATCCCAGGTGTCTCCATGCATTGCTTTGGTGGCCAATGGGCGCGGGGTGTTGCACGACAAAGGCGCTGCACATCGGGCATGGTGGATCTGGCACGAGCCTCATGTATTGGCCCGATCTCATGGGGAGGGGTGCGTACCTTTTCTTCCACCCCGCCATTGGCATCTTCACAGCGCATCTAGGGGAGATGACTGTTAGGTGCTGTTGTGGCGTGTTCGACAACCATTGTCAAGGTGACATTGCAAGAAAGTGACATGATGCGCCACCCTATCCGGGGTCTTCTTCTTTGGTCGGCTAGCTCTGTGTGAGAACAAGCTGGTAGAGTGGTGGATGGCGATTATGGCGCCAAACATTGTGGGTGCACTCTCTCCGGGTGAAAAATGACGATCCAGCTGGATTAGGCAGCATCGACGTCCATGCATCGTTACCTCGTTGAAGGTGTTGGTTTGAACTTTGAAGACTGCTTCGGGAGGTAATAGCCCTTGTTCTGATATCCAGTTGGACCAGCGAACATCAGCGTACGAGTGGTGATTTCTTCTTGAAGGCGTTTTCTTGGAGCGTTGCGTCCTTTATCTATAACCACTCTCTCCATTTCTTTATGTAAAGTGTATTATTTTTGGCACGGTGACCAATGCACGCAACTATAGACAATTTAGGACGAAATTATCCTTGTCTAATTCATTGATTAGCGGCGAGTAAATCATTTAGGCAAGAAAAGAAATAGATACATGCAATTGGGAGAGAGATAGTTTCCTTTTTTCCTCTGCAAAGAGAGATACATGCAATCAGGTGAGAGATACTTTCTTATTTCTGGAGGGGCAGGAACAAAATTACGAGGAATTAGAACAAACGCATCTTACATTGTGGAATTTTATCAAAAAACAAATGCACCTAATATAAAGGAATGGAAGAAGTATATAGCTTCTAGGGTTTGTGGTGAGACTGGAGATGATGTGGATGGCCTTGAGTTTTTTTTTCTTCTTTTATTTTTGCTTAGCATTGTTTCAATAATTAGTAATATACACCTACGTGCACTATTGATGCAGAGGCTGGGATATATCCTTCTTTTAAAAAAGAAAACCATATTATGTATTCATTTTCCTCGCGTGTTTCATCAAAAATCTTGACGTGTATTTCGTTTTGTAGTTGTGTGTGAGCTCCAACTTAAGCCCAACATTATTTTTTCTTCATCAAAATTCTAGTTCCTTTCTTTTAAATCGTGTTTCACTATTTTCACACTAACAAGCAATGTTTTATAATACATATAAATTTGGGGTTTTAACACAGTAAAATCGCAGATGCTCACATACACGCACATATACTTATCTATGAATGTACACATGGACACTTATCTATATGAGCATCTCCAAAATGTTGAGCCGACACAACATTTTAAGATCGAGAAAGCCATCATAGGCAAAATCGCCGGAAAGGCTAAAATAAATTCTAGAAAAATAGAAGTAACGATGCCAAGTTTAAGACTTAAATCCTGATAAAATCATGATGGGTTGGTTGCACCAGGAGAAATATAGCCATGTGAATTACGCTTAGTTCAGATATTTTTTTTTTAGAAAAAGAGGGTGACCCCCGGCCTCTACACCGCTTAGTTCGGATATAAATTTGGGTTTCACTTTTTACACTATAGGCCAGCATTTTCACAACCCGTATAAATACGAGGTGTGTCTAGGACTCGATCGCCTGACAGTTAACTGTTTCTCATCTGATTATATAAATTTGTTGATATAAATCTCACAAATATTCAGCGATGCTGTAAAAAACGTCCATCTAGTTAATTAAAAGGTTAAAAGATGTACTGCCTGTTTTCATAGCTTGAAGAAACATAAAAACATTCACGGTTCCCAGCGTCGAGATAGAATGGTCTTTAGTGTTGACTGGGTTTAACTAATTCGTAGTCCGCTACGAATTAGCAAATCCGTAATACGCCCCATGCATTACAAGCAATCCACATGCCGCTAAGAGCAGGTGAAATTCGAGAGAGGGATTGCAGCACCCGAGCTCCATTACTCTCTATGTTTAAACATTTTGAAATATGTGTTTTTGAAGTTTCAGAAAAATGTGAATTTTTTCCTGTGGATACATATACACGTTCCGAATACCCATGGCAAGTTTCGGTAGAAATCTCGTTTTGTTTTGGGCTATAGAAAAAAAAATTATGACAATATATAGGAGAAAATGGATGCCATTTATGTCAGAAATTTCTCCTTTTTGTATTTCTCAAAATACAAAGTATTTCTTTTTCAGCTTTTTACCGGGCCTTAGGAATGTGCGAATGTATTCAGATATTTGATTTAAGATTTTTTTTAGCAATGGAAGTGTGTTTTTTAAAATTTTCAAATACCAAGGGCAATGGAGCCCGGTAGCTGCAAGCACTTGTTCGTGAAATCCCTCGAATCGAAGGAAAAAGAGCAGGTGAAAAAACTTACCGTGTCAGCGAGCATGGCAGCGTGGGCGCGGCTGCAAGCGATGTCGTGCGCCCACAGCTCATTGGCCTCCGCCACCACAAGAGGCTCGGTGAACCGCGCGCCGGTCCCGGCCTTGCCGGCATTGCCGTTAAGCCATCGCCTTGGTGCCTCCCTGCTGGCCGCAGCCTTCACCACCGCCGTCTCCCTATCCGCCACCATCCGTTTCACCGGTGTTTGAGGCGACTGCTCGTTGATGAACTCGAGCGACGACTTCATCGACGACTCCGCAGAGTCGTCGGTCGAGCTCTCAACCATCTCGATGAGCGCAGCCTCGTGCGCGGACAGCCGCTCGCCGGTCGCCACCTCGACGATCTGCAGCCCGTCGACCTGCTGCTTCGGCTGCTGCCTCTGCGGCGGGAACGGTGCCCACGCCGAGTCCGTCGACGGCTGCTTGCCGGGGCCCGTCGGCGCAGTTCTCCGGTCGGACGTCGCCGGCGAATTAACGTTGCCGGTCTCGGTAAACGCAGGCGAAGGCGGTTGTGTCGACGTCACGCCGGATGCCACGGCGGGCGTATTCTCCGGCGCAGGCGGGGAGCGCGGCGGGTGCGTCACCATCGACGGCGCCGGCGTGAGGGGTTGGCGGCGGGCGCTGGCCTTCCGCTCCTTCTTCTTGCTGCGGAAGCAGGAGCGGATGGACGAGAGCCGCGCCTTCCTGTGCTTCTTCTTCTTGTTCTCCGCGGCGCTGCCCATGGAATAGACGAAGAATGACGGCTCCTGGCCTTGCTGCTCGGTGGCGATGTCCGCCGACACGCTGGACGGAGCCGTCCGGTTCCGGCTGTGACTGCGGCTGCGGCTGCGTCCACGACCCCGGCCGGGGCACCGGAATAGGGACCTCAGCGGGTTGAAGCAGCACGGCGTGGAGGGCTTGCCCCCGCCGCCGCCGCCGCCAGCGCACTTGCAGCACCCGGTGCGGCGGCGGGACGACGACCGGCCTCGAGGCGTCGTCGACATGTCGGATGTTGGGAACAGGCCGGAGATCGCACCTCGCTGCTCTCGGAGCTGTGCTTGTTCGTTGCGTTGTAGTAGGAGTACTAGGTTGGAGCCGGACTTTGTTACGCGCGCACGGCCATGCATGGAGGCGTGGATTACGTGCAGTGCACTACGTGCCTAGCTGTGCAGCCATGATCGTGTCTGTTACATGATGCGTGGTGAGCTCGTTTGAGGGCGTGGCGCTTAATCGGCTGCACGATTTGTGATTAGTTCCGCTGATTACTCTGGGGAAGTCAAACTCACACAATTTAGACCAGAGAAAACCTTGTTTGTTTTCTACAAGCTTAGCTAGCTAGCTGTAAAATGCGCCTTTTAATTTGGACCGACCCTACACGTTTCTTAAAACTTAAGGGAGTAACAGCAAAGTAAAGTTAGTGGAGTAAATTTTACTATACTAGCAGTGGCCGCACCTAGCCAATCCTTAAAAGTTAGTGAAAAAAAATTTGTCTCGACTTTGTATCCTAGCCGCATCATCAATATTAATATAAAAAGACTCAAGGAGGCAGATCCAAACCATCTCAACCGTCAAATCATATTATCTAGCGGTTTAAATCGCTCCAATGTTAAGCATCAAACATGTTTAACGCTCTAATTACCCATCACTGTTATTGGTTATAAACACGTTTTGACTCAACGCTATCCCATGAAATCTGCCATGTAATTAATATCCTATCATTCCCATGAACAAATAATTGATATCTTACCAAACACCGACGTGCAATAGATATATCTTACCTAATATAATATGCAACTAATATCCTACCGAATATAAACGTGCATTGCACATACATTATTACTAACTAGTAGAATGTCCGTGCGTTGCTATGGACCTTTCGTTGTATAAAACACAGTGAGTTTTTATGCCTTCTATCAACGTCGCTTCAACACCCTTGTCGTCGATAGATTCTTTTTGAAAGTCTACATAATCCATCTCAATCGCTCTCATACTCTGTAAACATAAATATATATAGAAACACACCTTATGTATTATCATGCACAACAACTATATAAAGAATAATTATTTATATGCACTTCTTCTGATTGTGTAAAACTCAGTGATTTTTTAGTTCGATCACTGAGTTTCCATGATGTGATATGCTTTCCATCCGTATAACGACAAACTAATTTTTTGGCTCTTTCTCACTATCAATAATTGTCGTGTCTCCTTAACCACGCTTTATTTAGAAGACAAAAAAATAATTCTACCCCTCCTTTCCATTCTCGACACCATGTCTGAGCTCTCTTTTCAATATATATACTTCCCTTCCTGATTGTTTGTCCTATCAGCTGAAACCTGAGCATTTTGCTTCTTAAAACGGAATGTGAGTGAAACCCCACAAGATAAGACATATTTCAGGACAGAAGAAGCACACTTGACAAATTGTTCCTACTTTGTGAAATTCCTACTTCCTAGCTATATTACCTTTGCTAGAGAATTAATTCAAGTTCTAATCCTCAAATATTGGGAAGGAGAAACTACCATGCCAAGCAACTTATTTATGTTGCCATTAGATCAACTTCTTTAGGTTGTTATGGGAGAAATGAAGGGCTGGAAGAGAAAAGGAAGAAAGTGAACCAAAATAACCCCAAAAGGCAAAGCATAATAAGAAAGACTTGCTCATTATTTTAACTGGCCAAGCTTTAGACTCTCTACTTGATTTTGCTTCTCTATAGGAGTACATGGCTAATTATATGCTAACATAAAAGAAGAAGGTGAAATACCAAATGTATTTTGTGCTAACATAATACTGGCTTCTTATTTGCTGCCATTTCATTGTGTGTGTTGGAGCATTTCTGCCACCATATCAATGTGTCAATACAGCATTACTGCACATGCGCACTATGAAAACAACATGAAATTAGTTATACATCCAATATTTTGACAAAATGATGGGTTCCTTCTACCTTTTTTTTTGCGGGGTAATGGGTTCCTTCTACCAACGACATGCTTCCAAGCCCAAACCAGCTGAAAACACAAACAATATAAGCAAGCCGAAGTCACTAAAAGATATGCATGTCCATTGCTAAATTTGTGTTTTACCGGGTATTACTCCCATTCTAGCATCTATCTAGGATAATTATTTCAAAATCCAAACTACCAAGGACAAGGAGTTATAGCCCTGTCGCAAGATTCTAACTTTTGCCCCTGTCGCAAGATTCCGCTATAATGTTTTACCTATGTTTATTCAGACTGCATATTAAAAAAACTATACCACTGTGCCTCATGGATTAAACCGAGCTTGCACACGCATGCAGAAAATCAATCTAACTTCTCCCTTCTGACCTCGAACTGTCAACAACAGGCATAGCGACAATTATTAGTTGAATGTTTGTGCGTTGCCAATGGACTAACAAAAATATAGTGCTTAAAAAATTGTTATAATTCAGAAATGTATGTCGATCATGTTGACATATGGTTTGCATTCATATAGAGACAAACTAATATTCTCTCATCTCCTCCTCGACAGCTATCATGTCGCCTTAATCACCATCTCCTTGTAAGAAAAAAAGCAACAAAGCCTAATTGGGGCTTTATATACATATATAATTCAAAGAGTCCTTGCACCTTCCAAATCCAAAGAGGACCACAGAAATGATTCAGATCAAGAAAGATATTCAGTGAACCAAAATGGAAACTTTTTAGAAAATAGAGGGTCTGCGTGTCAATCAATGGTTTCTGGTAACTATCTGATTCAATCAGTCGTACACTGCCCATGTGTATATTATCTCCCGTATTTGTACCTTGTAGCATCATGGAAGACGATTTCAGTTCTCAATGAGATATATAATCAACTGTACTGTGGTCAGTAGCAAGGAGAACATCAAAACAATCAATGTGCCCACTCTGGGTGCTCCAGTAAATAATAACCCTAACATCCCTACGACAGTCTTCCGCAATATAAAAATGAAAGACCAAGTAAACTTTGCAACAATCACTACTTACTACACTTTTATATGAAAATCGATTGACTATCACTATTCATCAAACAAATAAATCTCATATATCATATGACAAATGACCTACTAAGTACAAGTTTCTAAAAAAAAGATGTATTAAGTTGTTAAACTCTCGAGGAACTATAGAGAAACAACTCGGTGAATCATAACTTACGATCTTGCTTTTTGAATGTGCAGCCCATAACCAGAGAAATCACTACAAAGAGCAACTGTAGTTGCGCCTCACCCCAAAAGAGGCCATCTCACTACAAAGAGACCAATTAGTATCTCACTCCAATTGATGAGTTAGTCTCTTTAATTACACTTTGCTTCATTAAATGATCAAACGACGCACCCTTATATGTGGTAGTGTTGTTACTCTGCAACTAAGAAAGTTTCTATGTGAACTTCTTTTTGCTTGGTATCCACACAAAGTATTTTCATTTCGCCATTTTATTGGGCTACTATTCACTCATAGGATTCTGCGATATGATGCCTCACTATTCATTTTATTATTTATCGCTAGATTACTTTCAGTTCAATAGCGGTCTGTGACGCCCCGAGGCCGATGCGCCAGGTGTCTTCCAGTCATTTGCTATCGTTGCCATGTCATTTGCTTGCGTGTTGCTTTTTTACCATGTCATCATATGCATTGCATCATCATGTTTTCAAAACTTGCATCCGTACGGGTTCCCCCACTTCCGTCCATTGTTCGTTCTGAGCCCAGAAACACTTGCACGCGCCCGCGGCATGTCCAAAATATTATTTTATAAGTGGCCGGAAAATATTCTCGGAATGGGTTGAAAGTTGGCATGCGGTGTTGTTATGTTGTAGGTAGGCCGCCTGCCAAGTTTCATCCCATTCGGAGTTCGTTTGATGCCCCAACGGATAACTATAGCGACATTATAGTCGGTCAAAACGTCGGACGTTTTCGGTCTCCGGAAACAGTTGCCGGGCTGCACTCCTCTCCTCTCATCTCAGTCCAACCTCTTTTTACAACCCACCTAAACCCCCCTCCGTTCCAGACCGTCAGATCGCGATCGGAGGCTCCAAAACGCTCCTAAAACCCTCCTAAACCCAAACCCTAGCCATCCCTGCATATATATGGACACCCCCCTTCCAAATTTGGCAGCCTAGCCCTTCCCCTACCTCCCTGCCGCCTCCCTCCTCAAATTCCATGCCACCAACCGCCTCCCCCTCGTTTTCCGGCGCCAGCCACCGTCGTCCCGCCACCTGGGACCGTCAGCGCGCCTCCCCGGACCAGTGACAAGCCGCCACGCGTCGCCCCAGCCCCTTCCTCGCGCTTCCAGCCGCGCAGGCCCGCCAGAACCCATCCGTGGCCCGCCCCGGGCCGATCTGAGCCCGAGGTGCCCGCACCGCGCCTCGCCTCCTTGCCCGCTTCCCCGCCGCCCGCCGGAGCGTGCCCCTCCTCGTCGCCCCGCCACCGCCGGCTGGCTCTGCCGCCGCCGAGCCCTAGGCCAGCTCCGCCGCCCCTCCTCTACATCTCCCTGCCTCTCCCTAACCTCTTTCCTCTCCCCTGCAGTGCTCCTCGCCGCCGCCGCCATGGAGTTCGTCACCGGCTCCCTGCTGTGGCCCTGCTCCGGTGACGGATCCAGTGGGATCCGGCCCCCACCACCCGGATCCATCCATCCCCGACGGGATCCGCCTCCCTCCACCGCTGGAGACGCGCCAAGCCGCCGCCGTTGTCCCGCTCCGCGCGGAGGAGCGCCGCCGCCCGCTCGACCCTGCCGGCGCCCGTTGACCGCGTCGACCCCGCGTGGGCCGGCTTCACACCCCTCTCCAGCGGCCTGCTCCAGCGCCCCCTGGGCCGCCTCCACCGACCTGGGCTGAGCCCAGCTAGGTGAGCTGCAAGCCGCCCAGTGGGCTGTTTCAGATGCGGCCCGAGACATGTTTTTTCCGCAGATCGTTTTGATATTAATCCTGAGACTGCAGTTTTCACAGAAAGGTCCCTAAACTTCATGCATATAATAACTTAATAACCATGCATCGGTTTAAAATGATTTATATATGAAACTTGCTTAGAATTTTGTCTAGATTCATAATATCCAACTTTCATCTATGTTTGAAATGTTTAAAATTCCGTTTGGTTAAATTTGCTCCTATGCCATGCTAAAATGATTCAATTCATAACTAAATAACCGTAGCTCCAAACCTAACAATCTTTATATGTAAATGGGGTAGAAAAATGCCTAGTTTAACATGGTGTCATTACTTTGCATGTTTAATAACTCTAAAATTGTGTTTAGGTCAGAACAGTACCACAACCAAAATTATGCACATGGGGATTTTCCGGACTTGTTGCTTGTTGTTCCGGCCTCATTTAAACTTGCCTAGATAGGTAGTTTTGTTGTGCTTCACCCCTTGCCATGTTAAGCAACATTTAATATTGTTGAGTACATAAATGAGAGGAACTAAATAATTGACGTGGTGTTTCGTCAATATGCAACAGAGTTGCATATTGAGCTCCACTTAATTTGTAGTGTTGTTTGTGCACTTTGCCATGCCATGCTTCATTAAACCGGACATGCATCATACTTGTTTGCACATCGTACCATGCTTATGTGATGATTGTTTACTATGTTGTTTGCTTCTTTCCGGGTTGTTTCTCTCGTTGGCTTCGGTTCCGTTCCGGAGTTGTGAGGATCCGTTCGACTACGTCCTTTTTGTCTTCTTCATGGACTCGTTCTTCTTCCTTGCGGGATCTCACGCAAGATGACCATACCCTCGAAATCACTTCTATCTTTGCTTGCTAGTTGCTCGCTCTTTTGCTATGCCTATGCTGCGATACCTACCACTTGCTTTATCATGCCTCCCATATTGCCATGTCAAACCTCTAACCCACCTTTCCCAGCAAACCGTTGTTTGGCAATGTTACCGCTTTGCTCAGCCCCTCTTATAGCGTTGCTAGTTGCAGGTGAAGATGGAGTGTGTTCCTTGTTGGAACATGTTTATTGTTAGGATATCACAGTATCTCTTATTTAATTAATGCATCTATATACTTGGTAAAGGGTGGAAGGCTCGGCCTTATGCTTGGTGTTTTGTTCCACTCTTGCCGCCCTAGTTTCCGTCATACTGGTGTTATGTTCCTTGATTTTGCGTTCCTTACACGGTTGGGTTATAATCGGAACCCCTTGACAGTTCGCCTTGAATAAAACTCCTCCAGCAAGGCCCAACCTTGGTTTTACCATTTGCACTAACAACCTACCACCTTCCCTTGGGTTCTACAGACTCAAGGGTCATCTTTATTTTAAACCCCCCCCGGGCCAGTGCTTGTCTAAGTGTTGGTCCGAAACAGAGCCACTTGCGGCGCCACCTCGGGGAAACTTGAGGGTTGGTTTTAGCTGTATGTAGAGTTCATCCGGTGTTGCCCTGAGAACGAGATATGTGCAGCTCCTATCAGGATGTCGGTGCATCGGGCGGTCTTGCTGGTCTTGTTTTACCATTGTCGAGATGTCTTGTAACCGGGATTCCGAGTCTGATCGGGTCTTCCTGGGAGAAGGAATATCCTTCATTGACCGTGAGAGCTTTTGACGAGCTAAGTTGGGACACCCCTGCAGGGTTTTGAACTTTCGAAAGCCGTGCTCACGGTTATGGGCAGATGGGAATTTGTTAATGTCTGGTTGTAGAGAACTTGACACTTAACTTAATTTAAAATGCATTAACCGCGTGTGTAACTGTGATGGTCTCTTCTCGGCGGAGTCCAGGAAGTGAACATGGTGTTGGAGTTATGCTTGAACGTAAGTAGTTTCAGGATCACTTCTTGATCATTTCTAGTTCACGACCATGCCTTGCTTTCTCTTCTCGCTCTCATTTGCGTAAGTTAGCCACCATATATGCTAGTGCTTGCTGCAGCTCCACCTCATACCTTTTCCCTACCCATAAGCTTAAATAGTCTTGATCGCAAAGGTGTGAGATTGCTGAGTCCCCGTGACTCACAGATTACTTCCAAAACCAGTTTGCAGGTGCCGGTGATACCGTACAGGCGACGCTACCGAGCTCAAGGAGGAGCTCAATGAATATCTTGTTCTTTGGGTTGTTTCGTTTCAGTTGATCAGTAGTGGAGCCCAGTCGGGGCGATCGGGGATCTAGCATTAGGGGTGGTCTTCTTTTATTTTGGTTCCGTAGTCGACCTTGATTGTATTCTGGATGATTGTAATGCTTGATTCATGTATTGTGTGAAGTGGCGATTGTAAGCCAACTCTGCACCTCTTTCTTATTCAGTACATGGGATGTGTAAAGATACCCCTCTTGCGACATTGCCTACAATGCGGTTATGCCTCTAAGTCATGCTCCGACACGTGGGAGATATATCCGCATCATGGGTGTTACAAGTTGGTATCAGAGCCCTCCCCGACTTAGGAGCCCCCTACTTGATCGAATCGCTGGTGTTGTTGAGTCTAGAAAAAAGTTTTGAGTCTTATAGGATTATATATATCGAAGAGTAGGATTCTTTTTACTCCTCAGTCCCTTCGTCGCTCTGGTGAGGCATCCTAACGTAGAGTTTTGACTCTTCTCTTCTCAAATTTCACTAAAAAAAATTTAGGATCACGCGGGTATCTTGGAATCGTTCCAATGGTTTTGTGACAAGAACATTGTTCTTGGTGCCTCCTGACATTTAGGGGTTGTGGCAGTGTCCCGGGAGTTGAGCTCCGAGGTGTTGTCGTCACAATTTTATCGTTACAGTTCTGGAATACCTGAGTTCGCCGACATCGAAAATCTCTTTTATGCAGTTGTTGGTGAGATAACCTCGACGCCACCCAGTACTGGGGCGGGAGTTCGAGAGTATTTCCATAACTCGTATAACGGATGCTTTTCGAAGGTTGAGGTAATTGATTTCTGAAGGTTTCTTGGTTATGTGTTGAAGGATGGATACAACTGGATGTAGGATTTGCTAGTTTTGGGTGAGATATTATGCTTCCCCTGTATCCCCAACACCGGATTGCATAACCGGAAAATTTCGGGAGTTTATAAGTGGGAATTCAAGTAGCTCTTAGGATATCTTTCCGACAGATGTATGATATGAAATTGGGGTTCGACGTCTAGTGGTTCGCCTATCCACGGTTGGTTTTATAGTGGCCTCGTTGTGTCTTAAAGAGTCCTTGGCTATGCTGACTCGGGGACGCTTCGTATGTCATGTGCATTGCCTTGTACATGATGGTGTTGTACGATCGAGTCCATGTGGGCCCCACCACAAAAACTTTAGACGAAATCTCTATAATATGTTTGTTTCGGCTTATTTTGCAAGCCAATCCTTTGTTTTGTTTTGAGTTGTGGTATTCGAGTTTCTTCAATGTCAAGTGTTGATTCCATACCTTCCCCAAATGGTGTTCTCATACTCCTATGTGAATATCAATCCTTCATGATAATTGGGATTGTCATGTCAATCCTTTTCAACCGACGTGTTTCTCTTCAAGTGGATCTGGTTATTTTCAACATCCGCAAGATCAACTCAAGTCTTCTCAACGGTGTTCGTTTCATCCGTTCCTAAGTTGCTTTTGTTTTTCCCGCCCTCCCACCCTTTTTCTTCAAGGACTCGGATTTCTTAATCTAATATCCATCTTATTGATGTGAAGTCTCTCCATTCCTTTCAGTCAATGTTCTTATCCGGTGATTCTCATGAAGATGCTCTACAAGTTCATCATTGTTCGTTCTCTTTCTTCTCCCGTGGATTCAAGTCAAGTTTTGTTGATCATATCCTTTCCTCGTTTCAAGTGCTTTCTTATGTCGGTGCACCTCTTAATCATCCACTTCTCGCTATTCAATTGTTTCAGAGTGTTCAAGATATCTCGAAGATTCATGTTTCCACTCTGCATTCGTTCAAACTCTTTCGAGATTTTTATCTCATTCAAGCAACTTAATTCTACCGGCGCAATCTATCTTTTAAATCGCTCAACGGTGTATCTTTTGAGTGGGCCCTAACCCACAGGTCTTTTCCCAGGATCTTACCTGACTCTTCTAATTTTCACCGGAGGTATTCTCAAATTCTTTTCGAAGTTTGACATAAGAATGAGTTATCATCAGTCAATTGCCTTTCTCCAAGATCTTTCAAATTCTTTTCATCGTTGGTTCAACCTTTCTAATTTCTATTCCGGAGTGCCTCAACAACTCATGGTGGTGTTTCTCATCATCATTCTCAACATTTGAAGACCGAAGAAGAATTTTTCCTCCAAATTTTATCCGTTCTCTCAAAGATTCGTGGTGCTAGCTTGATGCCATCCTCTCATAATTGGTTTCGACTGTGAGAATTCTTTTCATCCATCTGGAGCATTCCAGGAGTCTTTTCAGTTCGATTCTCCGAAGACCATCATTTCGGGTTTATTCATTCTCAGCTTTCAGCTCTCGTTCTCCAAATCTTATCGGTGCATCATTAAAATATCCTCTAATCAGCTCATGATCTCTTTGTTTCACTTGTATCTAAATTCTCAAGTATCTTCATTCATTTTTTCTTCTAATTCTTACAGTGTTTTTCCATATCTTTTTTTTGTTCATATTCAATTCCCACGGTGGTCCATTCAAGATTCCTTTTCTCTTGGTATCATATCAATTTATTCGTTGTTTCAATCCTACCGGTGGTTCGTTGAAGACCTTCTCAGGTTTGCTCTATATCTCTCTTAATCCTTTCTGTGAGAATAAGTAGTATGCCAAATCCGTTGCTTGTCATCAATCTAAATTGGGGAATGATAACCCACAAGTATAGGGGATCGCAACAGCTTTCGAGGGTAGAGTATTCAACCCAAATTTATTGATTCGACACAAGGGGAGCCAAAGAATATTCTCAAGTATTAGCAGCTGAGTTGTCAATTCAACCACACCTGGAAACTTAGTATCTACAACAAAGTGTTTAGTAGCAAAGTAATATGATAGTGGTGGTAGCGGCAACAAAAGTAAAGACAGCAAAAGTAATGTTTTTGGTATTTTGTAGTGATTGTAACAGTAGCAGCGGAAAAGTAAATAAGCGACAACCAGTATATGGAAAACTCATAGGCACCGGATCAGTGATGGATAATTATGCCGGATGCGGTTCATCATGTAACAGTCATAACATAGGGTGACACAGAACTAGCTCCAATTCATCAATGTAATGTAGGCATGTATTCCGTATATAGTCATACGTGCTTATGGTAAAGAACTTGCATGACATCTTTTGTCCTACCCTCCCATGGCAGTGGGGTCCTATTGGAAACTAAGGGATATTAAGGCCTCCTTTTAATAGAGAACCAGAACAAAGCATTAGCACATAGTGAATACATGAACTCCTCAAACTATGGTCATCACCGGGAGTGGTCCCGATTATTGTCACTTCAGGGTTGCCGGATCATAACACATAGTAGGTGACTATAGACTTGCAAGATAGGATCTAGAACTCACATATATTCATGAAAACATAATAGGTTCAGATATGAAATCATGGCACTCGGGCCCTAGTGACAAGCATTAAGCATAGCAAAGTCATAGCAACATCAATCTCAGAACATAATGGATACTAGGGATCAAACCCTAACAAAACTAACTTAATTACATGATAAATCTCATCCAACCCATCACCGTCCAGCAAGCCTATGATACAATTACTCACGCACGGCGGTGAGCATCATGAAATTGGTGATGGAGGATGGTTGATGATGACGACGGCGACGAATCCCTCTCTCCGGAGCCCCGAACGGACTCCAGATCAGCCCTCCCGAGAGGTTTTAGGGCTTGGCGGCGGCTCCGTATCATAAAACGCGATGATTTCTTCTCTCTGATTTTTTCTCTCCGAAAGCAAATATATAGAGTTGGAGTTGGCGTCGGAGGGTCAACAGGGGGCCCACGAGGTAGGGGGCGCGCCCTGGGGGGGGGGGCGCCCCCACCCTCATGGAAAGGGTGTGGGCCCCCTGGTCTTCATATTTGGTGAGGATTTTTTATTGTTTTTTCTAAGACCTCCCGTGGAGTTTTAGGTCATTCCGAGAATATTTGTTTTCTGCACATAAAACAACATCATGGTAATTCTGCTAAAAACAGTGTCAGTCCGGGTTAGTTCCATTCAAATCGTATAAATTAGAGTCCAAAACAAGGGCAAAAATGTTTGGAAAAGTAGATACGACGGAGACGTATCAACTCCCCCAAGCTTAAACCCTTGCTTGTCCTCAAGCAATTCAGTTGACAAACTGAAAGAAACAAAGAAAAACTTTTACAAACTCTGTTTGCTCTTGTTGTTGCAACTATGTCAAGCCAGCATTCAAGTTTTCAGCATAAATCATAACTAACCACATTTGCAATAACTCTCATGTCTCATAATTACTCGTATCAATAGCATAATCAACTAGCAAGTCATAATAATAAATCTCGGATGACAACACTTTCTCAAAACAATCATAATATGATATAACAAGATGGTATCTTGCTAGCCCTTTCTGAGACCGCAAAACATAAATGTAGAGCACCTTTAAAGATCAAGGACTGACTAGACATTGTAATTCATGGTAAAAGAGATCCAATCATAGTCACACCCAACATAAATTAATAGTGATGAATGCAAATGATGGCTGTGCTCTCCAGCTAGTGCTTTTTAATAAGAGGGTGATGACTCAACATAAAAGTAAATGGATAGGCCCTTCACAGAGGGAAGCAGGGATTTGTAGAGGTGCCAGAGCTCGGCTTTGAAATAGAGATAAATTGTATTTTGAGCGGTACACTTTCATTGTCAACGTAACAACTAAGAGATGGCGATATCTTCCATGCTAAACACATTATAGGCGGTTCCCAAACAGAATGGTAAAGTTTATACTCCCCCTCCACCAACAAACATCAATCCAGGGCTTGCTCGAAACAACGAGTGCCTCCAACATACATCAGGTCCCAGGGGGAGTTTTGTTTGCAATTAATTTTGATTTAGTTTGCATAAAGCATGGGACTGGGCATCCCGGTGACCAGCCATTTTCTCGTGAGTGAGGAGCGGAGTCCACTCCTCTTGAGAATAACCCGCCTAACATGGAAGATAAGGACAGCCTTTGTTGATACATGAGCTATTCGAGCATACAAAACAAAATGATTATTTGAAGGTTTAGAGTTTGGCACATACAAATTTACTTGGAACGGCAGGTAGATACCGCATATAGGAAGGTATAGTGGACTCATCTGGAATAACTTTGGGGTTTAAGGGATTGGATGCACAAGCAGTATTCCCACTTAGTACAGGTGAAGGCTAGCAAAAGACTGGGAAGCGACCAACTAGAGAGCGACAACAGCCATGTACATGCATTAAAATTAATAAACATTGGATGCAAGCATGAGTAGGATATAATTCACCATGAACATAAATATCGTGAAGGCTATGTTGATTTGTGTCAACTACATGCGTGAACATGTGCCAAGTCAAGTCACTTAAATCATTCAAAGGAGGATACCACCCCATCATACCACATCATAACCATCTCAATAGCATGTTGGCACACAAGGTAAATCATTATAACTCATAGCTAATCAAGCATGGCACAAGCAACTCTGATCTCTAATTGTCATCGCAAACATGTTTATTCATAATAAGCCGAATCAAGAACGCGGGACTCATCATATTTACAAAAACAAAAGAGGTCGAGTTCATACCAGCTTTTGTCCTCTCAGTCAGTTCATCATATATCATCATAATTGCCTTTCACTTGCACGACCGAACGGTGTGAATAATAATAAGAGTGCACGTGCATTGGACTAAGCTGGAATCTGCGAGCATTCAATAAACAGGAGAAGACAAGGCAATACGGGCTCTTGGGTTAATTCAACAATAATGCATATAAGAGCCACTTCAACAATTTAATTATGGTCTTCTCCTACTGACCCCCAAAGAAAAGAAAAGAAATAAAACTATTTACACGGGAAAACTCCCAACAAGCAAAAGAAGAACGGGAAATATTTTTGGGTTTTCTTTTTGATTATTACTACTACAACAGAAAAATAAACTACTACTAATTTTTTGGTTTTTTCTTAAGGTTTATTAAACACACAAGAAGAAAGCAGGAAAAAGGAAATAAACTAGCATGGATATTACAGTGAAAAAGTATGAGCACCGACATCTAGCAATGAGTGTGTGTGAACATAAATGTAATGTCGGTGAGAAATACGTACTCCCCCAAGCTTAGGCTTTTGGCCTAAGTTGGTCTATGGCCACGGCTGGCCTGGCGGATATCCATAATAATAATTGTTGGGGTCATACTGCGATGAAGAATAGTTGGGATCATATTGTGATGAAGAAGAAGATTCTGACTGCCACTAGCTGGCAATCATTCTCCGGATCCCACTGATAGTTAGACTGTCGTGAAGGATCAAATTGTGGTTCCGGCTCTGGCTCCTCAGCTGGTGCAGGGTTCCGGTAGGCGTGAATAGCTGCCAATGGAACAAGGTACGTGCCTGCAGTCAAATCAAACAAAGAAGGAGCAGACAAGGTAATAGTCTCAGGATGATGTTTATTAAAGAACAATTGATATTTAAGCTCCCCTGCCCTATTCTTAACAATAAAATCATGTGCCACCATACTTTTATGATCTAGATAAACACGGGGTAGCACTTTTTCTTCCTTCTCAGCATGCCTAACATTTATGTTAAAATGCGCGGCTAGGCGTGTGGCATAAATGCCTCCAAAGATGGGGCCCTTAGTACGGTTCATATTTAACCGTCTAGCAATAATACCGCCCATACTAAAAGTGTTATCACTGTATAAACCTTGGAGCAGAATAATTAAATCAGGGATACTAAGGTTTCCAGAATTTCCGCGTCCAATTAAATAACGACTAGCAAATAATGCAAAGTAACGCAAAACAGGAAAATGTATGCTAGTGATTCGTGCATCGGAAACCTTCCTGGTTTCTCCTACAGTGATATTATCAATAAACCCAACCACATCATCATGATGTGGTTCTTCTGTCTTGCCCTCAAAAGGGACTAAACAAATCCGACAGAAATCATAAAGTGACATCTCCTTAGGCTCATCATATAAATGAAATTCCACTGTAGGTGGTGAGTTCCTAGGATGAAAATAAATTTTTTGCACAAAGGTATTTGTGAGTAAGAGATACTGATCGCATTGGTCGTGGAGGAAAGCGGTGAGGCCTGCATTGTGAGCCAATTCATGAAAATCTTCATAGATACCGGCTGCTCTCAAGAAATCTTCAGAAGGCCATTCACACGCCCGAATCTCCGCGATGCGTGGCAGATTATACTTAGGCTTTGGTGCCTTTTCCTTCGAGCTTTGGCTCGATGAGCCCCTCAATAATCTCATCATTTTCTGAAATAATCTGAAATTTTTAGTAACTTCAAAATAAAAGTAACCAAACTCAATAAAACTGATAGCAACTACTCCTACAAGTGCCTAGAGCCTATATCAAGCATTAGAACTACTTGGAACCATATAAATTTGACATGTAAGCTCAAGAACATGGTCACCTATGCAGCTCAAATTTGCAATGAATAAAGCACTAGAACAAAAACTAATTGGACCAATGGAGGAGTCACATACCAAGGAACAATCTCCCCAAGCAGTTTTGTGAGAGGTGCTTTGAGCAAGGAGATCGAAAATCAAAGCAAAAGTGGCTGGAACTCGTGCTTGAGTTGGTTTTTTGGGTTTGTGTGAGACAGAGGAAGAAGATGGGTGCTGGGATAAGTGGAGGAGGGCCACTATGGGCCCACGAGGTAGGGGGTGTGCCCTATAGGGGGGGGGGCGCCCACCACCCTCGTGGCCAGGTGGCAACTCCTCCCGCGGTGATTTTTGCACAGTAAATCCTCAAATATTCCCGAAAAAATCATATTAAATTGGCATGTCATTCTGAGGATTTTTATTTTTGGGTTATTTTTATATTGCACGGATAATCAGATAACAGACAAAAAAAATACTATTTTTACTTTATTTAATATAAATAACAGAAAATATAAAGAGGGTACAGAAGTTTGTGCTTCTAGTTTCATCCATCTCATGCTCATAAAAAAGAATCCACTAACAAGGTTGATCAAGTCTTGTTAACAAACTCATTCCGATAATCATGAAACCGGAGAAATTTCGAATAACACTAAGTTACCTCAACGGGGATATGCACATCCCCTATAATAAGAATATCATATTTCTTGTTAATAGTAGGAAGAGGAAATTCAAAACCTCCAAATATAATCGATGGAATTTTTCCAATGGAGTTGATACTATGAACTTGAGGTTGTTTCCTCGGAAAGTGTACCGTATGCTCATTACCATTAACATGAAAAGTGACATTGCCTTTGTTGCAATCAATAACAGCCCCTGCAGTATTAAGAAAAGGTCTTCCAAGAATAATAGACATACTATCATCCTCGGGAATATCAAGTATAACAAAGTCCGCTAAAATAGTAACGTTTGCAACCACAACAGGCACATCCTCACAAATACCGACAGGTATAGCAGTTGATTTATCAGCCATTTGCAAAGATATTTTAGTAGGTGTCAACTTATTCAAGTCAAGTCTATGATCTAAAGAGAGAGGCATAACACTAACACCGGCTCCAAGATCACATAAAGCAGTTTTAATATAATTTCTTTTAATGGAGCAAGGTATAGTA
Source organism: Triticum aestivum (assembly GCF_018294505.1). NCBI lineage: Eukaryota > Viridiplantae > Streptophyta > Magnoliopsida > Poales > Poaceae > Triticum > Triticum aestivum. The sequence goes on along the minus strand of NC_057803.1, from coordinate 147,281,134 downwards.
GGTACTCCGGGGTCTCCAAATTTCTTTGGTATTCCACCCTTAAAAGTATAATTAGCAAGCATGGTGGAAATTTCAGCTTCCGGTATCTTTCTTTTATTAGTAATAATATCCTTCATATATTTAGCATAAGGATTCGTTTTGAGCACATCAGTTAATCACATACGCAAAAAGATAGGCCTAATCATTTCAGCGAAGCGCTCAAAATCCTCATCATCCTTTTTCTTGGATGGTTTCGGAGGAAAAGGCATGGGTTTCTGAACCCAAGGTTCTCTTTCTTTACCATGTTTCCTAGCAACAAAGTCTCTTTTATCATAACGTTGATTCTTTGATTGCGGGTTATCAAGATCAACAGCAGGTTCAATTTCTACATCATTGTCATTACTAGGTTGAGCATCATCATGAACATTATCATTAATATTTTTACTAGGTTCATGTTCATTACCAAATTGTGTTTCCGCATTAGACATAGATATATCATTTGGATTATCAGGTGGTTCAGCAATAGGTTCACTAGAAGTTTGCACAGTTCTATCATTTTTCTTCTTCTTCTTTTTAGAAGAACTGGGAACATCAATATTATTTCTTTGAGAATCTTGCTCGATTCTCTTAGGGTGGCCTTCAGGATACAAAGGTTCCTGAGTCATTCTACCAGTTCTAGTAGCCACTCTAACAACATAATCATTTTTCTTACTATTCATTTCATCAAGCACTTCTTTTTGAGCCTTAAGTACTTGTTCTACTTGAGTGGTAACCATAGAAGCATGTTTGCTAATAAGTTTAAGTTCACCTTTAATATCAGCCATATAATCACCCAAGCGTCTAATCATATAAGCATTTTCTTTTAATTGTCTACCAAAATAAGCATTGAAGTCATCTTGCTTAAACATAAAGTTATCAAACTCATCCAAGCGCTGACTAGCAATTTTAGTAAGAGGAACTTCAGCTTTATCATATCTATAGAGAGAATTTACCTTCACTGCCTGTGTCGGGATATCGGGATCAGGAGGTTCTTCAACAAATAAATAATTGAGATCATAAGTTTCTTCAACAGGTGGTGTATTAAGACCATGTATTTCTTCAATAGGAGGTAAATTCTTAACGTCTTCAGCTTTAATATCTTTTTCTTTCATAGATTTCTTTGCCTCTTGCATATCTTCGGGACTGAGGAATAGAACACCTCTCTTCTTCGGAGTTGGTTTAGGAATAGGCTCAGTAATTGGAGCAGGAGCTAGCTCAGGAGGTGCCCAATTATTTTCATTTGTCAACATACTATTCAATAGAATTTCAGCTTCATCTGGTGTTCTTTCCCTGAAAAGAGAACCAACACAACTATCCAAGTAATCTCTGGAAGCATCAGTTAGTCCATTATAAAAGATATCAAGTATTTCAGGTTTCTTAAGAGGATGGTCGGGCAAAGCATTAAGTAGCTTGAGAAGCCTCCCCCAAGCTTGTGGGAGACTCTCTTCTTTAATTTGCACAAAGTTGTATATTTCCCTTAAAGCAGCTTGTTTCTTATGAGCAGAGAAATATTTAGCAGAGAAGTAATAAATCATATCCTGGGGACTACGCACACAACCAGGATCAAGAGAATTAAACCATATCTTAGCATCACCCTTTAATGAGAACGGAAATATTTTGAGTAAATAGAGGTAACGTGATCTCTCATTATTAGTAAACAGGGCAGCTATATCATTTAACTTAGTAAGATGTGCCACAATAGTTTCAGATTCATAGCCATAAAACGGATCAGATTCAACCAAAGGAATTATATCAGGATCAACAGAGAATTCATAATCTTTATCAGGAACACATATAGGTGAAGTAGCAAAAGCAGGGTCGGGTCTCATTCTATCTCTAAGTGATTCCTTGTTCCATTTAATTAATAACCTCTTAAGCTCATATCTATCTCTTCAAGCTAAAATAGCTAGAGAAGCATCTTTATCAAAAAGATAACCTTTAGGAATAACATGCATATTTTCATCATCACTATCATCATCGTATTCAAATTCAATAATTTCTCTTTCCCTAGCCCTAGCAATTTGTTCATCAAGAAATTCACCAAGGGGCACAGTAGTATCAGACATAGAAGCAGTTTCATCATAAGTATCATGCATAGCAGAAGTGGCATCATCAATAACATGCGACATATCAGAACGAATAGCAGAAGTAGGTGTAGGTGTCGCAAACTTACTCATAACAGAAGGTGAATCAAGTGCAGAGCTAGATGGCAGTTCCTTACCTCCCCTCGTAGTTGAGGGATAGATCTTGGTTTTTGGATCTCTCAAATTCTTCATAGTGTCCAGCAGATATAAATCTCAAGTGACTCAAAGAATAGAGCTATGCTCCCCGGCAACGGCGCCAGAAAAAGGTCTTGATAACCCATAAGTATAGGGGATCACAACAACTTTCGAGGGTAGAGTATTCAACCCAAATTTATTGATTCAATACAAGGGGAGCCAAAGAATATTCTCAAGTATTAGCAGCTGAGTTGTCAATTCAACCACACCTGGAAACTTAGTATCTACAGCAAACTGTTTAGTAGCAAAGTAATATGATAGTGGTGGTAGCGGCAACAAAAGTAAAGACAACAAAAGTAATGTTTTTGGTATTTTGTAGTGATTGTAACAGTAGCAGCGGAAAAGTAAATAAGCGACAACCAGTATATGGAAAACTCATAGGCACCGGATCAGCGATGGATAATTATGCCGGATGCAGTTCATCATGTAACAGTCATAACATAGGGTGACACAGAACTAGCTCCAATTCATCAATGTAATGTAGGCATGTATTCCGTATATAGTCATACGTGCTTATGGTAAAGAACTTGCATGACATCTTTTGTCCTACCCTCCCGTGGCAGCGGGGTCCTATTGGAAACTAAGGGATATTAAGGCCTCCTTTTAATAGAGAACCGGAACAAAGCATTAGCACATAGTGAATACATGAACTCCTCAAACTATGGTCATCACCGGGAGTGGTCCCGATTATTGTCACTTCAAGGTTGTCGGATCATAACACATAGTAGGTGACGATAGACTTGCAAGATAGGATCTAGAACTCACATATATTCATGAAAACATAATAGGTTCAGATCTGAAATCATGGCACTCGGGCCCTAGTGACAAGCATTAAGCATAGCAAAGTCATAGCAACATCAATCTCAGAACATAATGGATACTAGGGATCAAACCCTAACAAAACTAACTTGATTACATGATAAATCTCATCCAACCCATCACCGTCCAGCAAGCCTACGATGCAATTACTCACGCACGGCGGTGAGCATCATGAAATTGGTGATGGAGGATGGTTGATGATGACGACGGCGACGAATCCCCCTCTCCGGAGCCCCGAACGGACTCCAGATCAGCCCTCCCGAGAGGTTTTAGGGCTTGGCGGCGGCTCCGTATCGTAAAACGCGATGATTTCTTCTCTCTGATTTTTTCTCTCCGAAAGCAAATATATAGAGTTGGAGTTAGCGTCGGAGGGTCAATAGGGGGCCCACGAGGTAGGGGGGCGCGCCCTAGGGGGGGCGCCCCCACCCTCGTGGAAAGGGTGTGGGCCAGGGTCTTCATATTTGGCAAGGATTTTTTATTGTTTTTTCTAAGACCTCCCGTGGAGTTTCAGGTCATTCCGAGAATATTTGTTTTCTGCACATAAAACAACATCATGGTAATTCTGCTGAAAACAGCGTCAGTCCGGGTTAGTTCCATTCAAATCGTACAAACTAGAGTCCAAAACAAGGGCAAAAGTGTTTGGAAAAGTAGATACGACGGAGACGTATCAGGGAAGGATAAGCATAATGTAATTCTTATTCTTGTTTCATCGAGTAAATTCAATTCCTTATTCCGGAGGTTCATCAAAATTCTTTATTTCTTTGTTCCATATTTTCGTTTTCCGGAGTTCCAAGCTCTTTCAATTATATCATTTCAAAGCTTCATCTAATCATTGCAAGGCTTCAATCTTATTCTTTTCATCCTTCACTTCCTTTTGATCATTCTTTTATTACCGGAGTTCTTCACGAAGGCTCAACATGATGATTTGCAAGGATACTTTTCATTCTTCAAATGTTCTTCAAGATTTCTCTCGGAGCTAAGATCTGCCAAGATATTACCCTAAAATAAACATGGTGCCCAACACATGTTTTGTTTGAGGAGTTCAAGCCTTCTTCATCTTGCATTCTGAAGTGCAATTCTTTCTACCGTATCATTTGAGGTGGTGCTATGTCATTCTTCATAATTTGAGTCCATGTTTCATGATTGAGAGAATTCCTTATTTGGCCCTTTCTTAAATTTTGGTTCCTTTTTTGGCTCTAAAAATTTATTTTTTCCTTCTTTGACACCCTAACTTTATTTTCTTCCTTTCATGACACTTCCGTCGATTTTTGCCGTTAACACCGTCAACTATGACAGGAAAAATCATTTTACCCCTTCTTTATAGCACGCTAAAAAAAGAAAAACGAACCCCCCCTTCTGCCCCCGATTCCCCTTCTCCTCCCCAAGACCTAAATCTAGCGCAGCGGCGGCACGAGCGAGGAGCGAGGCACCCAGCGGCGGCACGAGCGAGGCACCCAGCGGCGGTGGCGCGAGCGAGGCACCCAGCGGCGGCACATGGAGGAGGGCGAGGTGGACGAGGGCCATGGGCGAGGCGGCCATGGTGGGGAGGCAGGGGGCGGCCAACTCTTGGAGGACGGGCAAGGCGACCATGGTGGGAAGGCGGGGGGCGGCCAACTCCTGGAGGACGGGCGAGGCAGCCATGGTGGGGAGGCGGGGGGCGGCCAACCCCTGGAGGACGGGCGAGGCGGCCATGGTGGGGAGGCGGGGGGCGGCCAACCTGCTGACGACGGGCAAAGCGGCCATGGTGGGGAGGTGGAGGGCGGCCATGGTGGGGAGGCCGGCTGTGCGGCGGTCTCAGCCTTGCGTGGTAAAGGCGCAACACCGGAGCAAGGCCAAGTATCACCGAGGGATGCGGCTACATCGGCTTGTCTAGATGGGTGAGGCATCTCTTCTTTAAATTTGACAGAGTACTTAGAGATGGCTTTGAAGATTACTTAGAGATGGATCCCAAATGCAACATATTTGCATCACCTCTCTTCTAGATTTGTCGAAATGCAACAGATTACTTAGGAGTTTCATTTAGAGATGATAATTTGCTGCAAAATTTGAACTTAGAGATGGATCCCAAATGCAACTCATGATTAAGTTTATTTGGTTTTTACAGGATGGACCAAAATTCAACTTATGTGCTGAAAATCAATTTGCTTGGCAACCCAAAAAAGGCTAGAAAGGATATCAAATGCTTCTGTTTTGATAAGGTTATTGATTTCGACTTAACAAATTATAAGGACTTGGTTGAATCAATCGTAGAGCAGTACTCGCCTCGTTATTTGGAAGTTGCACATGTTCAGTATTATGATGATGTTCTTAAAATCTACCCTGAAGTAACATCTGACCAAGAATTGGTGTCGATGTTTGAGAAACACTCTAAGACAAAGGTTGTGCACATGTTTGTTGCATATTGTGATCCATCGGAACCATATGAGCCTATAACGGAGTGGCATAGTGATGCGCATAGCCAACCTAACAACATAGAACAAGATGATGATGATGATTATCTTCGCAACCCAGTACCTGAGAATGAGCTTGTTGGTGTTGATGAGGAAAATATTTATTTAGAGGATGAACCTGTACCTCTTATCATGGTTCCTTGTTCCAACAAAGAAAAGGACAAAGACTATGTTCCTGATCATGAGAGCGAGGCTGAGAGCGAGGATGAGAGCATGTCAGAGGTTGAAGTAGAGGAAGATGAGGAATATCACGAGGCAGATCATGCACCACACATTGAATATAATAAATTAGATCCTCCAATGAACGAAGGAAGAAAATATCCCAATATGGCAGAGTTTAAATTGGCGCTTTCTCAGCATGCAATCGAACATGAATTTGAGTTTGACACCGAAAAGAGTGCACCACATAGGTTCAGAGCTTATTGTTCAAGAAGGGATGAAGATAAGTGTCCATGGAGGATATATGCTTCTACAATGGAAGATGAGTGCACAGTAATGGTAATTTTCTAACTTTACTCATGTGTGCTTAGTTTGTGGTCATGGTCTTTACTCTAGTACTAATTTTCTATGTTCATCTTTTGTAGGTGAGAAAGAACCCTTGTGGTCATGATTGAGGAATGCAAACAAGCGGTGGATATGTGAGCACGTGAAGGACTGGCTAATTGAGGATGCAACTCTAGGACCAAAGGCATTGCGAAAGAAGCTTAAAGAGCATCATGGAATCGACATCAACTCTAAGAGAGTCTATATGGGTAAGCTGCTAGCCTTGAAGGAACTATATGGTGATTGGGATACAAGCTTTGATAATCTTTATAGTTTCAAGTCGCAAATTGAAAGTTGCTGCCCCTGTAGCATAGTGATCATTGATCATCACACAATAAAAGATAAAATCAGATTTAAAAGAATTTTTGTTGCTTTGAAGCCTTGCATCGATGGGTTTCTTAATGGCTGCAGGCCATACTTGGCAGTAGATAGCACCTTCTTGACAGGTAGGTTCAAGGGGCAGCTGGCTAGTGCTACCGCCGTTGATGGCCATAGTTGGATGTATCCAGTTTGTATGGGTGTTTTTGATTCTGAAACTAATGAGAATTGGACATGGTTCATGCAAATGGTTAGACAAGCCATAGGATCCCCAAGGGGTTTAACCATATGCACCTATGCTGGACAACCAGTGATGACAGGTGTAAAAGAAGTGTTCCCAGAGGCTGAACATAGGGAATGTATGCTTCACTTGGTGTCCAACTTCAAGAAGAAGTTTCATGGAAAGGTGTTTGATGACCACCTTTGGGCTGCTGCTTACTCATGGAACCCATATATATTTGAAAAAAATTGGGCTGCAATGGACATAGCAAAGCCAGCGGCAACTGCATATCTTAGGAGGCGGCACACTAGGTTGTGGTCTAGGAGTCAGTTCTCAACAATTTCCAAGGTGGATTATGTTACAAACAACTTGGCTGAGTGCTTCAATAATTGGATTAAGCATCACAAGTCCTTGAACTTGGACGACTTCTTTGGTAAGGTTAGGCAGATGATTATGATCATGTGGGACCGAAGGAGGAAAGTAGCAAGGAAGTTGGTTGGGTTGATTCTTCCCCACATAATTAAGAAGTTGAATGCAAAGACTAGAGAATTAAACTTGGAGGTGGTAGAAAGCTCAGAAGAAGTCGCTGAAGTGACATCATTGGGAGGCAGCGGCTTTAGGTTTGTGGTCAACTTGCTTGACAGGACATGTTCTTGTAGACAATGGCAAGTTTCTGGCCTTCCTTGCAAGCATGGTCTAGCATTTATCACATCTCTTATCAATGCACACATACAGAATTATGTGGACTTGTATTACTCCATTGACAAATTTAGGGCAGCCTATGACCAACTAATTCCTGCCATGGTTGACAAGAACCAATGGCCTAAATCTGACCATGGATTCTTCATGTTTCCACCACTACTAAAATACACGGCGGGTAGGCATAAAAATGAGAGGTATAAAGGCTGTAGTGAGAAGAAAAGAAAAAGCGGCCAACACTTATGCCCTATTTGTAAGGACTATGGGCATCATTGGCATAAATGCAAGAAGGGTAACCCAGATGACATTGCTGCTATTTTAGCTGTGAGGTAATAAATATAATTGTGTAACTTGCTTCACTTGCATTTTTTTGTAAGCAGCCATACATGTTAACTACTTTTTTGTTGCTCATGTAGAGGACCACCAAAGAAGAGGGCAAAGACCACCAAAGCATCAATTGTGCCTTGTGAGGATGATGGTCCAGCAGCCTCTATGTGCTTTCCGCCAAGGTTAGCCACTTTACACTCATGCTCATAATTATATGAAATCTCTGTTTGTATTCTAAGTAACTTCTCACAATAGCCAAAGCTTGGAACCTACAATTACGAAAAAGAGAAAACATGATAACTCAATTACTGGAGCATCAAAAAGGTAAGAACTAGTTCTGAATTTTGTAGTAGATTAGATGAAAGCTTGGTTTTGTATTCTAATTGCATTCTTCTCACTATAGCCAAATGTTGGATAAAACAACTAAGGAAAAAGGGAAAGGGAGTAAATCTGGATCCAGAGTAGCAAAAAGGTAACCTATGGTTGTTTCTGAATTTTATGTTATGTTATGCATTGTTCTATTGTTAACCTGGGCTACTATATGTGATGTATGATGTGCTGCCATGAATGTGTATGTGTAGATCAACAACTCAGCCCATTTGTGTGGCCAACAAGAAAGTATCTGTTGCTTTGAAATTACATGCCAAAAGAAAAGGCAAAGAGGTTGCTGATAAGTTGCCACACCTTCCTATGGTGCCACATGATAGCCCTGCAATGGGCACACATAGCAAAAAAATGAATCCTGCCAGCCCTGCAATGAGCACACGAAGCAAAAGGAGGCTTAGCTTGTGATTCTCATTGGATCCCTTTCCATATCATGGTTCATTTGGGAAAGTTTTGAGCTGTTTATGTAATATATATGTGAACCTGGGCTTTTGTAAGTGCTATATGTGACCTTCATGTGTTGTATTTGACATGATGTGAACCTGGACTATTATATGTGAACTCTATGTGAACCTGAATGTGTGTAGAGGACTAAATATGTGGACTATTTCCGTATATGTGAACCTGGACCAAGTTTCTATGAACTTTTAGTTTGCATACATGTGAATCTGCTCTAAGTATATTATAATTTGTGCATATATGAACTGTACATGGGATATATAATCAATATACAAGGGAGGTTCTGTCCAATTATCCAATTAAAATTAAAGCTGTGCTAAATAGCAGATTTGGTTTCATTTGGTAATGTATTCAAGACAAACGGATCACATCACCATTGCTTTTGACTTCTAGTTCACAATTTTGGTCACAAACTACACCAAGGGTAAAAGGACTTTTCATGTCGGATTTAACGGTGTTAGTTGCCAAAACTGACGGAAATGTCATATAGGGAACAAACTGAAGTTTGAGTGCTAGAACATGAAGAATTTTTTTACTAGGGCCAAAAAGGGAACCAAAATTTAAGAAAGGGTCAAATATGGAATTCTCTCTTCATGATTTACATGTTGTCAAGAATGAGATATCTTAAATCCATCAATCTCTTCATTGGAGTTATCTTGGGTTATGTTTCACCTAAAACCTTCCCTAAGGAATGTTGCTATTTATGGTGTTATCGATGATCCAAGTTTCCTCCTATTCTCGCGATGAAAGATGTTTTCATCTCTTCGTCGCTCTCAAGCAAGCAATTGTTTTCGTTTGTGGAAGGTTTTCACCTCAAGTTTTTGAGATGTTTTCCATAAGCCCTCAACAAGCATGTTCTTTTCATTGTTGATTTCCCAACGACTCCGTTCAATCCTTCTTTTTAAGGTTGCTCTCTCAAATTCATTTGAGGTAGAACATGTTGTTTTCTTCTCCGTTCTTTTCATTGCATTTTTTCATTTCTTTCAGAGGCATTGTGATGATGCTCTCTTCACTCATCATCTCGTATTGTGAAGATCATGTTCTTCCCTTTGCTTATCCATTCAACCGGAGTGTCGTGTTTTCATTCCAGTTCTATCATCTTATCAAGTTTTACCTCCTTTCTCAACCAGAGTGTTGTCTGAAATCTTTCTTACCCCTTGTGCCATTCTTTCAATAGTTCCAGAGGCAGCGTGTTGTTGATTTCATCAAGTATCCTCTCATCTTGTCAGCTTCTTGTTAATTCCTTCCATTCGCAGTCGGAGTGCTGTAAAACTTATACCATTCTTTTTCCTCCTCTATTTTGTTTTAACCGGAGTGTTGTCGTAATTGATCTTTATCGTTCCTTCTGCATCTTGTTTCTACTGGAGTGCTTGCATGTACTTCTTGTCCTTTGTAACACTTTTCTTATGCCTTTCAACCTACAAGTTCCTAGTAGTGTTCCTTGTTCCACTTTTCTAACGGAGTGTTTTCAACTTTGTTCATCTCCGTTGTATTCTTTTCTCGAAATTGTTTAACCTCTCAAGGTTCTTGGTTTCACTCGTTTGTCAAAGAAGCAACTTTATTTTACCTCTTCCTCTTCCGTTTCTCCCCGGTGCCATCCTAGATATCGGGACGAGATCCTCTCGTAGTGGTGGAGTGTTGTGACGCCCCGAGGCCGATGCGCCAGGTCTCTTCCAGTCATTCGTTATCGTTGCCATGTCATTTTCTTGCGTGTTGCTTTTTTACCATGTCATCATATGCATTGCATCATCATGTTTTCAAAACTTGCATCCGTCCAGGTTCCCCCACTTCCGTTTGTTGTCCGTTCTGAGCCCAGACACACTTGCACGCGCCCGCAACACGTCCGAAATATTATTTTATAAGTGGCCGGAAAATGTTCTCGGAATGGGTTGAAAGTTGGCATGCGGTGTTGTTATGTTGTAGGTAGGCCGCCTGCCAAGTTTCATCGCATTCGGAGTTCGTTTGATGCCCCAACGGATAACTATAGTGACATTATAGTTGGTCAAAACGTCGGACATTTTCGGTCTCCGGAAACAGTTGCCGGGCTGCACTCCTCTCCTCTCATCTCAGCCCAACCTCTTTTTACAACCCACCTAAACCCCCCTCCGTTCCGGACCGTCAGATCGCGATCGGAGGCTCCGAAACGCTCCTAAAACCCCCCTAAACCCAAACCCTAGCCATCCCTGCAAATTTGGCAGCCTAGCCCTTCCCCTACCTCCCTGCCGCCTCCCTCCTCAAATTCCGTGCCACCAACCGCCTCCCCCTCGTTTTCCGGCGCCAGCCACCGTCGTCCCGCCACTTGGCGAGCCTCCAATGGCCGTGCCGCCACCTGAGACCGTCAGCGCGCCTCCCCAGACCAGTAGCAAGCCGCCACGCGTCGCCCCAGCCCCTCCCTCGCCCCTCCAGCCGCGCGGGCCCGCCCCGGGCCGATCTGGGCCCAAGGAGCCCGCACCGTGCCTCACCTCCTCGCCCGCTTCCCCGCCGCCAAGCGCCGCCCGCCGGAGCGCGCCCCTCCTCGTCGCCCCGCCACCGTCGGCTGGCTCCGCGGCCGCCGAGCCTCAGGCCAGCTCCGCCGCCCCTCCTCTACATCTTCCTGCCTCCCCCTAACCTCTCTCCTCTCCCCTGCAGTGCTCCTCACCGCCGCTGCCATGGAGTTCGTCGCCGGCTCCCTACTGCCGCCCTGCTCCGGCGACGGATCCGGTGGGATCCGCCCCCCACCGCCCAGATCCATCCATCCCCGACGGGATCCGCCTCCCTCCATCGCCGAAGACGCGCCAAGCCACCGCCGTCATCCCACTCCGCGCGGAGGAGCGCCGCCGCCCGCTCGACCCTGCAGGCGTCCGTTGACCGTGTCGAGCCCGCGTGGGCCGGCTTCACACCCCTCTCCAGCGGCCTGCTCCAGCGCCCCCTGGGCCGCCTCCATCGACCTGGGCTGAGCCCAGCTAGGTGAGCTGCAAGCCGCCCAGTGGGCTGTTTCAGATGTGGCCCGAGACATTTTTTTCCGCAGATTATTTTGATATTAGTCCTGAGACTGCAGTTTTCACAGAAAGGTCCCTAAACTTCATGCATATAATAACTTAATAACCGTGCATCAGTTTAAAATGATTTATATATGAAACTTGCTTAGAATTTTGTCTAGACTCATAATATCCAACTTTCATCTATGTTTGAAATGTTTAAAATTCCGTTTGGTTAAATTTGCTCCTATGCCATGCTAAAATGATTTAATTCATAACTAAATAACCGTAGCTCCAAACCTAACAATCTTTATATGTAAATGGGGTAGAAAAATGCCTAGTTTAACATGGTGTCATTACTTTGCATGTTTAATAACTCTAAAATTGTGTTTAGGGCAGAACAGTACCATAACCAAAATTATGCACATGGGGATTTTTTGGACTTGTTGCTTGTTGTTCCGGCCTCATTTAAACTTGCCTAGATAGGTAGTTTTGTTGTGCTTCACCCCTTTCCATGTTAATCATCATTTAATATTGTTGATTACATAAACGAGAGGAACTAAATAATTGACGTGGTGTTTCGTCAATATGCAACGGAGTTGCATATTGAGCTCCACTAAATTTGTAGTGTTGTTTGTGCACTTTGCCATGCCATGCTTCATTAAACCGGACATGCATCATACTTGTTTGCGCATCGTACCATGCTTATGTGATGATTTTTTACTATGTTATTTGCTTCTTTCCGGGTTGTTTCTCTCGTTAGCTTCGGTTCCATTCCGGAGTTGTGAGGATCCGTTCGACTACGTCCTTTTTGTCTTCTTCATGGACTTGTTCTTCTTTCTTGCGGGATCTCACGCAAGATGACCATACCATCGAAATCACTTCTATCTTTGCTTGCTAGTTGCTCGCTCTTTTGCTATGCCTATGCTGCGATACCTACCACTTGCTTTATCATGCCTCCCATATTGCCATGTCAAACCTCTAACCCACCTTTCCCAGCAAACCGTTGTTTGGCTATGTTACCGCTTTGCTCAGCCCCTCTTATAGCGTTGCTAGTTGCAGGTGAAGATGGAGTGTGTTCCTTGTTGGAACATGTTTATTGTTGGGATATGACAATATCTCTTATTGAATTAATGCATCTATATACTTGGTAAAGGGTGGAAGGCTCGGCCTTATGCCTGGTGTTTTGTTCCACTCTTGTCGCCCTAGTTTCCGTCATACCGGTGTTATGTTCCTTGATTTTGCGTTCCTTACGTGGTTGGGTTATAATGGGAACCCCTTGACAGTTCGCCTTGAATAAAACTCCTCCAGCAAGGCCCAACCTTGGTTTTACCATTTGCACTAACAACCTACCACCTTCCATTGGGTTCTGCAGACTCAAGGGTCATCTTTATTTTAACCCCCCGGGCAAGTGCTTGTCTAAGTGTTGGTCCGAAACAGAGCCACTTGCGGCGCCACCTCGGGGAAACTTGAGGGCTGGTTTTAGTTGTGCGTAGTGTTCATCTATTGTTGCCCTGAGAACGAGATATGTGCAGCTCCTATCAGGATGTCGGCGCATCGGGCGGTCTTGCTGGTCTTGTTTTACCATTGTCGAGATGTCTTGTAACCGGGATTCCGAGTCTGATCGGGTCTTCCTGGGTGAAGGAATATCCTTCGTTGACCGTGAGAGCTTGTGATGCGCTAAGTTGGGACACCCCTGCAGGGTTTTGGACTTTCGAAAGCCGTGCCCGCGGTTATGGGCAGATGGGAATTTGTTAATGTCCGGTTGTAGAGAACTTGACACTTAACTAAATTTAAAATGCATCAACCGCGTGTGTAACCGTGATGGTCTCTTCTCGGCGAAGTCCGGAAAGTGAACACAGTGTTGGAGTTATGCTTGAACGTAAGTAGTTTCAGGATCACTTCTTGATCATTTCTAGTTCACGACCATGCCGTGCTTTCTCTTCTCGCTCTCATTTGCGGAAGTTAGCACCATATATGCTAGTGCTTGCTGCAGCTCCACCTCATACCTTTTCCCTACCCATAAGCTTAAATAGTCTTGATCGCGAGGGTGTGAGATTGCTGAGTCCCTGTGACTCACAGATTACTTCCAAAACCAGTTTGTAGGTGCCGATGATACCGTACAGGCGACGCTACCGAGCTCAAGGAGGAGCTCGATGAAGATCTTGTTCTTTGGGTTGTTTCGTTTTAGTTGATCAGTAGTGGAGCCCAGTCGGGGCGATCGGGGATCTAGCATTAGGGGTGGTCTTCTTTTATTTTAGTTTTGTAGTCGGACCTTGATTGTATTATGGATGATTGTAATGCTTGATTCATGTATTGTGTGAAGTGGCGATTGTAAGCCAACTCTGTACCTCTTTCTTATTCAGTACATGGGATGTGTAAAGATTACCCCTCTTGCAACATTGCCTACAATGCGGTTATGCCTCTAAGTCGTGCTCCGACACGTGGGAGATATAGCCGCATCGTGGGTGTTACACGGTCATACGACAAACCATTAAATTTGAAGAAACATGGAGAAGTCTAATCGATATCAATTCTATTAGTATGAAAAACAAGTAGATGTGAGTAAACTCTAAAATATGAGTTAACATTGTATTAAGTGGGAAATCCTAAAAAGAAGTTTAGCATAGAGTTAACACTGTATTAAGTGGGAAATCATAAATACATACAAACCGGACAATATGGCATACCGCATGGAAAAAGAAAACACTACCACATACACGGCACCGCATGACGCGCCCTTCCTCTCACCTGCAGCATATGAAAAACAACTGCAAATTTATTATCATGTTTCCGCTGACTCTACAAATTTAGAATATGCCCACAGACATAGTAGATACATTCAGTTCTTTTGTGTGTCAATATATTCAGGGGAGAACAATCTTACATCCAGTAGGAAGTAAATTCTTCTACCAAGAAATCATTAGCCTGCTTTATGAGATCAACATTTACTACTGGATCAGGCTTATGAGATCAACATTTCCACACAATTCTTTTACTTTCTGTTTACACAAATGTGTTTTCCGGCAAGATCTTTAAAACAACCAATATTGAATTTAGTTTTTGAAATTATTGACAATTAATTCACCAAGCTTCAAACTTGTTTCGTCGAAATTCATTATTTCCATGTGAAAAATCCAGTAATGTTTTATTCTGTTTCGCATAAATAATCTTATTGTTTCACTATGGCTTGCCATGTCCCATAGCGTATCATAATGTTACACTATTTACCAAAGTGTTTCATCGTGTGTTACTGTGGTTTAAATTGTTTTGTATGATATGTAAACCTTAGTAAACAAGAGTAGCTTATATCCAGTTTCATTCGGGGGTATCGTGTTCCTGAATGTACCATCGTGTTTCACCATGTTTCAAAATTTGAATATTAAGTTGAAATATAATCAAAAGTGGTCTCATTTTAAAGTCCTCGTCCTCATAAACACAAATATAATGGATCATAAAATTGGACTTCTGGTTGAAAATATAAAATAGATTACGACTTGGGAATAGAATGAAAAGGTGTGGGATGATGGATCATAGCCAGAGCATCCGTGAGAGAAAAGGCTTACCAACTATAAGCTGTAGTCATGAATGGATGCGAATCTCCAAGAAAATCAATGGCTGCTACATGCACGACATATCCCTTGCATGGTAGACATGCCTTTCTGTACATTGGTTCTGCAATGACGTGGAGCGCTCTGTCACCAGGTATGCCCTCATGGTGCCAAGTGGACAAATATACACTCAATATTCTGAACACACCGAGGACCGCACGAAGATGCATACACCAGGAATTTGAACAGATGAACTTCGAGGTGAGCAGCCAGGCGGCAGATGAATGTTTTGATTCTTCACTCTCCTGGATGGTCTCCTTGCAAACATGGCCTAATATGAATCCCCCCTCTTTCCACCTGCACATGTTGATTCCTTCCCATGCACTGTAGTATACACACACGTACACCACCATCAGTTTCAGTTCGGTTTTGTTCAGTTGAGTTGGTATTAATCATACATGTATGTATGTACACAACAACAATTTCATGGAGGAAAGCAAATGCAGATGTAAGCTTACCGGTCTAACTGCTCCTTCCTCAAGGCGCACAAGTCATTTCTCAACACTCTCCAGGTGCTCAAGCACATCGTCCACCTGCAGTGACACCATCTTGACCAAACACCCTAGTGCAGACGGCCTGCAAATGGTCCATGACATCATTCATAGATACATAAGTGCCGCCAATTGATTAATCTCGTCATATACAACAATATACATTGCAATACAATTAATTCATTCTTCATATAGAACTAACAAGAATCAACAACAGAAAGTCTGTAGCTATCAAAATATGTCTGACAATGTTCCATTTTCTAGTACCTAGCAAGAACATAATAGCACCAAAAGATTCAGCATCAGATTGATTACCTTGGTGAGGAAGAGAGAAGGCCGGAACAGAATCCTGTCACTTACTCCTGGGGCCTTCATGTGCCGCACGCCGTTAGTCTCCTTCTCCTTGATCTTCCTAAGCCTCCTTGGCAACTACTGAGTGAGGAGCAGCGAGCCGACGTGATCAGTCAGGACTCGGGAGCATAGACAGCGCCAGCGGCTCCCTCCAACATCATCGCCGTCCGAAGAGGGACGCGACCACTGAAGGAAATATGCCCTAGAGGCAATAATAAAGTTGTTATTTATATTCCCTTATATCATGATAAATGTTTATTATTCATGCTAGAATTGTATTAACCGGAAACTTAGTACATGTGTGAATACATAGACAAACAGAGTGTCACTAGTTTGCCTCTACTTGACTAGCTCATTGAATCAATGATGGTTATGTTTCCTAACCATAGACATGAGTTGTCATTTGATTAACGGGATCACATCATTAGAGAATGATGTGATTGACTTGACCCATCCGTTAGCTTAGCACAATGATTGTTTAGTTTGTTGCTATTACTTTCTCCATAACTATACATGTTCCTATGACTATGAGATCATGCAACTCCTGAATACCGGAGGAACACTTTGTGTGCTACCAAACGTCACAATGTAACTGGGTGATTATAAAGGTGCTCTACAGGTGTGTCTGATGGTGTTTGTTGAGTTGGCATGGATCAAGATTAGGATTTGTCACTCCGATTATCGGAGAGGTATCTCTGGGCCCTCTCGGTAATGTACATTACTATAAGCCTTGCAAGCAATGTAGCTAATGAGTTAGGTATGGGATGTGGCATTACAGAATGAGTAAAGAGACGTGCCGATAACGAGATTGAACTAGGTATTGAGATACCGACGATCGAATCTCGGGCAAGTAACATACCGATGACAAAGGGAACAACATATGTTGTTATGCGGTTTGACCGATAAAGATCTTCATAGAATATGTAGGAGCCAATATGAACATCCAGGTTCCGCTATTGGTTATTGACCGGAGACGTGTCTTGGTCATGTCTACATAGTTCTTGAACCCGTAGGGTCCGCACGCTTAACGTTCGGTGACGATCGGTATTATTAGTTTATATGATTTGACGTGCCGAAGGTAGTTTAGAGTCCCGGATGAGATCGAGGACATGACGAGGAGTCTCAAAATGGTTGAGATGTAAAGATCGATATATTGTACAACTATATTCGGACATCGGAAAGGTTCCGAGTGATTCGGGTATTTTTCGGAGTACCGGGGAGTTACGGGAATACGGGGAAGTATTGGGCCTCATGGGCCAAGTGGTGGAAGAGAGGAGGCAGGGCGCGCGCCCCCCTAGCCCAAACCGAATTGGACTAGGGGGGCGGCCCCCTTTTCCTCCTTTCCTCCCTCTCCTTCCTTCTCCCCTTCCCCCTTCCTTTCCTCCTCCTAGTAGGAGTAGGAAAGGGGAGTCCTACTCCTACTAGGAGGAGGACTCCTCCTCCTGGGGCGCCCTACAGGGGCCGGCCGGCCTCCCTCCTTGCTCCTTTATATACGGGGGCAGGGGGCACCCTAGAACACACAAGTTGATCAGTTGATCTTTTAGCCATGTGTGGTGCCCCCGTCCACCATACACCTCGGTCATATCGTAGCGGTGCTTAGGCGAAGCCCTGCATCGGTAGCATCATCATCACCGTCATCACGCCGTCGTGCTGACGAAACTCTCCCTCGAAGCTCTGCTGGATTGGAGTTCGTGGGACGTCACCGAGCTGAACGTGTGCTGAACTCCGAGGCACCGTACGTTCGGTACTTGGATCGGTCGGATCGTGAAGACGTACGACTACATCAACTGCGTTCTCATAACGCTTCCGCTTACAGTCTATGAGGGTACATGGACGACACTGTCCCCTCTCGTTGCTATGCATCACCATGATCTTGCGTGTGCGTAGGAATTTTTTTGAAAATACTACGTTCCCCAACAGTGGCATCCGAGCCAGGTTTATGCGTAGATGTTATATGCACGAGTAGAACACAAGTGAGTTGTGGGTGATACAAGTCATACTGCTTACCAGCATGTCATACTTTGGTTTGGCGGTATTGTTGGATGAAGCGGCCCGTACCGACATTACGCGTACGCTTACGCGAGACTGGTTCTACCGACGTGCTTTGCACACAGGTGGCTGGCGGGTGTCAGTTTCTCCAACTTTAGTTGAACCGAGTGTGACTACGCCCGGTCCTTGTTGAAGGTTAAAACAACACATACTTGACAAAATATCGTTGTGCTTTTGATGCATAGGTAAGAACGGTTCTTGCTCAGCCCGTAGCAGCCACGTAAAACTTGCAACAACAAAGTAGAGGATGTCTAACTTGTTTTTGCAGGGCATGTTGTGATGTGATATGGTCAAGACATGATGAGATATAAGTTGTTGTATGAGATGATCATATTTTTTTTGAAGTTATCGACAACTGGCAGAAGCCTTATGGTTGTCTCTTTATTGCATAAGATGCAAGCGCCAAATAATTGCTTTAGTTTATCACTATGCGATAGCAATAGTTGCAAGAGCAGTAGTTGGCGAGACGACCATGTGATGACACATTGATAGAGATCAAGATGATGGATATCATGCTGTCATGCCGGTGACGATAGAGATCATGACGGTACTTTGAAGATGGAGATCAAAGGCGCAAGATGATCATGGCCATATCATGCCACATATTTTGATTGCATGTGATGTTTATCCTTTATGCATCTTATTTTGCTTAGTTCGACGATAGCATTGTAAAAGGATCTATCACTAAATTTCAAGGTACAAGTGTTCTCCCTGAGTATGCACCGTTGCAAAAGTTTGTCGTGCCGACACACCACATGATGATCGGGTGTGATAAAGCTCAACGTTCTTATACAACGGGTGCAAGCCAGTTTTGCACACGCAGAATAGTCAGGTTAAACTTGACGAGCCTAGCATATACAGATATGGCCTCAGAACGTTAACCGTACTCTGATGGTGTTTGTTGAGTTGGCATGGATCAAGATTAGGATTTGTCACTCCAGTTGTCGGAGAGGTATCTCTGGGCCCTCTCGGTAATGTACATTACTATAAGCCTTGCAAGCAATGTAGCTAATGAGTTAGTTAAGGGATGTGGCATTACGAAACGAGTAAAGAGACTTGCCGGTAACGAGATTGAACTAGGTATTGAGATACCGACGATCGAATCTCGGGCAAGTAACATACCGATGACAAAGGGAACAACATATGTTGTTATGCGGTTTGACCGATAAAGATCTTCGTAGAATATGTAGGAGCCAATATGAACATCCAGGTTTCACTATTGGTTATTGACCGGAGACGTGTCTCGGTCATGTCTACATAGTTCTCGAACCTGTAGGGTCCGCATGCTTAACGTTCGGAGACGATCGGTATTATGAGTTTATGTGATTTGATGTATCAAAGGTAGTTCAGAGTCCCGGATGAGATCGGGGACATGACGAGGAGTCTTGAAATGGTCGAGAAGTAAAGATCGATATATTGGACGACTATATTCGGACATGACTATATTCGGACATGACGAGTGATTCAGGTATTTTTCGGAGTACTGGGGAGTTACGGGAATACAGGGAAGAAGTATTGGGCCTCATGGGCCAAGTGGTCGAAGAGAGGAGGCAGGGCGTACGGACCCCTAGTCCAAACCGAATTGGACTAGGGGGTCGGGCCCCCTTTGCTCCTTTCCCCCTCTCCTTCCTTCTCCCCTTCCCCCTTCCTTTCCTCCTCCTAGTAGGAGTAGGACAGGGGAGTCCTACTCCTACTAGGAGGAGGACTCCTCCTCCTGGCACGCCCTACAGGGGCCGGCCGGCCTCCCCCCTTGCTCCTTTATATATGGTGGCAGGGGGCACCCTAGAACACACAAGTTGATCAATTGATCTTTTAGCCATGTGCAGTGCCCCCCTCCACCATAATCCACCTCGGTCATATCGTAGCGGTGCTTAGGCGAAGCCCTGCGTCGGTAGCATCATCATCACCGTCATCACGTCGTCATGCTGACGGAACTCTCCCTCAAAGCTCTGCTGGATCGGAGTTCGTGGGACGTCACCGAGCTGAACATGTGCTGAACTCGGAGGTGCCGTACGTTCGGTACTTGGATCGGTCCGATCGTGAAGACGTACGACTACATCAACCGTGTTCTCATAACGCTTCCGCTTACGGTCTACGAGGGTACATGGATGGCACTCTCCCCTCTTGCTGCTATGAATCACCATGATCTTGCGTGTGCGTAGGAATTTTTTTGAAAATACTACGTTCCCCAACAGCCACAACATAAGTGATCATCGGCCATGGTTAGGTGGACGAGACTGGTGGTGGGATGATTCGATTAGAGCGCTCGCACATAGTCACCACGTCCAGTGGCCTCTCACACCCGAACTGATCCAATCTAGGCAGGGTTCGTCACCGACAGGAGAAGAGATCAATCCACTCTAGATGGATCGATCTTCACTCAAGCGATTTTGGTGGGGCACGCGGTGGTGGTGAACCTAGAAGAAGATAGAGGGTCGAGCAACATAGGATGGGAAGGGTCGTGTGATTCGGTTTCATGGGAGAGAAAACCAACGATGAGGTGGTGGTGGGAGGTGGAGGCTGAAAAAAATCATGCGTATCGAACTACCAACTCGAAGAGAGATATTTGTTGTTAGAAAAGGCGAGGATCGATAAAGTAGGAAAGTTAAGATTTGGAATTGATTGCTATGAAAGAGGATTTTATTGTTCGGTAAGTGTTATCGGATCCTGCCTATTTGTAACATATCTGGTTAGGAAAGTTTGAAAAGGTTAGGAAAGTTTTTATTGGGATGGTAAAAAAATCAACATGAGGATATGGCGGTGGAAGGTGGGACGAAAGTAAACCAGACGAAAAAAACCAGCGAAATAAAACAGTTGAAAGTGGTGGGACGAAAATAAACCATATTATTCAACCAAGTCAGACATTAGAAGTAGAGAGCAACTTCAAACACTACACAATACATATCTTTAAAATATTCAAATTAAAATATGCATAGCATAACCGTTATCTATACCAATATAAAAGACCCAAAGAGGCAGATCCAAACCATCTCAACCGTCAAATCATGTTATCTAGCGGTTCAAATCGCTCCAATGTTAAGCACCAAACACGTTTAACGCTCTAATTACCCACCACTGCGATTGGTTATAAACATGATTTGACTCAACGCTATCCCATGAAATCTTCCATGTAATTAATATCCTACCATTCCCGCGAAAAAGTTATTGATATCTTACCAAACACCAACGTGCAATAGATATATCTTACCTAATATAATGTGCAACTAATATCCTACCGAATATAAACATGCATTGCACGCACATTATTACTAATCAACTTCAAACACTACACAATACATATCTTAAAAACATTCAAATTAAAATATGCATAGCATAACCGTCATAACATAAAGTTCTATATTCCCGTTTTTCAAAATAAAAACATGTGAAGTTCACTCAAAAGACATGACGTCAAACACAATGTTTGATCCCGCACTACAACATCAAAGCAAACAATCAACAATCATTATCACCAACAATCATTATCGGATACCGACGCGGCGTGAGGTTTTAAATTTCTACCTTGTTGGCATTTCATCGAGCACTTGGCAGACGCGATTCTTGTTGCCGACTGCAGCCGCCGCTCGTGCTGGAGCAGTCGTCGTATGGGCCACCGGACATGCAGCACAAGGCACCGCTTTGTCCTTCTTCACCTTCTTCTTCGTGGCGGACGCCGCCGTCGTCATCGGTTTTCGAGCCCGTTTGCCTCTGGTAGGTGCGGCAGGAGGGTGGCGTGCCATTGCCAGAGAAGCGGTAGCTACCCCGAACACCATTGGAGTGGTTGGAGGAGCTTGGACGCATGGGTGGGTCTTCTTCATACACAAACTCTTCTTTGGTGATGTCGGCGATGCATGGGGTGGTTTCCGGCGGCGAAAAGCCGGCGCCGGTGGCCGGCGGGGTGAGGGAAGTGGTTGCGCTATCCATTCTGACCGGCTCAAGTACACCTTCATGGTTGATGTAGTCATACACCTTCACGATCTGTCCCGATCAAGTACTGAACGTACGACACCTCCACGTTCAGCGCAAGTTCAACTCGATGACGTCCTCGCCTTCTCGATCCAGCAAGAGAGGCGAAGTAGTAGATGAGTTTTGGTAGCACGACATCATGGTGACGGTGGTGGTGAAACTATTTCCACAGGGCTTCGCCAAGCACAACGGATTTAGGACGGAGGACGAACTAGAGGGGGAAGGGGCACCGACACACGGCTTGGTGAATCATGGTGTCCCAGGGGCTAGCCCTGCTCCTCTATTTATATGTTGAGACCTAGGGTTGTTTCTTGGAGAAAGAGCCTCCTCAAAGTCAGTTTGGAATGCGAGGAAGATTCCTTCTCGGTTTCCAGCACCAGATGCCATGGTCCTTGGCGTCTGGCCCAGACGCCATGAGCCTCGGCGTCTGGCCCAGGGGAAGATGCCAGGGTCCTTGGCGTCTGGTCCCTGACCATCGCAAAACTTCATTTTGCACCGACCTAAAACCTTGTGGGCCTTACCCCTTGGCCTAGGGATGGCAATGGGTACCCATTACCCGCGTATCCGATGGGTAAAAACCCTATTAGGGCAAGGGTATGGGTCAAAAACATACTCATGGGTACGTAAATAGGAAATTTTAAAACCCATCGGGTATAGTGGGTACGAGTATGGTTTAGTATAATTCATACCCGTGTACCCATATACCCGCATATAATATGATAAATAGGCATTGCATATTATTTATCAACATATTAAGCATATAATATTATGTACATAAATCCGGCAGCTAGCCCACAAACAAAGCCATGAGCCCACATCCGCAATCCCATACGTGATACGTATCTAGGTGATTGATGTCCATAAGTGCCTCGTTCCTTATATGGCTACATATCTACGTGATTGGCGTCTAGGATTACCTCGCGGGCTCGTAGCAGCCAGGTGCCTTAATGTGTTGGTGTGTACAAATAATTGTTGCCGTTTACAAATATAAGTGTTGTTGTTCATAAGAATGTATTGTCATAACATGTCGTTGTTTATAAATTATTATTATAGGTTGTTGTTTATGACTATGTAATGGTTAAATTGATGTGTTGCAATTATGGGTAATTTTACTCGTGGGTACCCATTTACCCTGACGGGTGATGGATATGGGAAAAATTGTACCTTCGATGGGTATGGGTACGGGTAATGGGTAAGGTTTGGGGCAATGGGTAAGGGTATAGGGAGCCTGAAGAAAATATGCCCTAGAGGCAATAATGAAGTTGTTATTTATATTTCCTTATATCATGATAAATGTTTATTATTCATGCTAGAATTGTATCAACCGGAAACTTAGTACATGTGTGAATAGATAGACAAACAGAGTGTCACTAGTATGCTTCTACTTGACTAGCTCGTTAATCAAAGATGGTTAAGTTTCCTAACCATAGACATGAGTTGTCATTTGATGAATGCGATCACACCATTAGAGAACGATGTGATTGACTTGACCCATCCGTTAGCTTAGCACTATGATCGTTTAGTTTATTGCTATTGCTTTCTTCATAAATTATACATGTTCCTATGACTATGAGATTACGCAACTCCCGAATACCAGAGGAACACTTAGTGTGCTATCAAATGTCACAACGTAACTGGGTGACTATAAAGATGCTCTACAGGTGTCTCCGATGGTGTTGTTGAGGTGGCATAGATCGAGATTAGGATTTGTCACTCCGTGTGTCAGAGAGGTATCTCTGGGCCCTCTCGGTAATGCACATCACATAAGACCTGCAAGAAATGTGACTAATGAGTTAGTTGCGGGATGATGCATTATGGAACGAGTAAAGAGACTTACCGGTAACGAGATTGAACTAGGTATTGAGATACCGATGATCGAATCTCAGGCAAGTAGCATACCGATGACAAAGCGAACAACGTATGTTGTTATGCGGTTTGACCGATAAAGATCTTCGTAGAATATGTAGGAACCAATATGAGCATCCAGGTTGCGCTATTGGTTATTGACCGGAGATGAGTCTCGGTCATGTCTACATAGTTCTCGAACCCGTAGGGTACGCACGCTTAACGTTCGATGACGATCGGTATTATGAGTTTATGTGTTTTGATGTACCGAAGGTAGTTTGGAGCCCCGGATATGATCACGGACATGACGAGGAGTCTCGAAATGGACGAGACGTGAAGATTGATATATTGGAAGGTTATGTTTGGACACCGGAATGGTTTCGGATGAGTTCGAGCATTTACCCGAGTACCGGGAGGTTACCGAAACCCCCCGGGGGCTTAATGGGCCTACATGGGCTTTAGTGGAAGAGAGAGGAGAAGGCCAAGAGGAGGGGCGCGCCCCCTGAGGGAGTCCTGGATTAAGGGGTCCTCGGGCGACTGGCCTGTGGACGTGGGCCGGATTGTTGGGTCGTGAAGATACAAGATAGAAGACTTCCTCCCGTGTCCGGATGGGACTCTCCTTTGCATGGAAGGCAAGCTAGGAATCCGGATGTATTATTTCCTTTCTCTGTAACCGACTTTGTATAACCCTAGGCCCTTCTGGTGTCTATATAAACCGGAGGGTTTAGTCCGAAGAGAACAATCACAATCATACAGGCTAGACTTCTAGGGTTTAGCCACATCGATCTCATGGTAGATCAACTCTTGTAATCCTCATACTCATCAAGATCAATCAAGCAGGATGTAGGGTATTACCTCCATCAAGAGGGCCCGAACCTAGGTAAACATTGTGTCCCCTGTCTCCTGTTACCATCGACCTTAGACGCATAGTTCGGGACCCACTACCCGAGATCCGCCGGTTTTGACACCGACATTGGTGCTTTCATTGAGAGTTCCACTGTGTCGCTGCCAGAAGGTTCGATGGCTCCATCAATCATCCGCAACGATGCTGTCCTGGGGGAGGTTTTTCTTCCTGGGCAGATCTTCATATTCGGCGGCTTCGCACTACGGGCCAACTCGCTTGGCCATCTAGAGAAGATCGATAGCTATGCCCTAGGTCACCAGATTAGGTTTGGAAACCTGGATTATGTCGTTGATATCCAAGAAGACTTGATCTTCCAAGGATTCACGACCCCAACCTCTGCTCTGGCCTTAGAGCCGGAGCGCGTCGCCAGGTCCGAAGACGGGATTTCTAAACCCGTCGAACTATCTGCGGCTACTAAGCCCAGTACGGGAGAGTCGGAGGAAGCAGTGTCGCTGGCAACCATCACAAAGCCGGACTCTGGCTCTGAACCCTCAGAGACAACATTGTGTGAACTCGGCCATGGAGTCCCCTTCCTGCCATACTCCATGAGTTCTTTTCTCCCTGGACAAACCTCGCATTTAAGCAAGGCTCTGGACTTGATGCGATCCCTCATTATTATAGAGGAGCAACGTCCGAACTACGCCCAACCCGGACTAGGTGTTGAGAGCAGGGAATTTTACGTCCCACCCACCACCCACTTCATCGCCACTATCGAGGACTTAACTGACATGCTCGATTACGGCTCTGAAGACATCGACGGTATGGACGACAATGCCGGAGAAGAGTAGGCCCAAAACCCGCCATTTACCGGATGTTGGACGGCCACCTCTTCGTATGAGGTATACATGTTGGATACACCCAAAGAGGGTCACGACGACAATGAGAAAATCTAGTAGAGGATAAACCTCCTGAGATACAGCCAAAACTCCAACGACGCTGCTCTAAACCACACCGTGGCAAAGACAGCAATACCGGCACGAGAGACAACAATACTTCAGACAATGTCGAAGACCAAGAAAATCCCGTCGAGCAAAACTCCGAACAAGACGATCCGGAGGATGGGCAACTCATCCCTGATGCGACGAAGACTTTATCGTGCCTGAGCAACCTCTCGAGCAGGAGCGCTTTAAGAAACGGCTAATAGCCACTGCAAGGAGCCTGAAAAAGAAACAACAGCTGCTTCAGGCTGATCAAGATCTACTCAATGATAGATGGACTAATGTCCTGGCAACCGAGGAATACGGCCTTGTGCGCCCAACCAAAAGTTACCCGAAGCGTAAACTGCTACCTAAATTCGACAACGAGGCACTTGAGCCTTTACCAGCAACACGTGATACGGCTGACCGACCACCACATGGCCGGGACAAAACGGCAACTCAAGCCAAACATCGGCCCATACTATCTCGTCGTAAGGGCAGAGACACAACAGCTCGGTGATACACATATGACATGTGGCAAGACCTGAATAATAGAGCAGGTTCGGCCAGATCGATCTATGGATCGCGGGGGTGTGCCCCGACGCACAACAACGGCTATCAAGCCAAACATGACAAGCATAATCATGCCCAGGCCGAAAACCGCAAACGGACTCCATCCGAACTACGTCGCGACCTGGCCCGATATAGAGGCGCCACACACCCCCTCTGCTTCACTGATGAAGTGATGGAGCATGAATTCCCAGAAGGGTTTAAACCCGTAAATATCGAATCATATGATGGAACAACAGATCCCGCAGTATGGATGGAGGACTTTCTTCTCCATATTCATATGGCCCGCAGTGATGATCTTCATGCCATCAAATACCTCCCGCTAAAGCTCAAGGGACCAGCACGCCACTGGTTGAACAACCTACCCGAAAACTCCATTGGCAGCTGGGAGGACTCGGAGGACGCCTTCCGCGACAACTTCAAGGCACATACGTCCGACCCCCGGATGCCGACGACTTAAGTCACATAGTTCAACAGCCCGGAGAGTCAGCTAGGAAATTCTGGACTAGGTTCTTAACTAAAAAGAACTAGATCATCGACTGCTCGGACATTGAAGCCCTAGCGGCCTTTAAGCATAGCATCCATGACGAATGCCTCGCCTGACACCTCGGCCAAGAAAAGCCGAAGTCCATGACGGCCCTCACGGCACTTATGACCCACTTTTGTGCGGGCGAAGATAGTTGGCTAGCCCGTAGCAATCATAATGCAAGCGAACCTGGCACCTCCGAAGCCAAGAATAGCAACGGCAAGCCCTGACGCAACAGGCATAAGCGTCAAAACAATGGTGACAATATGATGACACGACGGTCAACGCCGGATTCAGTGGCTCCAAGTCTGGTCAGCGGAAGAAGCCAGATAAAAGGAACAATCCGGGCTCTTCCAGCTTGGACCGCATACTCGATCGTCCATGTCAGATCCACGACACCCATGATAAACTAGCCAATCATACGCACCGGAGTTGTTGGGTCTTTAAACAGGCCGACAAGTTAAATGCCGAAGACAAGGAGAAGGGGTCACAAAGTGAGAATGACAACGAGGAGCCCCGTCCACCGAACACAGGGGACAGAAGAAGTTTTCCCCTAGGTTAAAATGGTGAGCATGATATACGCTACCCATATACCCAAAAGGGAGCGCAAATGAGCGCTCGCGGACGTCTACGCGATAGAACCGGTCGCCCCAAAATTCAACCCATGGTCGTTCTGTCCGATCACCTTCGATCGTAGGGATCATCCGACTGGTATCCGTCATGGCGGTTCAGCTGCATTGGTCCTCGACCCAATCATTGATGGATTCCACCTTACGCGCGTTCTCATGGACGGTGGCAGCAGCCTCAACCTGCTATATCAAGACACAGTCCGCAAGATGGGCATCGATCCATCAAGGGTCAAGCCCACAAAAACTACCTTTAAAGGAGTAATACCATGCGTAGAGGCCCGCTACACAGGCTCAATCACATTGGAAGTCATCTTCGGATCCCCGGACAACTTCCGAAGCGAAGACTTGATCTTCGATATCGTCCCTTTTCGCAGCGGCTATCACGCACTGCTCGGATGAACCGCATTTGCTCGATTCAATGCGGTGCCGCACTATGCTTATCTCAAACTCAAGATGCCCGGACCATGCAGTTTCATTACAGTCAATGGAAACATGGAACGCTCCCTCCGTACCGAGGAGCACACCGCGGCCCTAGCAGCGGAAGTACAGAGCGGCCTTATCAAGCAGAATTTTAATTCGGCGGCCAAGCTCCCAGACACTGTCAAACGAGTCCGGACTACTCCGCAGCAGGACAGTCTAGCTCGTCAAGAGTTTGACTAGCAATTCGGCCTCCGTCTTAGTCCCGAACACATAGCGGCATACATACCGCGCGTACATAACTACGCACTCAAAATACCATGGGCAAAGACGGAGGCGTCACTCGATTGTGGTCCATAATATGGCTCGACCCCCCCGGACACACATATTTTTCCCTTTCCTTTTTTATCCTTTTCAGGTTTCTTCTCCATAGGCCCCTCTCGGCGGCCTGATCATCGATCCTTTCGAAGGATGGATATACCAAGGTGGCAAGTAGCATTGAGGTGTGGGGGAATCTCTAGGTGGTCTTCTTGACGATCACTGTACCTGTTTTCAGGACCCGCGCGAAGCTCCCGCTTGGTCTCGGCATGATAAATAGCCCCGTTGCTTATCGCACCATTTGTACAAATACGCTTTGACGTATTAATCAAATTATAATGAAAATAGTCTGCGGCCCAACTCATGTGGTACTGGCTTTCTACTTCATTCTATTTCGCTATTCTTATCGATTGCATCCGTACACTTTGGTACGCCTTAATTCGCCAGGGGTTACATTGTGCCCCATGCTACGACAACAAGTCCGAACACTTTTTATAGTATAGTTCAGCACCCCGAATTTAACATTATATGCATCAGCTCCGAAACATGTCTTTGGTCAATAGTTGGGTTGCCCGGCTCCTGTGCTTGCTACCTTAGGTTCCGTCCTATCGGCTAGGGTAGTAAAGGGAGAAGTACTGCGATTGTGTCCTGGTTTATCCAGATGAGCACCTTAGTAGAGAAAGCCGAAAACTAACTGTCATGATGCGGCGAGAGCTGGTCAGCTGTTCGGAGGTTAAAATCTCTTGCGATTTTTTCCCGCATTATGCGACGGATCGGCATCCACCCGATCAGGTGTCTACAACACGCTAGCCCGGATTAACAAATGCCAACTAGGGGCTGCACCAACATTTCTATTGTCAAACTCCTATGGCTAAGTGAGGGTGATAAAGCCACATAGTCCGATTGCCTGGTTCGCTGCACTAAACACCTCCTTCAAGGACCGAAATCTTGGATCAAGAGTGTTTAGGTTCCAACCCGAACACCCCCGTACTACGTACGACGGGGTTGAAGCCGATGACTGGCCAACTCTCAGATTTAATAAAATGACCGCACAGGAGGTAAAATTTTAAATAAACAGCAGTCATTATATTACATATCGGCCTTGTTTACGTAATACAGGACGGGATAACATGAATGTATTCATTCAAAGATAACGTCTTTCGAACACTGGCCCTCTACAATGCGGGGTCCCTTCAGGACATCCTCAAAATACCCCTCAGGCGTGTGGTGCTCCTTGCCCACGGTTGCGAGCTTCACGACGTCCACCTTCGCCCACTGCACCTTGACACGGGTGAAGGCCATCCGCGCACCTTCGATGCAGACGAACCGCTTGATGGCATCAAGCCGAGGGCAGGCATTGACCAGCCACTTCACGAGTCCAGAGTAGCTGTTGGGCAAGGTGTCAGCAGGCCATAGCCGGATTATCAATTCCTTCATGGCCAGTTTGGCCGCCCTATGCAGTTCGATCAGCTGTTTCAACTGATCGCTAAAGGGCACCGGATGTTTTGGCGCAAGGTATTGCGACCAGAACAACTTCTCCGCCGTGCTCCCCTCCTCAGCTCGGAAGAACTCCGCTACGTCAGCAAAGCTACGTGGCAGATCCGCGAATGCTCCTGGAGAACTCGAAATCCAAGTCAGTAAGACGTACCTTTTCTTCACAAATTTGCTCTGGATAATAAAGGCCTTACCCGCCATGATTTTCCTGGCCTCCTGGATCTCCTGGAGGGCACCTTGGGCTTCAGCACGGGCCTCTTGCGCTTTGGCGGGCCTTAGCAAGTTCAGACTCTTGGTCCGAAACCTGGCGCTCCAAGGACTCGCATTTCTTTGCGGCATCCTCGAGATCCTGCTGGACCTCCCCGACCCTAGCCTCATGCTTTTCACGGGTGGCTTGTTCCTTCGCCGCTCTCTCTTGGGCCTCGGCCAACGACTTCTTGAGGGTCTCCACCTCGGTTGCAGCCCCTACGAAATATCATGATAGTATGATCAACATACACAATTCATATCTTTCTGCATCCGAATAAACCATTGCATACCTTGTTGGTCCTCTAGTTGTTTTTTAACATGGCCGAGCCCTTCCTCGGCCCGCTCCAAACTCTGCTTCAGTTTAGAGACTTCGGCAGAATGAGAGGTCGCAGCCAGCATCGACGCCTGGTTATTCATGCAGACATATATTGGTTAGTCTCCTGCAAAAATTATTTGATCCTCTGTCTGGCTTCTCTTTTCGAGCACCGGACAGTGTCTCATGGGCTACTGTCTATACTATGATATTCTTTTTTGCATAAATTATGTTGCATACCTCAAAGCCTGTCAGAAGGCTGGTGCAGGCTTCAGTCAGTCTGCTCTTAGCGTACTGAACCCTCTCAACCACCATACCCATGAGGGTACGGTGCTCTTCAACAATAGAAGCACTTTGCAGTGCTTCCAGTAAAGTATCCGACGCCTCTGGATGGACAGAGGTCACCGGCGGAATAGGTGGAGGCTGCTTGCCTGATTCCGGAGCCGTATGGGCCTCCGGAATAGTGTTTGGCTGGCGGCCGAATTGGACATGGCCCCCATCGCCAGTCTCTGGGGGGATTTTCTCCCCCATGTGTCCGTCGGCCGAGGTCTCACCTTCTGGCACCACCCTAATGGTCTCTTGTTCCTTTCCCTGGCCTGGGAAGGTCCTTCAGGACAACACCTCGGTGCCGTCCGTGGCCTTGGGAGAGAAGGCCTCTGGAAGTGACCCGCTGTCCATCACCTTTGGATCCAGCGAGTCCCTCGAGGATGAGGATCGCTGGGGGCGGGCGTGAGCCAGACTGCAGTGCATGATTCAACACATTAAATCCATGAAATAAATAAGGTGGATATATGTGTTCATTGGTGCTTTTGAGTACTTACGATTCAGCCAGGGGCTTCTCCCGGGGGTGTCACTCAGAGCTGCTGTCCGTATCCAATGCAGAGTTGTCCGCGAGGAGGACCCTCCCTTTCTTTGGCGCCTCTGCCTCCAGATCCGTGGAGGCCGGCCTTTTCTTCCTTCCCCCCGGGGGAAAGTTGCTTTCCTCCTCTTCTTCCTCCTCCTCCCCGTCGTCTTCGGCAGCGGGGGAGGAATGGGGTTCGGTGTCTTCGGACGTCACGTCCGAAGTGCCTTTGCGGCGGAGGCCACTTCGGGTCTCCTTGGCCTTCTTCTTGCCCCTCTTCTCCGGCGCCTGGTAAGGCACCGGAACCAGCATCTTCGTTAGAAGTGGGATTTCTGGGTCTTCGGGCAGCGGGTCCGGGCACTGGATCTGCTCCACCTTCTTTGTCCAGACATGGAAAGATAGATAGGGAAGCTTAGACGTCTTCCTTGAATATAAAGGTGAAGGATACATCTCGAAATACAGAAAATTTGTCAGACTGGCGAGATGGGCCAGGTTGTACCCATGGTCATCTTCGGCCACGTTTCATTGGCCTTAAAAAGCACCCTCCAGATGTCTTCGTGAGTAGCACCGAAGAACTGTTGAAGGGTCTGGTGCTTGGCCGGATCAAACTCCCATAAATTGCAAGTCCGCCTCTGGCAAGGAAGTATCCGGTGAAAAGCATCGCCTGGATCTCATTGACGAGCTTGATATTCTTGTCCACCATGCTCTTGATGCGCATTTGCAGCACAACCAGCTCGTCCGACGATGCCCAGAGTAGGCCCTTCTCTTGCCAGGAGGTAAGCTGCATTGGGGCCCCGGATTTGAATTTGGGAGCCATGGCCCAGGTGGTGTCGTGGGGCTCTATGACATAGAACCACTTCTTTTGCCACCCCTTGACGGTCTCCATGAAGGTACCTTTGGGCCATGGGACGTTGGACATCTTGCTCACCATGGCGCCTCTGCACTCTGTGTGTTGACCGCCCACCACCTTCGGCTTCAGATTGAAGGTCTTCAGCCACAGGCCGAAGTGAGGTGGGATGTGGAGGAAGGCCTCACACGCAACAATGAATGCCGAGATATTGAGGAAAGAATTTGGGGCCAGATCATGGAAATCTAGCCCGTAGTAAAACATGAGTTCACGAATGAATGGGTGGAGAGGAAATCCCAGCCCGCGGACGAAGTGGGGGATGAATACCACCCTCTCATGAGACTTGGGGGTGGGGACGATCTGCCCCTTGGATGGAAGCCAGTGGGCGATTTCCGGGGCCAAGTACCCCGCCTCCCGGAGCTTCGTAATGTCCTTCTCCGTGACGGAGGAGGCCATCCACTTGCCCTGTGCTCCGGATACGGTGCTTTTTTGAGGCAGAAAAGATGGGAGCTTGGGTGCTGGTGCTCGAGAATGGATGGGTAGAGAGAAGGAAGGCATGGGCGAAAGAGGTGGATCCTTATCTCTTTATAAGGGCAGCAAATATCAAGCGCCTCCCCACTCACCTTAAAACTCGCCTATTCCCCAAGGGCCATGCAGGCGACGCGGTTGGATTACCCACGCCCATATTGATGAGAATCCCACAATAAGGGGACACGATCTCAGCTTTGACAAGACGTGCCAATGAAAACCGCATCTCGAAACATGGAACGGGAGGCTAAAAACGGTTTGAAATAATGACCGGGCGGAGACGTGGCATCTCACTACAAAAATGTCAGTAGATGAGACTTGTTAAGTATTATACTCTTTATGGAGCCTGTTTTGCAGAGCTGGACACGTTCTCTGTGTTCAAGGACTGCTTTGAAATATTCGGAGGAGGAACCCCCTTGCAATGCTGAAGACAATCTGTGCGCCGGACACCTCGTCATTGAAGCCTGGTTCAGGGGCTACTGAGGGAGTCCTGGATTAAGGGGTCCTCGGGCGACCAGCCTGTGGACATGGACTGGATTGTTGGGTCGTGAAGATAAAAGATAGAAGACTTCATCCCGTGTCCGGATGGGACTCTCCTTTGCGTGGAAGGCAAGCTAGGCGTCCGGATGTATTATTTCCTTTCTCTGTAACCGACTTTGTATAACCCTAGGCCCCTCCGATGTCTATATAAACCGGAGGGTTTAGTCCCTAGAGAACAATCACAATCATACATGCTATACTTCTAGGGTTTAGCTACATCGATCTCGTGGTAGATCAACTCTTGTAATCCTCATACTCATCAAGATCAATCAAGCAGGACGTAGGGTATTACCTCCATCAAGAGGGCCCGAACCTGGGTAAACATTGTGTCCCATGTCTCCTGTTACCATCGACCAAGCCCAATCCGAATTGGGAAGGGGGGCGGCCCCCCTTTCCTTCCCCCCCTCTCCCTTCCTTCCCCCTTCTATTAGGACTAGGAAAGGGGGGAACCTACTCCTAGTAGGAGTAGGATTCCCCCCTTGGGGGCGCACCAAAGGTGGCCGGCCGGCCCCCTCTTCCACCCCTTTATATACGGAGGAGGGGGCACCCCATAGACACACAAGTTGATTGTTTAGCTGTGTGTAGTGCCCCCCTCCATAGAATTCCACCTCGGCCATATCATTGTAGTGCTTAGGCGAAGCCCTGCGTCGGTAACATCATCATCACCGTCATCACGCTGTCGTGCTAATGAAACTCTCCCTCAGCCTCAACTGGATCAAGAGTACGAGGGACGTCACCGAGCTGAACGTGTGCAGATCATGGAGGTGTCGTGCGTTCCGTACTTGATCGGTTGGATCACGAAGACATTCGACTACATCGACCGTGTTTCATAACGCTTCCACTTTCGGTCTACAAGGGTACGTAGACATACTCTCCCCTCTCATTGCTATGCATCACCTAGATGGATCTTGCGTGTGCGTAGGAATTTTTTTTGATATTACTGCGCTCCCAACAGTGGCATCCGAGCCAGGTGTATGCATAGATGTTATATGCACGAGTAGTACACAAAGGAGTTGTGGCCTGTGTATATACATATTGCTTACCGTCACTAGTTGATTCTTGATTCATCGGTATTTTTGGATGAAGCGGCTCAGACCGACATTACGCGTACGCTTACGCGAGACTGGTTCTACCAATGTGCGTCGCACACACGTAGATAGTGGGTGTCTGTTTCTCCAACTTTAGTTGAATCGGTTTCAATGAACATGGTTCTTTCTGAAGATCAAAAAGCAATCACTATACTACGTTGTGGTTTTGATGCGTAGGTAAGAACGGTGTCGACGTTCTGGGAACGGGGGTCCCCAGACTTGCCTGCCTGCGGCCTGCGGCGTGGTTCAAGTGGGGGCCCGGCGCGGCCCATCTTCATCAGCTCAAGCTCAAGACACTCGCGGGGCGGACGACATGAAGCTTCCTCAGAGGCAGCCTCATCAGGCAGGCTCGCGAGGAGGCAGAGAGATCAAGGCAGGGGTACCTCGCGAGGAACCCGTGACGCAAGCCATGACGATCGAGACCAGGCGGGTGCCAGGCGGGCGCCGGCATGCGCAGTGTCCTTGTTTCCCCTTTGGTGCAAAGGGGGCAAGCACGGGCCAAGGCACCAGGCAAAGGTTGCCATTCCGGTGCAACGAGACCAAGACCAGCAGAGCGGCAGGACGGAGGTCACCGTGGAGACCAAGACGGCGTCATCACCAGTACTTTTGGCAGCCGAAGACCACCTTTGGTCAGGGTAACCTGTACTATATGTTCCCCTTCAAAATGGCCAAGTGTTGGCGCCCTTCCCGCTCATTATTTGGGGAGAGGTACAGGGCCTCTATAAATAGGGCTAGCCACCACATAGTAGAGGGACAAGGGGAGATCTGGTAGAACCCTAGCAGAGAGAGAGAGAGAGAGGCGACAGAACTCACCCTACCAGTTCATCGCACCAGCTCAAAAACACCTCTCACGAGGTTGTTCTTCCCTTGTACTATTCATCTTCAGCCCCTGAGGCAATCCACCACAAAAACACTCGAGTAGGGTATTACACCACAACGGTGGCCCGAACCAGTATAAACCTTGTGTCCCTTGTGTTGTTCATTGTTTCCAGTTTAGATCACGCGAGGAGATTGGACGTAGATCGGTAGGGGAGAGATCTCCGCACGCACCCCAGTGTTCGAACCTCAAGGGTCTGCCGGAACCCGAAATCCGACATTTGGCGCGCCAGGTAGGGGTGCGCCGGAATCCTTCTTCCTCCGCACCGCATTCCGTCGCTTCACCGTTCAGATGTCAACCGACCCGGCAGCCAACGCCGACCGCTGGGCAGCGTGGCCCGCCCACGTCGTAGCACCAGCCTAGGGCGACCTCAACCTTGCACCTCAGGCAGCCCGCGCTCCGCAGGGCGCTGCGGGGCGCGGGCGACGCGGCCAGACGCCGCCTGCCCTCACACCACGACAGGTGCGGGCCACAGCAAGGGCCTTAGACCACGCCACGGCCACGGTGCCGTACACCCGGCGGGAGCAAGCGAATTCCATGGCCGCACTCACGGTGGCCCGAGAGCTGCTACGGTGTCGACTGCTGGAGGGCGGCCGCGACGTGTTGTTGGAGCGAGTAGCTGAGCTCCTCGACGCCGCCGCCTCAGGAACACCTCCTTTCTGCGTCCAGCTGCCACCCCAGACCCAAGGCGGGCCGCATGGCAGTATCGTGCACACGCACGCGACTTCCAGTGGACTCCAGGACCCGTCCGGCGCCAACACCTCCGCCGGCACCGGGCGACAAGTCACGCCGACCCCTCTCAGGCCAGCGAAAGGGTGCACGCCGCGGCCTTCGACCTCGGTGGACCGCCGCGCCATCACCCCAAGACGGCGCTCCAAGCCAGGCTGCATGGCATGCGGGGCGCTACGGCGGGGCGCATGGGGAGGCGACCCCCGAAGCTTATGTGCCCCGCATGGTCGATCAGGGGTGCGCACTGGAGGAAGATCATAGCTCGTTCCTCGGGCCAGGCTGGGACGAGGAGACGCCAGAAGCTGAGCTCTTTCAGGAACCTCAGGAGAGCCTCGACAGCCGCACCGGCGGCGGCAATTATCGGGTACCACTCATCCCTCAAGAGAAAGCTTATGCTAACCATGGGTCGCAGGAGATACAGGTCGCCGCAGCAGGTGGCTGCCCCAATCCTGCAGCCTCATACCCCTCAGGAGGAGGGCGTAGGGGGCTGCAGGAGAGGGGCCGAGATTCGGGTTCGTCACCGCGGCGGTCGGAGCAAGGCGTTCTTAGGAGGTAGGCCCCCTGTCTGGGAGGTGCCCCAAGGCCTGCCCCCGGCAGGGGACCCGTGGTCGTCGGGGGAACCGCTGGCGACCGCTCTGCCTCATTGGCGTCGTCCTGGTTGCCGGTCGCCATCGATGGCGGCAGAGTGTGGCGCAAGGCGGGGCCCTCGCCTGGCAATATGAAGCAAGGCCGGTACCTGTGAAGAAGGCGCAGTGCCTGTGAAGCTCGCCGCCTGTGACACTCTCACGTAATAATGAGTGGGGCTGTACACGCCCCGGAGTCTCCGGAGAGCCGCCCTCGGGCCTCGGGGGCTCCCGCCCACGCCCAGTGGAAGCACTTAGCTCCGCGCTGGTGATAAGATGTTGAAGACTAGACTAGGTGCCGGACGCGGCCTTTTGCTTTTGCCTTTCCTTGTTGACAAGTTCTTTGGTTTGGATTTAAGTTGGATTTGAGCTTGATGCTTGCGTGTGTTTGGGGGAAGGGGTGTTTAGTCTCGTTCGAGCAATCTCTCGCGTTCTGGTTTTGGCTTTGCGTCCAAGGTTAACATCGGCTGCCCCCCTCACGAGCCCCTCGCGAGCCGGGCCGGGACAGGCACGTTCACAACCAGGACCGCTGTTATCGCACCCTTTCCAAAGGATTTCATCGCGGAATCCACAAGTTAATCAGAAGACACCAAGGAGCAGCGGCCCCCGCAGGCCCGCTCGGGACTCGTCGAGGTCGGAAGGTACACAAGTCAGCTGACCCATCACCGGGCCGACGGCTACATCCACACACAACATTATGCTTACCAGAGTACTAATTGTAAACCTTTACATGAGGGGCTTCCCCTCCCAAAATGCTCTTACATCCTTCAGGGCCAAGCCCGAACTTTCTTCGTGCAGGTTAAACGACATTAATGCGCGGTCAGTCGGACATATCACTCACGCATCTTGGGCGTCCTCGGAGGCATCACTGGCGTCGTCGGCATTGCCGCCGCCGCCAGCATCTCCATCAGCGCGAGGCTCGTCCATGATGTCGCCTTCATTGGCGCCCACAACCACGCCGTCGTCATCGGACTCAAAGGCCCTAACGAGGGCGTCCATGTTGTCCTCCACCCACCACGCCAGGTTGCCCCGGATGGCAATGGGCACGGGTGCGATGGCAGCGTCGAAGTTGAGGTGGGGGTCCCTGTCCTGCAGATGGCTGAAGATGCGGGAGAAGGCACGCCCGAGCAAGGCTCGGCTCCTCTCTTCGACAAGCCAACAGGACCTCTCGGACCGGTTCTCCAGAAGCGTCACCACATCGGTGAAAAATTGGAGGTTGCTGGCGTAGTTGACCTCGTGCGGCTCCCTAGCGGCAGCCTCGCAGATGTAGCCCAAAGCTGTGTTGGCCCTCTCTCAGAGCGTTTGAAGCATGGGGGCATGCACATGCTCCAGAACCCACCGCCGATGGAGCTCGTCCTCACTGTGCTGCGCGACGGCCTCGGCGTCATCAACCCTCTGTTGAAGAAGAAGCTGCTCGGCCCGGGAAGAGGACAGCTCTGCCTGCGCCGCGCTGAAGGCGGCTGCGGAGGAGTCCGCATGCTGCGTCGCTTCGGTCAGTTTGGCCCTGAGGGCTACGGTCCTGCCCTTGGCCTCGACCTTGATCAACCCCAACCTCATCTCGTATTCGTGCTCGAAGGCCGAGCGGGCTTCCGCCATGCGGCGATCGACTTCTTCCTGGGCCTGGGCTTCGCGCGCGGCAACGTCATCCTCAGCCCGGGCCACCAGGCGCTCTCTCGTCTCCAACCGCTCAAGGTCAAGGTTGCGCTCGGCGGCCTCCAGCGTCAGCGCCTCCTCGCGCTTCAGAAGCTCCGCCCGGTCAACAGAGGCCACCCCCATCGACTCAAGAGCCGCCTGGCGCAATTCCACTTGCTGCTCCAGGGAGTTGCTCCAGGCTTGGAGCTCCCGTGCGCGCTCCTCCGCATCCTTGCGCCGTCGGTTTGCTTCCCGAGCCTCCTCAACGGCTAGGGAGCAGGCCTCCCGCGAAGCTGCCAGCGACGCTTCAGCCTTCATGTTGTCAAGATCATGTTGATGACACGCGAGAGCGACGGCTACCTTTAGTTTGCGCCTCTCCTCAGCAAGGCGCAAACCTTCGGCCTCGAGGCACGCATCCTCGTCAGCAAGCTCTGCCCCGATCAGGCTCACCGCATTCGCCGCCCTCTGGAGGAACTCTTCACGGAGGACGCATCGCTCCTGAGCACGCCTGAGCATGTCTTCTGCATCAACCTCTTCCACCGAAGCATGCGGGGGGCCCCGGGGCGGCTGGCCCCCTCCCAGCGCGGTGCCGGGGGCTGGCGCCCTAGTCATCGCTAGATGGACCTCTCTGGGAATTCGGCCTGGCGTCGGTCCACCCACGGAAGAAGAGCCAAAGACAGACTTCAGCCATTCCCCATCTATGATCAGAGGAGGAACACGGGGCAGGCTGGATGTGCCCGAGGAGGACTCATGAAGAAAGGACAGCGGGCGTGCAGGCTCGAGGTGCCCTATGGAACAGACCACTCCCTCAATTGGTTTGGCAGCAGGGGTGCCGCTCGAGCTCGGCGAGCCCAGAGCCAGCGGAGAAGGCGAAGCTTGGGAAGATGGCTCTCGGGCTGGCTCGGCAGGTTTCGCAGGGCAGGGCCACAATCAGTCGCAAGGATAGCAAAGCAAACAAGCAGGGAAAGAAGAAGACTTACTCGTCCATGGCAAGGTACTTCCTGCGCTTCAACAGGCGGCAAGGGCGGTCGTTGCCACCCGAGGCCTCCTTCCTCTTGCGGAGGGCCTCGAAGTCTACGCGGAACCGACCTAAGCACCCGGTACATGTGTCGACCCCTGGTGTGAAAGAAGCATCAAGATGATCAGCACTGGAGGAGTCAGCCTGGGGGTCGCCGTCAGGCGTCGCCTCGCGAGGAACGGTTGGGGGCTCAGGAGCCCGGGCCTCAGGAACCACAGGCTGCAATTCCACACCTGACGCCGCTCCAGGGCGGGCCTCGGGAGACACCGCCTTCAAGACTTCTCGCGGTGTCGGCACCTCGACATAGGCCGCCTCAACTCCCGCCGGTTCTCGTCTCTCCGCCCTGTCGCCCGGGGAAGGACCGCTGTGGGCGGCAGGGGAAGCAACCACGGCAGTTGGGTTCTCGCGGGGCCCCATGAAGCCAGCAGGGCACAGTCCCCACTCGTCGAAGCTGGGCATCTGCCTCACAAAATCGGCCCTGCCAGAGCAAAGATACAAGAGGACACCATTACTCTGAAGGCTGCCTGGGGAAGGGTCGCCAGTCAAGACCCTGAGCACCATCTGCAGCGCTTCAGGCGTCAAGTCCTCCTCCTGAAGCCGCATGCGGTCCCTATGCCCCGCAAAGTCCCACATTCGACGAGAGTGGCGCTGAAGAGGAGCAATGTGACATTGTATGAACTCCTTCACCACCTTGGGCGCTGTCACATTGAGCGCCCTCAAAGTCTGGAAGCGGCGCCAGGCGAAGGCAAGCCGGGGGCTCGTGAGCACCTCATGGTCCCAACCCGCGTGAGGAACATCAGGCAAGGTCGGGTGCGAGAGCAGAGGATTGGGCACTCCGACATCCACGTACAGCCACCGCTCTCTGAACCTGGCCTCAGGAGGAGGAAGGCCGAAGTCGATCCATGAAGCGGCCGTCTCTGGCTCCGCGAAGAAGCTCACGCACCCTGAGCACTGAGTGGGATCGCCTAGGTGCAAGGAAAAGAAGTGGCGCAGCAGGGCCACGGAAGGAGGTATGTCTATCATCGCCTCGCAAACAAAAGCAAAGACATCCAGAAGGGTAATGGACTCTGGCCCGAGGTGCATCATGCAGATCTGATAATGGGAGAGCACCGCATTGAAGAAGGCGGAAAAGGGGGGAACCAGACCCGCCCATAGGGCATCAGCGAAGAATCGGACCTCTGTGACGATCCTATAAAGGGAGGCATGGGACGCAGGCCAGGCCGTGGTCCTGCCACACTCGTTGAAGATAGTTGCAAGGGCAGCGTGGACCTTGTCCAAAGCTTCTGGATTGAGTATGATCGACCGGGCGAGGGCGGGGGTCGCCGCTGGAGGTGTGCGGGGCAAAGGCGCAGGCTTCTTTCCCCTACCCTTCTTCGTCGGCACCATGGTGGTGAGAAGGGAACTCGATCCGGATTGGCAGCGAAGGCTGGAGCTCAAGGAAGAAGGAAAGGTAGGAGGCGGGCGAGCAGCGGAAAGGAGGAACAACTGTGTGCAACTACGGGTCCGCTTAGCCGGGCGCGTAACAAGGCGTCGTGGGGAAGCGCAGACGCCCACGTCCAATCAATCGCCACGCGGCGCCCAAGGCCGCAGGCTGTTGGGGGCCCGCGGCGCTTCGCGCTTGACCTTTCGCTTTCCTGCTAGGCCAAGCCCGGGCGTGCCTTGGGCCCGGGGGCTACTGTCGGTGTTCTGGGAACGGGGGTACCTAGACTTTCCTGCCTGCGGCCTGCGGCGTGGCTCAAGTGGGGGCCCAGCGCGGCCCATCTTCATCAGCTCAAGCTCAAGACCCTCGCGAGGGGCCAAGCCTCACGAGGCGGACGACAGGAAGCTTCCTCAGAGGCAGCCTCATCAGGCAGGCTCGCGAGGAGGCGGAGAGATCAAGGCAGGGGTACCTCACGAGGAACCCATGACGCAAGCCATGACGATCGAGACCAGGCGGGCGCCGGCCTGCGCTGTGTCCTTGTTTCCCCTTTGGTGCAAAGGGGGCAAGCACGGGCCAAGGCACCAGGCAAAGGTTGCCATTCCGGTGCAACGAGACCAAGACCAGCAGAGCGGCAGGACGGAGGTCACCGTGGAGCCCAAGACGGCGTCATCACCAGTACTTTTGGCAGCCGAAGACCACCTTTGGTCAGGGTAACCTGTACTATATGTTCCCCTTCAAAATGGCCAAGTATTGGCGCCCTTCCCGCTCATTATTTGGGGAGAGGTCCAGGGCCTGTATAAATAGGGCTAGCCACCATAGAGTAGAGGGACAAGGGGAGATCTAGTAGAACCCTAGCAGAGAGAGAGAGAGAGAGAGGCGACGGAACTCACCCTAGCAGTTCGTCGCACCAGCTCAAGAACACCTCTCGCGAGGCTGTTCTTCCCTTGTACTATTCATCATCAGCCCCTGAGGCAATCCACCACACCACACACTAGAGTAGGGTATTACACCACAACGGTGGCCCGAACCAGTATAAACCTTGTGTCCCTTGTGTTGTTCGTTGTTTCCAGTTTAGATCACGCGAGGTGATTGGACGTAGATCGGTAGGGGAGAGATCTCCATGCGCACCCCAATGTTCAAACCTCAAGGGTCTGCCGGAACCCAAAATCCGACAAACGGTTCTTGCAAGAAGCCCATAGCAGCCACGTAAAACTTGCAAGAACAAAGTAGAGGACGTCTAACTTGTTTTGCAGGCCATGTTGTGATATGATATGGTCAAGACGTGATTATATAAATTGTTGTATGAGATGATCATGTTTTGTAACACTGTTATCAGCAACTGGCAGGAGCCATATGGTTGTGGCTTTACTGTATGAAATGCAATCGCCATGTAATTGCTTTACTTTATCACTAAGCGGTTGCAATAGTCGTAGAAGCAATAGTTGGAGAGACGACAACGATGCTTCGATGGAGATCAAGGTGTCAAGCCGGTGATGATGGTGATCATGACGGTGCTTTGGAGATGGAGATCAAAAGGCACAAGATGATGATGGCCATATCATATCACTTATTTGATTGCATGTGATGTTTATCCTTTATGCATCTTAATTTGCTTAGTATGACAGTGGCATTATAAGATGATCTCTCACTAAATTTCAAGGTACAAGTGTTCTCCCTGAGTATGCACCGTTGCTACAGTTCGTCGTGCCGAGCCACCATGTGATGATCGGGTGTGATAAGCTCTACGTTCACATACAACGGCTGCAAGCCAGTTTTGCACAAGCAGAATACTCGGGTTAAACTTGACGAGCCTAGCATATGCAGATATGGCCTCGGAACACTGAGACTGAAAGGTCGAGCGTGAATCATATAGTAGATATGATCAACATAGTGATGTTCACCATTGAAAACTACTCCATCTCACATGATGATCGAACATGGTTTAGTTGATATGGATCACATGATCACTTAGATGATTAAATGGATGTCTATCTAAGTGGGAGTTCTTAAGTAATATGATTAAATTGAACTTTAATTTATCATGAACTTAGTACCTGATAGTATTTTGCATGTCTATGTTGTTGTAGATAAATGGCCCGTGATGTTGTTCCATTGAATTTTAATGCGTTCCTAGAGAAAGCTAAGTTGAAAGATGATGGTAGCAATTACACGGACTGGTCCATAACTTGAGGATTATCCTCATTGCTGCACAAAAGAATTACGTCCTGGAAGCACCGCTGGGTGACAAGCCTGCTGCAGATGCTACTGACGACGTTAAGAACGTCTGGCAAAGCAAAGCTGAAGACTACTCGATAGTTCAGTGTGCCATGCTCTACGGCTTAGAACCAGGACTTCAACGACGTTTTGAAAGTCATGAAGCATATGAGATGTTCCAGGAGTTGAAGTTAATATTTCAAGCAAATGCCCGGATTGAGAGACATGAAGTCTCCAATAAGTTCTACAACTGCAAAATGGAGGAGAATAGTTCTGTCAGTGAACATATACTCAGAATGTCTGGGTACCACAACCACTTGACTCAGCTGGGAGTTAATCTTCCCGATGATAGTGTCATTTACAGAGTTCTTCAAATCACTGCCACCAAGCTACAAGAGTTTAATGATGAACTATAATATGCAAGGGATGGATAAGACAATTCCCGAGCTCTTCGCAATTGAGGGAGTCCTGGATTAGGGGGTCTCCGGACAGCCGTACTATATCCTGTGGCCGGACTGTTGGACTATGAAGATACGAGATTGAAGACTTCGTCCCGTGTCCGGATGGGACTCTACTAGGCGTGGAAGGCAAGCTAGGCAATACGGATATGTATATCTCCTCCTTTGTAACCGACCTTGTGTAACCCTAACCTCCTCCGGTGTCTATATAAACCGGAGGGTTTTAGTCCGTAGGACAACATACAATCATACCATAGGCTAGCTTCTAGGGTTTAGCCTCTCCGATCTCCTGGTAGATCTACTCTTGTACTACTCATATTATCAAGAATAATCAAGCAGGACGTAGGGTTTTACCTCCATCTAGAGGGCCCGAACCTGGGTAAAACATCGTGTCCCCTGCCTCCTGTTACCATCCGCCTTAGACACACAGTTCGGGACCCCCTACCTGAGATCCGCCGGTTTTGACACCGACATTGGTGCTTTCATTGAGAGTTCCTCTGTGTCGTCACCATTAGGCTTGATGGCTCCTTCGATCATCGATAGCGATGCAATCCAGGGTGAGACTTTTCTCCCCGGACAGATCTTTTTATTCGGCGGCTTCGCACTGCGGGCCAACTCGCTTGGCCATCTAGAGCAGATCGAGAGTTACGCCCCTGGCCACCAGGTCAGGTTTGGAAGCTTAAACTACACGGCCGACATCCACGGAGACTTGATCTCCGATGGATTCGAGCCCTTGCCGAGTGCGCCGCATGGTCATGATGAGCATGATTTAGCTCTACCATCGGACAGTGTTCAGGAGACTGCACCGGCAACCGCTCCGACCCTCAATTCGGAGCCGATTGCGCCATCCATGGATGGGTGGATAGACTCCGCCACGGAGGCCGTATTCTCAACGGCGATCGAGCCGAGGATTGACCTTACCCTTCACGGGAGCCGTGACGCCGAACTACCGGATTCTTCCCCGGCCATGGACTCCAAACTGCCTGCGCCCGTGCCTATCGAATCCGACT
The DNA here is from genome assembly GCF_018294505.1 of Triticum aestivum. Classification (NCBI taxonomy): domain Eukaryota; kingdom Viridiplantae; phylum Streptophyta; class Magnoliopsida; order Poales; family Poaceae; genus Triticum; species Triticum aestivum. Next base: position 147,237,186 of record NC_057803.1, on the reverse strand, counting down.
GGGCGCCGATCATGGAGTTTACCTCCGTGGATATCTTTCAGCACTCGTCCTTCGGCAACATACTGGACTCACTAAGGTCTCTCTCCTTGTCAGGAGAGACCTGGCCGAACTATGTCCGGCAGGATTGGGATGCGGATGACGAAGAAATTCGCGCCCACCCACCACCCACTTAGTAGCCACTGTCGACGATTTGACCAACATGCTCGACTTCGACTCCGAAGACATCGACGGTATGGACGACGATGCAGGAGACGAACAGGAACCACTGCCCATAGGGCACTGGACGCCCACTTCATCATATGACGTATACATGGTGGACACACCCAAAGAAAACGACGACGAGGAACGGAAGGACGCAGCGAAGGGTTGTTCCCTCAAGAAGCAGTCAAAGCGGCGGCGTAAGCGCCGCTCCAAATCCTGCCTCGGCAAAAACAACGATCATATAGACCCAGCGATAGAGCAGGGTGAACCATCGCCCGACCACGGCAACCCGGAGGATCAAACCGAACAACCCGACTCCGTCGAAGATAACAGTCCGGACGACATCACACCAGACAGGCGCCCGGAGCAACAGAATGCCCATCAAAGGCTTGTTGCCACTGCGAGGAGTCTGAAAAAGCAGAAGCAAAGGCTCAGGGCTGCACAAGACACACTCAGAATCAGATGGAGTGAAGTACTCAACATTATAGCGAAGTACGGCGGTAATCGCCACACCAAGAGCTACCCGAAGTGAAAGTTGCTACCTGAATTCAATGACGAGGCCTTAGATCCCCCGCAATTAAAAAACAAAACGGCCATCCGGTCGAATAGACGACCTCGTGGCCAACATAGAGCGGCAAACGACGCCGCACATAAGCCAGTACGCGATCCACGCGAGGGCTCGCATCAAAAGGACGGCGCAACCAGATCCATATACGGGCCACGCAAGCGCGCTCCAGCATACAATGCAACACAACAAACATCCGAACACCACGGTACACCCAAATACAGGGGTGACGCACACCCTCTATGTTTCACCGATGAGGTGCTGGACCATGAATTTCCAGAGGGATTCAAACCCGTAAACATAGAGGCGTACGACGGAACGACAGACCCTGGGGTCTGGATTGAGGACTACATCCTCCATATCCACATGGCTCGAGGAGACGATCTCCACGCCATCAAGTACTTACCCCTCAAGCTCAAAGGGCCAGCTCGGCACTGGCTTAAAAGCCTCCCCAAAAACTCCATTGGAAGCGAGGAAGAGCTCGAAGACGCTTTTCGGGCAAATTTCAAGGGACTTATGTCCGACCACCGGATGCAGACCATTTGATTCATATAACTCAACAACCCGAGAGTCAGCCCGAAAGCTTTGGAACAGGTTCCTCACTAAAAAGAACCAAATAGTCGACTGTCCGGATGCAGAAGCCTTAGCATCTTTCAAGCACAGCATTCGAGACGAATGGCTTGCCAGACACCTCGGCCAAGAAAAGCCGAGAACAATGGCAGCATTAACAAGCCACATGACCCGCTTTTGCGCGGGCGAGGGCAGCTGGTTAGCCCGATGCAGCACCAGTGACCCAAGTACATCCGAAGTCAGGGACGGAAACGGGAAATCACGACACAGCAAAAACAAGCGCCAGAATAAAGAAGACAGCCCGAAGAGCATGGCGGTAAATGCCGGATTCAAAAGCTCTCGGCCAGGTCAGCAAAAGCCACCCCCAAAGGCAACAGAGACGAACTGTCCAGCCTAAACAAGATTCTGGACCAAATATGTCAGATCCATAGCACCCCCGATAAACCTACAAACCATACCCATAGAATGTTGGGTCTTCAAGCAGTCCGGCAAGCTCAACGCCGAACATGAGGGGCAGGATACACCAAGCGAAGAGGGGCACGAGCCTCGCAAGCAAAGCACTAGGGAACAGAAGAAATTCCCACCAGAAGTCAAAACAGTCAATGTGTTACACGTGATAAAGGGGAGAAACAAAGCGGCACTCCTGGAGACACATGCCCCAGGGCCTATCACCACGGAGTTCTGCCACTGGTCGTACCAACCGATCACCTTTGACCATCGGGATTACTCGGCAAGTATCCGGCGTGCAGGATGGGCTGCCTTGGTATTAGACCCAATAATTGACAGATACCACTTCACACGAGTCCTGATGGACGACGGCAGCAGTTTAAACCTGATATATCAGGACACAGTCCGCAACATGGGGATAGACCCAACAAAAATTAGACATAGCAATACTACCTTTAAAGGGTTAACGTCAGGCCCAGAAGCCCATTGCACGGGCTCCCTGCTACTAGAGGTTATATTCGTCTTTCCTGATAACTTCTGCAGCGAAAAGTTGACCTTCCATATCACTCCGTTCCAACGTGGCTATCAAGCACTACTTGGACACGAAGCTTTCGCTCGCTTTAACGCAATACCGCATTACACTTCCTTCATGCTTAAGATGCCCGGTCCACGTGGCATCATTATAGTAAATGGAAATAATGAGCGCTCCTTGCACGCGGAAGACCGTGCGGCTGCCTTGGCAGCCGCAGACTAAACGGCCTCACCAACTAAAGCATATGACAGGTTGTTAAGACCATGGACACGGTTGGACGAGTCCGGCGCAGCTATATGTAATTGATACAGGTTTGATGGCTATACCCCTATTACAATACAAGGGGCTCAACGCGCGCGCTCAAGTGGCAATCAGGCTCAACTTTACTCATTTTGAACTCTATATTGTTTATTTAGTATAACTTACCTTTTGCACGGCAACTTTTCAATTAAGTTCCTCTCTTTTTCAGATGACCATCGTGCTACACCCGTCCAGAATACGGCACAATGGAGACATAGGCGTAGACGTGCAGCAGGGACCCGTTCCAAGGATTCTTTTTAGATTAAGACCCTGCATAAACCTTTTTTACTGTCTCTTGTTGATACACATCCCTCGGATTCTCAGTATAATTGAGAAGGATGCTGATGTATTGGCATGTGGCCGCGTCAGAATATTGCACGTACCTGGACACCAGGGGCTTACTACAAAGGTCACTGTTTAGGCCCGGTTTACGTCATAAAGACCGAATACCTTAGGGAGTGTTTGGGTCGCGAGTTTGGCCTTATATGCATCAGGTCCGAATCATGTTTTTGGTCAAATGTTGGGTTTGCCCGGGTCCTGTGTTTTGCTGCCTTACGTTCCGCTCTATCGGCTAAAGCAGCACCAGGAGAACTACTGCGATTGTGCCCTGGTTCACCCGGACGAGCACCTCAGTAGAGAAAGCCGAAAACTGATTGTCATGATATAGCGTAAGATTGGTCAACCACTCGATGGCCTAGCGGAATCTTCGGGATTCCTCCGCTTTAATGAAGGGCCGTTTCCCGGCCAGGCATGTAAGCACCCCGAATTCGGATGAGTGCGGAGCCACCAGGGGCTATATAGTAGCCCCACTGTCAAACTCCTCTGGCTAAGTGAAAGTGTTAAAGCATTATAGTCCGGTTGCCTAGTTCGCTGCGCTATCACCTCCTTAATGGACCAAGACGTTGGATCAAGTGTGAACATGCGTCTTCTGCGAACATCCCCGCATTATATGCATGCGGGCTGAAGCCGACGACTGCAATCTTTCAGGTTATATACATATATACATAAACGGCCACACAGGAGGCATCATAGCACTTTTGGGCAAAAGTATAAATACAGCCTTGATAAATTCAATAAAACATTGTTTTTACAATGGGAATACATGTCACTCAAACATAATATTCTTCGAGCACCGAGCCTCTATTGAACGAGCGCCTTCAAGAACTTCTTCAAAGTAGTGCTCGGCAGCCACTCGGCCTATGGCCGAACCCTGTGCCGCAACAGTGGTGGCATCCATCTCCGGCCAGTATGTTTTGACACGGGCAAGGGCCATCCGCGATCCTTCTATGCACGCCGACCTCTTTACAGCATCGATGCGTGGCACAGCGCCAAGGAATTGTTGCACTAAGCTAAAGTAGCTATTAGGCCTTGGCCCTCCTGGCCACAAATGATCCACAATGGACCTCATGGCTACTCCGGATAATCTATGGAGCTCGGCCCAACCGGTCAATCGCTCATTCAGCAACAACGGATGGACTAGAGCGTGAAACTGTGACTAGAACAGCTTCTCCACTTCAGGACCTTTCTGATCCTTGAAGTACTCGGTCGCATCCGCAACACTCGCAGCCAAATCCATGTACTCATCCGCAGAACTCCATAGCCGGTCCAAAGGAGCATATTTCGGATCTCCGAACTTAGTCCGCAACAAGAAGGGCTTCCCAGAAACGATATCCGCAACTTGATTCAGCTCCTCCTTCGTCGCTCTAATTTTGGAGCGGGCCTCCTTGGCAGCCACCCGGGCCTTCTCCAGGTCCGTCGCCTTCACCCGGTTTTCTTCTTCAAGAAGCCGGTAACGGTCAGCAGCATCTTTTAACTCCACGGCCATCTTGGCAATTTTTTCTTTGCTCCCGCAACGTGCGGCCTGTTCCGCCCTTAACTCTTCGGCCGCCTTTAAAGTGACCGTATTACTACTCCTTGCTTGCTCCTTAGCTCGGGCAAGCTCTGCCCGAAGGGTCTCCACGGTAGCAGCTCCATCTGCAGTCACAACATATTAAAGATACTGGCATCATGCTACTCTTACTATGTGACATTCACCAGAAAAATCACCTACCCTGTGCCTCGTCAAGCCGCTTGTTAACAAGCACGATGTCGGCATCTGCCGCATCCAGTTGCCGCTTTAGTTCGGCAAACCCATCAGTCCGGCTAGCCACCGGAGCTTCAACCACCTACACATAAAGGCGGTCTGGTTATTACCTGGGACTATGATCCTCTGTTTGCCGTCGTTCTCGACGACAACCAGAGTCTCAGGGGCTACTATCTACACAGGGCACACCTAAAAATGTGTGGTACTGTCAAAAATGTACATCATTTCACGTACCTCAAAACCCGTCAGTAGACTCATAAAGGCTTCATGCAACCCGCTTTTGGCGGACGAAATCCTTTCAATCACCGTACCCATCAACGCACGGTGCTCTTCTGAGATAGTCGCTCGCTCTAGCAGATCCCTCAGTACGTCCGACCGCATACCAGATGGTGCCGGACTCTTTTGATTGCTCTCTTCAAGAGCCGGATACTGGGGACTTCGGGTGATCATAGGATTACCTTCTGGCCTTGCCGGATCAGGAGAAACCCTCCGCGACGACACCTCGGGGTCGCCCGCCTCGTGAGGCAGTGTGGCAGGGGGGGCGTTTCGCTCTCCATCATCTCTGGAAGAAGATCCCCTGAAGACGAGCTCTGTTGAGAAGGGCTAAGATCTGAACTGCAAGATAAATGCTTCGGTTGTTTTACTCATAAGTAAGGTAGGATATCTTCACTATTAAGTACTTTTTGATTACTTACAGCTCGTTAGTGGGCTGATCCCCGCGCGGACATTGTGCGGCAAGAACACCCTCCGAGGCAGGACCCTCTGGCGAATATTTCTTCTCCCATTTGGAAACCTTGGTTTCTGGATCTTCAGAGGTAGTCCTCTTCCTTCCCCGGGGAGAGAGAATGTCAGATTCTTCCCCTTGGTTATCCTCCCTTGCGGAGGCGCTCATTCCCTCGGTTGGAATAGGTAGCGATGGAGGCCCGCTTTCGCCCTCTTTATTCCCCCCTTCATCTTCCTTTGAGGACACCAGACAAGGTGTTGGCTCGAGCATCTTTTCCAGCACCGGATTGTCCAAGCCTTCAGGAAGGGGGGCCGAACACCGGATCATCTTCGCCTTTGTTATCTAGTCCTGGTCAAAGAGTGATTCTTCATAATGATGTCATGATAAATAAAAGGACTATGTGTTCGGCCATGGGATTACTTACTTGGGCAGTGGTGTGGTTGCTGCTCAGGCCCACGTCCTCGGTAGTGTCCGGACACTCTATTTGGGGTCCGAAGAACGATTTCTACATCTCCTCATGCGTCATGCCGAGGAAATTCTGAATAGTGCACGGTCTTGTCGGGTTGAATTCCCACATGCGGAGGGGCCGATGTTTGCTAGGCTGGACTCAACGAACCAGCATAACTTGCATTACCATAACCAGACTAAAATCTCCCTCGAAGAGATCTCGGATGCGGCTCTGCAGTATTGGCACGTCCTTGGCTGGACTCCAGCTCAGCCCCCTGCCGATCCATGACATCAGTTCTGGTGGAGGGCCTGAGCGGAAGGTGGGGACAGCTACCCACTTGGCACTTCGGGGAGCTGTGACTTAAAACCACTCCCGTTGCCACAATCCGGAGACCCCAGAAAGGAACCCTTTCGCCATGGGGCGTCAGCAATTTTGCTTATTAGAGCACCTCCGCACGCCGCGTACTGCCCCTCGACTATCTTCGGCTTCACATCGAAGGTCTTGAGCCACAGGCCGAAGTGAGGGGTAATGCGGAGGAAGGACTCACAAATGACAATAAATGACGAGATGTGAAGAAGGGAATCCAGGGCCAAATCGTGAAAATCCAGCCTGTAATAGAACATAAGACCCCTAACAAAGGGATCCAGAGCGAGGCCTAGTCCTCGAAGGAAGTGGGAGACGAACACAGCACTCTTGTTGGGTTCAGGAGTAGGGACGACCTGCCCTCAGGCGGGCAGCCTATGCGAAATTTCAGCAATCAGATATCTGGCCTCCCTCAACTTCTTGATATCCTCCTCCGTGACGGAGGAAGGCATCCACCGGCCTTGAAGTCTGGATCCGAACATGATTGAAGGTTCGAAGCACCTGACCTAGGCTTTGGGTGTTAGAACTCGAGGTGGGGGAAGGATTCGATTGAGCACGGGAGGGAAAAAAGTAAAAGCCTTGCCCCGTTATAAAGAGGGTGAATATCAAGCGTCCTCCTCGTGGCCGTTTGGGACTTTCCTAAGATCTAGGAGTCCTAGGCACGGTTGGGTTACCCACGTCCGTATTAATGAGAATCCCGTAATAAAGGGAACACGATCTCTTCTTTGACAAGATGTGTCAAGAAACCGCCTCGCGTTATGTGTGGGGTTGGTTAAAGAAAAATGGTTCGAATAATTACCGGGCCATGGCATGATGTCATGCTGCCAAAACGTGCCAGCAGATTAGATTTGTGGAAATATTATTCTCTCTACGGTGGTATGTGGAACTTATTTTGCAGGGTCGGACACTATCCTTGTATTCAAACTCTTCTGTGGTGTATTCGGAGGAGGAACCCGCCTTGCAATGCCGAAGACAACACTGCGCGCTGGACTCATCGTCATTGAAACCTGGTTCAGGGGCTACTGAGGGAGTCCTGGATTAGGGGGTCTCCGGACAGCCGGACTATATCCTGTGGCTGGACTGTTGGACTATGAAGATACGAGATTGAAGACTTCGTCCCGTGTTCGGATGGGACTCTACTTGGCGTGGAAGGCAAGCTAGGCAATACGGATATGTATATCTCCTCCCTTGTAACCAACCTTGTGTAACCCTAACCTCCTTCGGTGTCTATATAAACCGGAGGGTTTTAGTCCGTAGGACAACATACAATCATACCATATGCTAGCTTCTAGGGTTTAGCCTCTCCGATCTCATGGTAGATCTACTCTTGTACTACTCATATTATCAAGAATAATCAAGCAGGATGTAGGGTTTTACCTCCATCAAGAGGGCCCGAACCTGGGTAAAACACCGTGCCCCCTGCCTCCTGTTACCATCCGCCTTAGACGCACAGTTCGGGACCCCCTACCCGAGATCCGCCGGTTTTGACACCGACAGCAATGCTGAAGGCTGTGGAGGTAGAAATCAAAAAGGAGCATCAAGTGTTGATGGTCAACAAGATCACCGGTTTCAAGAAGAAGGGCAAAGGGAAGAAGGGGAACTTCAAGAAGAACAACAAGCAAGGGTCTGCTCAAGTGAAGAAGCCCAAGTCTGGACCTAAGCCTCAGACTGAGTGCTTCTACTGCAAAGGGACTGGTCATTAGAAGCGGAACTGCCCCAAGTATTTGGCGGATAAGAAGGATGGCAAAGTGAAAGGTATATTTGATATACATGTTATTGATGTGTACCTTACTAATGCTCGTAGTAGCGCCTAGGTATTTGATACTGATTCTGTTGCTAATATTTGCAACTCGAAACAGGGGCTATGGATTAAGCAAAGATTGGCTAAGGATGAGGTGATGATGCGCGTGGGAAATGGTTCCAAAGTCGATGTGATCACCGTCAGCACGCTACCTCTACATCTACCTTCGGGATTAGTTTCAGACCTGAATAATTGTTATTTGGTGCCGGCGTTAAGCATGAACATTATATCTGGATCTTGTTTGATGTGAGACAGTTATTCATTTAAATCAGAGAATAATGGTTGTTCTATTTATATGAGTAATATCTTTTATGGTCATGCACCCTTGATGAGTGGTCTATTTTTACTAAATCTTGATAGTAGTGATACACATATTCATAGTATTGAAGCCAAAAGATATAAGTTTAATAATGATAGTGCAACTTATTTGTGGCACTGCAGTTTAGGTCATATTGGTGTAAAGCGCATGAAGAAACTCCATACTGATGGACTTTTGGAATCACTTGATGCTTGCGAACCATGCCTCTGGGCAGGATGACTAAGACTCCGTTCTTCGGAACAATGGAACGAGCAACAGACTTATTGGAAATAATACATACTAATGTATGCGGTCCGATGAGTGTTGATGCTCGTGGCGGGTATCGTTATTTTCTGACCTTCACAGATGATTTGAGCAGATATGGGTATATCTAGTTGATGAAACATAAGTCTGAAACATTTGAAAAGTTCAAAGAATTTCAGAGTGAAGTGGAAAATCATCGTAACAAGAAAATAAAGTTTCTATGATCTGATCGTGGAGGAGAATATTTGAGTTACGAGTTTGGTCTTCATTTGAAACAATGCGGAATAGTTTCGCAACTCACGCCACCTGGAACACCACAACATAATGGCACGTCTGAACGTCGTAACCGCAGTTTATTAGATATGGTGCGATCTATGATGCCTCTTACTGATTTACCGCTATCGTTTTGGGGTTATGCTTTAGAGACGGCTACATTCACGTTAAATAGGGCACCATTGAAATCCGTTGAGACAACACCTTATGAATTGTGGTTTGGCAAGAAACCCAAGTTGTCATTTCTTAAAGTTTGGGGCTGCGATGCTTATGGGAAAAAACTTCAACCTGATGAGATCGAACCCAAATCGGAGAAATGTGTCTTCATAGGATACCCAAAAGAGACTGTTGGGTACACCTTCTATCACAGATCCGAAGGCAAGATATTCATTGCTAAGAATGGATCCTTTCTAGAGAAGGAGTTTCTCTCGAAAGAAGTGAGTGGGAGGAAAGTAGAACTTGATGAGGTAATTGTACCTGCTCCCTTATTGGAAAGTAGTCCGTCACAGAAATCAGTTCCAGTGATTCCTACACCAATTAGTGAGGAAGCTAATGATGATGATCATGAAGCTTCTGATCAAGTTACTACCGTACCTCGTAGGTTAACCAGAGTAAGATCCGCACCAGAGCGATACGGTAATCCTGTTCTGGAAGTCATGTTACTTTACCATGACGAGCCTACGAACTATGAGGGAGCGATGATGAGCCCAGATTCCGCAAAATGGCTTGAGGCCATGAAATCTGATATGGGATCCATGTATGAGAACAACGTGTGGACTTTGGTTGACTTGCCCATTGATCGGCAAACCATAGAGAATAAATGGATCTTCAAGAAGAAGACTGACGCTGACGGTAATGTTACTGTCTATAAAGCTCGACTTGTTGCAAAAGGTTTTCGACAAGTTCAAGGAGTTGACTATGATGAGACCTTCTCACTCGTAGCGATGCTTAAGTCCGTCCGAATTATGTTAGCAATTGTCGCATTTTATGATTATGAAATTTGGCAAATGGATGTCGAAACTGCATTCCAGAAGGATTTGTCGATCCAAAAGGTGCTAACAAAGAAGAGTTGTATATGATGCAACCAGAAGGTTTTGTCGATCCAAAAGGTGCTAACAAAGTGTGTAAGCTCCAGTGATCCATTTATGGACTGGTGCAAGCATCTCGGAGTTGGAATATACGCTTTGATAGTGTGATCAAAGCATATGGTTTTATACAGACTTTTGGAGAAGCCTATATTTACAAGAAAGTGAGTGGGAGCTCTGTAGCATTTCTGATATTATATGTGGATGACATATTGTTAATCAGAAATGATACTGAATTTTTGAATAGCATAAAAGGATAATTGAATAAGAATTTTTCAATGAAAGACCTCGGTGAAGCTGCTTATATATTGGGCATCAAGATCTATAGAGATAGATCAAGACGCTTAATTGGACTTTCACAAAGCACATACCTTGATAAAGTTTTGAAGAAGTTCAAAATGGATCAAGCAAAGAAAGGGTTCTTGCCTATGTTACAAAGTGAGAATTTAAGTCGGACTCAATGCCCGACCACTGCAGAAGATAGAGAGAAAATGAAAGTCATTCCCTATGCTTCAGCCATAGGTTCTATCATGTATGCAATGCTGTTTACCAGACCTGATGTGTGCCTTGCTATAAATTTAGCAGGGAGGTACCAAAGTAATCCAGGAGTGGATCACTGGACAGCGATCAAGAACATCCTGAAATACCTGAAAAGGACTAAGGATATGTTTCTCGTTTATGGAGGTGACAAAGAGCTCGTCATAAACGGTTACGTCGATGCAAGCTTTGACACTGATCCGGATGACTCTAAGTCACAAACCGGATATGTATTTTCATTGAATGGTGGAGATGTCAATTGGTGCAGTTCCAAGCAGAGCGTCGTGGCAGGATCTACGTGCGACGCGGAGTATATAGATGCTTCGGAAGCAGCAAATGAAGGAGTCTGGATGAAGGAGTTCATATCTAATCTAGGTGTCATACCTAGTGCATCGGGTCCAATGAAAATCTTTTGTGACAATACTGGTGCAATTGCCTTGGCAAAGGAATCCAGATTTCACAAGAGAACCAAGCACATCAAAAGATGCTTCAATTCCATCCGCGATCAAGTCAAGGAGGGAGACATAGAGATTTTCAAGATACATACTGTCACACCCTAGCTAGTTCAAGCATTAGAATGTGCATCATGTTTAAATTTCTCTTAAATTTGAAAAGGGGAAGACAGAAACCCCCAACACCCCCCTGGAAACAACTAGGGTTTACCAAAATAATTTCAATGAACCTGAAATGCCCTTCTAAAATGTTCACCCTCTTTGTCTTAGGTTAGAACCTTTGGCAAAATTGGTGCACAATTTTTCTAGGTCAACAGAAGGTCATTGAATTAAATCATAAGTATTTGAATTTGGGCATTTAAATTCTATAAAATAATTTAAATGCCTAAATAATTCTGGAAATAAATGTTTGCTGTTGGAAATATTCTAAACAGAGCCCACAATTATTTTCAGGATTTTTGGAAACGTTTTAGTATTTTTAATAAAGCTAAACAGTTGTAGTTTAATAGAAAACGGAAACTAAATCAAAAAAAAGGAGAAAGAAGCCCACCTGGGCCTTACCTGGCTCGGCCTAGCCTACTGGCTCGGCCAGTCACCCCCTACCTCGCGCCAGGAGGCAGGGGCGCGTGCTCGCCGCGCGCCGGCCACGCGCCGGCCACCTCCTGCTTCTGCCGACGCTGGGAGATGCCCAGAGGACGCCACGCGACCCCCACGTCTCCCTCTCATCCTCTCTCACTCTCCCCCTCGTCTCCCTCTTTCTCTCCCGCGATGGCCGAGCGCGTCCCTCGCCGCCGATCGCCGTAGTTGCCACCACAGCCACTCCCTCGCCTCTCCGACGAGCTCATTAGCTCCGCCTCGACTCCCTCGTCCTCCCCACCGAGCCACGCATCGCCGGAGGCCCTGCAACGCCGCCTTCGCCCTCGTCTTCAACCTCGGGCACCCGAGCCATCTCCGGTCGATTCGCCGCCGCCAAGACCTCCCCGAGCTCGCTGACCCCCTCTTCGACCCCGCTGTGAGCTCCTCTTCCTTTTCCCTCTTCTCTCGTGCTCGCGCTCGTCCCCTAGCTCCATTTTCCACCACGGCCGAGAGCTTCTCGTCACCGGCCATGGCGCAGCCATGGCCACAGCCGTGCAAGCTCACAACGGAGCGCCTCACCATGCTCAGTGCAGCACCAGCAACCCGTAGCCACCCCCAGCTCTTCCTCCCGTGCACCGTAGCGTCGAAACCAACCTCACCCGAACTCCGGCCGCCGCCACGAGCTCGATTCCGGCGAGCTTGCTCCACCCCAGCTCCTCACACTTGCTCCATTGGATGCGCGAGAGCCTGGGCTTCGCACGGGTGGTCTCCGTAGTCGATTTGGTCGCCGGAGGGCGTTTTTTGAGCCGCGCCGCCGTCTCGGGCCTCGCCGGCGTCGAGCCGCCGGCGAGTTGACCCAGTTTGACCCCTCGGTGGGCCCAGGTTGACTCCTTTGAGTCAATGACAAGTGGGCCCCCCTCTGCTAATTATCCAGATTAGTTTCTAACTAAAATTAGTTAGTTTAATTAGTATAGTCACTGACTAGTGGGCCCTGCCCAGTAATTAGGCTAACTAAACGAAGTTAGTGCGTTGAGAGGCTGACAGAAGGGGCCCACCAGTCAGGTTTGACCTGGGCTGGCGCCTTTGACCTGCTGAGGTCAACATGACACAATGCTGATGCAGTAATGCATTTTCTGGATTTAATTTTATTCAGGAAATTCCAGAAAATAGTCAAAACTTCTAAAAATCATAGAAAATCAACCATAGCTCCAAATGCAAAGAATTATATATGAAAAATGATTAGAAAAATTCAATCTATCCATCTGTAATGGTTTCATGCATGACAAAACAAGTTTACCTTGCTGTTTAAGCAGAATAAGGAAATGCACTATTAAGGCCATGTTTAATGAGCTAATATTTGAATCTTTGATTCAAATGAGTTCATTCCTCTCTATTATAACTTGCATTAGGCCAAGACACATTCATATTGCCATGTCATAGCATGCATCATATTGTTGCATATCGTCATGTGTTGATTGTGCTCCGATGTGTTCTTCGCGGTAGGTTCTGCCTTCGAGGATATTCACGAGTATCCAACTGAAGGGCAGTATCCCACTACCACTCCATCAGGCAAGCAACCATTGATCATTCCGATACAAACCCATGTTCTCGCTTCTGCTCTTGTTTACTGCATTAAGACAACGCGATTCAAACTACTGTGTGCTACGGTAGTTGAACCCTTATCCTCTGCATGACCTGTTATTGCCACAGTAACTAGATGAAACCCACTAGCATGTGTAGGAGTTGTTTGAGCCATGTATGTGATTCCTACCTTGCTATGCCTGCTATGCTTAGAGTTGTGTCAGGTCTGGTTCATCTGGGTGATGGGCTAGAGTGAAATGCTTATGTCGGTAATGTGAGGGATGCGTTGAACATGTTTTGGTAAAGGTATCGACGAGAGGCCATGTAGGAGTACATGGTGGGTTGTTTCATTGAGGCCGTCCCTAAGAACTGAGATCTGTATGTGTGATTTAAGATGCAGTTACTACCGTACATTGGGCCCGAAACCAATGGAACCTCTCGGCTTCTTAATCACCTTAGTACTCTGTCCAGGAGTTGCAAATAGTTTCTAGTGTTTGTAGGTTATGTGTTGGCGGCCGTGCGTAGCGCTGACCCTAGGGGTGGGCTATGTTGCGGTAGATACACCGTGGCCGGGTATGCCGGGCGCCCGTTTGGCGTCTCGGGACCCTGTTCACATCGTTCGGGGCCGTATGTGGAAACCTCGGCCGGACTCCCTGCGGATGGAACCTGGATAGGCGATAAACCTGGACTAGAGACTTAAGTGTTTAGGTAGGCCATGGCCGACACCCTCGCTGGGCTTCCGCTTGAAGGTTGCCGAGTACATGTCGTGTAAACGGCGGTAAGTGGTGAAAGCGTGTATGAAGAAGTACACCCCTGCAGGGTATAAAACTATTCGAATAGCCGCGTCCGCGGTAAAGGACTACTTGGTTGCCTATACAGTTCATAGACAAGTTAATGGACACTACTAAAAGACTCAAGATAAGTGTGAGTATCGAGGATGGTCCTCTCGTAGGATGACGAGGGAGGATCCACGGTGGAGTATTGTGTTGGTGAGTAGTGGACTCGTGTGCGAAAACTATTTTACTGGTGAAGTTCCGTAGGATAGCTTAGCCAAGAGTCAAAGTTGGCTTGCTGCATTAACCCCACCACCTTCTTGAGAATAAGCATGTATAGTAGGTTCTGATGTAAGACTTGCTGAGTACCTTTGTACTCATGTTTGCTTAATTACTGTTTCAGACGACACACCGCCCCCTCCGATGGGTTCTACGTAGACCTTGACGTCGATGAGTGACTAGCCACCCAGGTGGTGATCCTGGCCATGGTGGGCCCTATGTAGATAGTCAGGCTTCGAGAAGCCTTCTTTCTTTCTAGAGTCTGTACTCAGACTAGTTGCTTCCGCATGTGCTTGTATGTTGTATGACTTGAGTGTCGGGTCATGTGACCCCTATCTGTATGAACATGTTATGTATGGCTCTCTGGAGCCTTTAAATAAAGTACTTGAGTTGTAGAGTTTTGTTGTGATGCCATGTTGTATGTACTCATATCGGGCATATTGTGTGTATGATTGAAATGCTTGGTATGAGTGGGATCCGACAATCTAGTTGTTTATCCTTGGCAGCCTTTCTTATGGGGAAATGTAGTCTAGTGTTCCTCGAGCCATAGTAGTCCGCTACAGCCCGGTTCACCGGAGTCCTGCTAGCCCAGCACTACTGTTCAGGACACTTGACTGGCCGGCATGTGTTTCACTTCGTTCCTATGTCTGTCCCTTCGGGGAAATGTCACGCGGTGATTTCCGGAGTCCTGCCTAGCCTGCTACAGCCCGGGATCACTCGCTGATGACCGACATGCTCGATGTGATACATGTATGCCTGTCTCCATAGGTCTGTGCCGCTTTGGGTTCACGACTAGCCATGTCGGCCCGGGTTCTCTGTCATATGGATGCTAGCGACACTATCATATACGTGAGCCAAAAGGCGCAAACGGTCCCGGGCCATGGTAAGGCGACACCCGTGGGATACCATGCGTGAGGCCGCAAAGTGATATGAGGTGTTACCGGCTAGATCGATGTGACTTGGAATCGGGGTCCTGACAGCGTTGGTATCAGAGCCGGACTGCCTGTAGGTTCGTTGAGCCAAACTGGTCGATGTCGAGTCTAGAAATGCTTTAGTTATATGTAGGGGAATTGATTGTGGGAGGGAACGTAAGCCTCTTTTACTCCTTTACCCTATGCCTCTGATCTGAGTCATTCTCTTCTCATTCAACGTGGGTTAAGGACTAGGCTCTCTTCTTCTATCAGGTTCACGTGTTACTAATTCGTAGTAGCTTATAGGATTGATGCTACAAGCCCCAGTTCAGTTTATACTATTCTAGTATGTTGCTAATTGGATCAGAATCTTGATATGATGTTGTTGAGTGGTATTGCGAACTGTTGTGGATGTCTCAAATCTTTTTCTGAGCATTTACAGTTGTTATGCTGTCCAATTTTCCCTAGGAATTCTGATGTCTTTGCATTGTGGTTGTGCTTTCAGATGGCCAACCATGCTCAAAACCAAGTGGTTCGCCTGACCCGGTGCCTCGACGTGCCCGGTCATACTGCTATGCTAGTCCGGGTAATGATCGATACGGGCTACCGTTGGTATCCCGAATACACCGTCGAAGAGCGGTTCCGCGACTTTAATCAAAGCCAATATCTCTGCACCGTCAGGATATTTCCTTCTTATCCTGGATCTACCGAGCCCCTTCACTGTTCCTATGGACTCGGGGTTACTGTTGAGATGGCTGTGCAGGATGCTGCCTATTCCATGATGACCATCTTGCGAGTCCGGACTGACCTGCTTCGGAACACCGACTTCCGTTACATGCCAGCTTCACTTCCGGGAGCGCAAGGGTATCTTCAGGCTATCTATGCTGACTCCACTCAGGAGGACTCATTAACTCGTACCACTGCCGGGATGCTCGAAGATAAGGACCGAGAGAATCGGGCCTTGAGGCTGGAGATTTTCAATACCCGTGCTGATCATTGGGCCACATTGACTCGATTTGCACCTGCGGTGCAAGCTGGATGTATGGATACAAGGGATCTGTATCCTGTGAGATCAGCTCTGCCAGACATGGTGGATTGGCGTGATGTGGGAGGCGTCACCCCACCTCGTGGTCCCTGCAGGCCACCGTTTGTTGGTCCAAGACCTCATCCTAGCCCCTATGGTCCACAGGCTCCTTAGGACTGTCTGTTTCCGGATGGTCACGTTGAACTTCCAGGCTATGGAGGATGGTCAACACCTGCATCAACCCTGCTGCCCCGGAGCAGGGGGAAGCCAGTGCAGTTAGGGGTGAAAATCTGCCTCACCCGCCTTCTCTGGCCGAAGTAATGTTGGAGGCGGAAAGAAACAAGCATGATACTAACCGCCTGCTAGAACGGATTGAGCAGAACACTGCACGCCACCCACGAAATGACTTGGTGTCAATCAATGACTTTATCAAGCTGTACCCACCAAAGTTTAATCATTCCGTCGAGCCCCTCGACGCGGATGACTGGCTTCGCAGCATCACCCACAAGCTACGTTCTGCCAACGTAGCCGAAGCCGACAAGGTTACCTATGCTGCCTATCACCTCAAAGGCCCTGCTAGCCTTTGGTGGGAAAACTTCGAAGCTATGCGCCTGGTCGGCCAAATCCCTACTTGGGCTGAATTCAGTGAGGCTTTCCGCGAGCATCACATTCCGGAAGGTCTCATGGATTGCAAGAGGGAGGAGTTCTGCAACTTCACCCAAGGAAGACTGACTGTGGATGCTTATAGTCGTGAATTTGGAAATCTGGCACGCTATGCTCCTGAAGAAGTATCTACCGACGCTAAGAAGCAGGCAAGGTTCCGCAAGGGACTTAGTCCTGAGCTTCGCCACGATCTTCGTCTGCACGAGTGCACTTCCTTTCAGAAGTTGGTCAATAAAGCCATCAGTGCTGAGACGGGCCAGACTGATTACGACGCTTCACGCAAGCACTCCCGTGACTTTGGCTCTTCATCCGGCTCTGGAGCTCAGAAGCGCCGGGTGTGGATCCCAAGCACGGCACTGCCACCCAGGTTCATCCCAAGGCCATCCTTTGAGGCGCCTCGTCCCAACCAGCAATTCGCACCGCCCAAGCCCTATGGTGGCCCCGCTGCTAATGCTGCTCCACGCTCCAATGTGGTGACATGCTTTAAGTGTGGAGAGCCGGGTCACTATAGCCGAGAGTGTCCCCAGAACAACAACCCCATCCAAACTGGAAAGTCTGTTGGCCGTGGTAAGCCCGCAGGAAAAACATTCTACGCCAAGCCGGCCACCATTGCACATGGCCATGTCAATTATGTTTCAGCCAAGGAGGCTCATGAGGATCCTAACGTCGTCCTTGGTACGCTCCTTGTTAACTGCCATCCGGCATCTGTTCTTTTCGATACTGGAGCATCTCATTCATTCATATCCGAGAACTATGCTCGATTGCATAACACGACATTCTGTGACATGCCCTCTACCATGGAAATTCAAACCCCTGGCTCTAGATGGCAAACTTCTAAAGTAAGCCATGGGAACGAAATTCTTGTCGATAGACTTGTCTTCCTTGCATCCTTAATAGCTCTCAAGTCCTCGGACATAAACATCATCTTGGGTATGGACTGGATGTCAGCTCATTATGCTAAGATCGATTGTGCCACTAGAACCGTTCAACTACTCACCATCGGGCAAGACAGTCAATGTCTTAACTCGAGTGGCCAAGCGCCAGCTTTACTCCTTAAATGCCAACCCCCTTGCATACCTTGAGGATGTTCCGGTAGTCCGAGACTTTCCGGATGTCTTTCCAGAAGAACTGCCAGGTGTTCCACCTGACAGGGATGTTGAGTTTGTGATAGACCTTGTTCCAGGAACCGTTCCAATCTCTAGAAGACCCTACAAGATGGCACCCTTAGAACTAGCCGAGCTTAAGAACCAACTCGATGAGTCCTTGAAAAAGGGTTTCATCCGTCCTAGTTCCTCTCCTTGGGCTTGTCCCGTCCTCTTCATCAAGAAGAAGGATGGAACGGATCGAATGGTTGTGGACTACCGCCCTGTCAACCTGGTCACCATCAAGAACAAATACCCTCTTCCCAGGATCAATGATCTGTATGATCAGCTTGCTGGATCCTCAATCTTTTCCAAGATGGATTTGAGGTTGGGCTACCATCAAATCAAAATCAGAAACGGGGACATTCCCAAAACGGCCTTTGTTACTCGTTATGGCCAATACGAATACACCATGATGTCCTTCGGTTTAACCAATGCCCCAGCCACCTTCTCTCGGTTAATGAACTCGGTTTTCATGGAGTACTTGGATAAATTTGTCGTAGTATACCTCGATGACATACTCATCTACTCCAAGAATGAAGAGGAACATGCCGAACATCTAAGGCTGGTGTTGATGAAACTTCAAGAGCATCGCCTTTATGCCAAATTCTCCAAGTGTGAATTTTGGTTGCCAGAAGTGACCTATCTAGGCCATATAATCTCTGGCAAGGGTATTGCTGTCAATCCCGAGCGAGTTCAAGCCGTCCTTGATTGGACTCCACCTGAGACTGTCAAGCAAGTTCGGAGCTTCCTTGGCTTAGCGAGCTATTGCCACCGCTTCATCGAGAATTTCTCCAAGGTTGCTAAACCTCTAACTGAACTCCTCAAGAAGGATAAAAAGTTCGAGTGGACTCCACAGTGCGAGTTCAGCTTTCAGGAACTGAAAAGACGCCTGACATCTGCTCCCGTACTGGTACCACCAGATTTCTCCAAGGACTTTATTATCTATTACGACGCCTCGCATCAAGGACTAGGTTGCATACTTATGCAAGATCGTCAGGTAATTGCCTATGCTTCACGGCAATTACACCCACATGAGGAAAATTATCCCACACATGATCTAGAGCTTGCAGCTATAGTCCATGCACTTAAAACTTGGCGACATTACCTCCTCGGTAATCGTTGCGAGATCTTCACCGATCACCAAAGTTTGAAATATATCTTCACCCAACCAGATTTGAATCTCAGGCAAAGACGTTGGGTTGAGTTGATCCCGGATTACGACTTAGGAATAACTTACACCCCGGGCAAAGCCAATGTCATGGCTGATGCGCTAAGCCGTAAGTCCTATTGTAACAACCTGATGTTACAACAAAGTCAACCATTTCTCCATGAGGTATTCCGTAAGCTAAATCTTCACATTGTTCCTCAAGGATTCCTATCCACCCTGGTGGCGAAACCTACCCTTACGGATCAGATCATCAAGACACAGAAGGTAGATCCGGGAATCTCCCGTATTAAGAGAAACATTAAGAAAGGAGTCGCGAATTGTTTCTCCATTGATGATCAAGGTGTCGTATACTTTGGGAATCGCCTAGTGGTTCCAAAGGCACGAAACCTGAGGCGGCTGATCCTTAAGGAAGCCCATGAATCCCCTCTCACCATTCATCCCGGTAGTACTAAAATGTATCAAGACCTACGCCAGAGGTTTTGGTGGACTAGGATGAAGAGAGAAATCGCTCAATACATTGCTAATTGCGACGTTTGCCGTCGTGTTAAAGCAGAGCATCAACGGCCTGCTGGCACCCTTCAACCTTTGGCTATTCCCGAATGGAAATGGGATAAAATCAGTATGGATTTCATCATTGGGTTTCCCAGGACCAAGAGAGGGAATAATGCCATCTTCGTCATGATCGGCCGTCTTTCCAAAGTAGCCCACTTTCTACCTGTTCGTGAGAGTATCACCGCTAGCCAGCTAGCCGATTTATACATCTCCCGAATAGTGTCTCTCCATGGTGTTCCATTGGAAATTAACTCAGACCGTGGGAATCTCTTCACCTCTTGATTTTGGGAAAGTTTACAAAATGCTATAGGAACTCGTCTCTCGTTTAGCACTGCCTTCCATCCTCAATCAAGTGGTCAAGTAGAGCGAGTCAATCAAATTATGGAAGATATGCTCCGAGCTTCTGTCATCTCGTTCGGAATAAGTTGGGAGAAATGCCTTCCATTCATGGAGTTTGCTTATAAAAATAGTTATCAAGCTAGCTTGGGCAAAGCTCCTTTCGAAGTTCTTTATGGAAGAAAATGTCGAACGCCTCTTAACTGGTCAGAAACCGGGGAAAGACAACTCTTTGGCCCGGATATGATTCAGGAAGCAGAAGAGCAGGTTCACGAAATCCGTGAGAAATTGAAAACAGCCCAATCTCGTCAAAAGAGTCAATATGATCGTAAACATAAGCCTATGACTTATGAAGTCGACGAGAAGGCTTACCTTCGGGTTACTCCGTTAAAGGGAACCCATCGTTTTGGTATCAAAGGCAAATTGGCCCCTCGTTACATCGGACCCTTTCGCATTCTTGCCAAACGAGGAGAAGTTGCCTACCAATTGGAACTACCTCCGCATCTTTCCAGAGTTCACGATGTCTTCCATGTTTCACAACTCAGGCGTTGCTTCGCGGATCCTATCCGCGGAGTGGACCACGAAATGCTCGATCTACAAGATAACCTCTCCTATCGGGAATATCCCGTTCGTATCCTTGATCAGGCCGAGCGTACCACTCGACGTCAGAATATCAAGTTTCTCAAGGTTCAATGGTCACACCATTCCGAGAAAGAAGCCACTTGGGAAAGGGAGGATCGTCTTCGACTTGAGTACCCCACCTTCTTCCCGGAGGATCCTAAATCTCGGGACGAGATTCTTTTGAGTGGGGGTGAGTTGTCACACCCTAGCTAGTTCAAGCATTAGAATGTGCATCATGTTTAAATTTCTCTTAAATTTGAAATGGGGAAGACAGAAACCCCCAACACCCCCTGGAAACAGCTAGGGTTTACCAAAATAATTTCAATGAACCTGAAATGCCCTTCTAAAATGTTCACCCTCTTTGTCTTAGGTTAGAACCTCTAGCAAAATTGGTGCACAATTTTTCTAGGTCAACAGAAGGTCATTGAATTAAATCATAAGTATTTGAATTTGGGCATTTAAATGCTATAAAATAATTTAAATGCCCAAATAATTCTGGAAATAAATGTTTGCTGTTGGAAATATTCTAAACAGAGCCCACAATTATTTTCAGGATTTTTGGAAACGTTTTAGTATTTTTAATAAAGCTAAACAGTTGCAGTTTAATAGAAAACAGAAACTAAATAAAAAAGGAGAAAGAAGCCCACCGGGGCCTTACCTGGCTCGGCCCAGCCTACTGGCTCGGGCAGTCACCCCCTACCTCGCGCCAGGAGGCAGGGGCGCGTGCTCGCCGCGCGCCGGCCACACGTCGGCCACCTCCTGCTTCTGCCGACGCCGGGAGACGCCCAGAGGACGCCACGCGACCCCCACGTCTCCCTCTCATCCTCTCTCACTCTCCCCCTCGTCTCCCTGTTTCTCTCCCGCGATGTCCGAGCGCTTCCCTCGCCACCGACCGCCGTAGTTGCCACCACAGCCACTCCCTCGCCTCTCCGACGAGCTCATTAGCTCCGCCTCGACTCCCTCGTCCTCCCCACCGAGCCATGCATCGCCGGAGGCCCTGCAACGCTGCCTTCGCCCTCGTCTTCAACCTCGGGCACCCGAGCCATCTTCGGTCGATTCGCCGCCGCCAAGACCTCCCCGAGCTCACTAACCCCCTCTCCGACCCCGTTGTGAGCTCCTCTTCCTTTTCCCTCTTCTCTCGTGCTCGCGCTCGTCCCCTAGCTCCATTTTCCACCGCGGCCGAGAGCTTCTCGCCGCCGGCCATGGCGCAGCCGTGGCCACAGCCGTGCAAGCTCACAACGGAGCGCCTCACCGTGCTCAGTGCAGCACCAGGAACCCGTAGCCACCCCCAGCTCTTCCTCCCGTGCACCGTAGCGTCAAAACCGACCTTGCCCGAACTCCGGCCGCCGCCACGAGCTCGATTCCGGCGAGCTCGCTCCACCCCAGCTCCTCACACTTGCTCCATTGGATGCGCGAGAGCCTGGGCTTCGCACGGGTGGTCTCCGTAGTCGATTTGGTCGCCGGAGGGCGTTTTCTGAGCCGCGCCGCCGTCTCGGGCCTCGCCGGCGTCGAGCCGCCGGCGAGTTGACCCAGTTTGACCCCTGGGTGGGCCCAGGTTGACTCCTTTGAGTCAATGACAAGTGGGCCCCCCTCTGCTAATTATCTAGATTAGTTTCTAACTAAAATTAGTTAGTTTAATTAGTATAGTCACTGACTAGTGGGCCCTGCCCAGTAATTAGGCTAACTAAACATAGTTAGTGCGCTGAGAGGCTGACAGAAGGGGCCCACCAGTCAGGTTTGACCTGGGCTGGCGCCTTTGACCTGCTGAGGTCAGCATGATGCAATGGTGACGCAGTAATGCATTTTTTGGATTTAATTTTATTCAGGAAATTCTAGAAAATAGTCAAAACTTCTAAAAATCATAGAAAATCAACCATAGCTCCAAATGCAAAGAATTATATATGAAAAATGATTAGAAAAATTCAATCTATCCATCTGTAATGGTTTCGTGCATGACAAAACATGTTTACCTTGCTGTTTAAGCAGAATAAGGAAATGCACTATTAAGGCCATGTTTAATGAGCTAATATTTGAATCTTTGATTCAAATGAGTTCATTCCTCTCTATTATAACTTGCATTAGGCCAAGACACATTCATATTGCCATGTCATAGCATGCATCATATTGTTGCATATCGTCATGTGTTGATTGTGCTCCGATGTGTTCTTCGTGGTAGGTTCTGCCTCCGAGGATATTCACGAGTATCCAACTGAAGGGCAGTATCCCACTACCACTCCATCAGGCAAGCAACCATTGATCATTCTGATACAAACACATGTTCTCGCTTCTGCTCTTGTTTACTGCATTAAGACAACGCGATTCAAACTGCTGTGTGCTACGGTAGTTGAACCCTTATCCTCTGCATGACCTGTCATTGCCACAGTAACTAGATGAAACCCACTAGCATGTGTAGGAGTTGTTTGAGCCATGTATGTGATTCCTACCTTGCTATGCCGCTATGCTTAGAGTTGTGTCAGGTCTGGTTCATCTGGGTGATGGGCTAGAGTGAAATGCTTATGTCGGTAATGTGAGGGATGCGTTGAACATGTTTTGGTAAAGGTATCAATGAGAGGCCATGTAGGAGTACATGGTGGGTTGTTTCATTGAGGCCGTCCCTAAGAACTGAGATCTGTATGTGTGATTTAAGATGCAGTTACTACCGTACATTGGGCCCGAAACCAATGGACCCTCTCGGCTTCTTAATCACCTTAGTACTCTGTCCAGGAGTTGCAAATAGTTTCTGGTGTTTGTAGGTTATGTGTTGGCGGCCGTGCGTAGCACTGACCCTAGGGGTGGGCTATGTTGCGGTAGATACACCGTGGCCGGGTATGCCGGGCGCCCGTTTGGCGTCTCGGGACCCTGTTCACATCGTTCAGGGCCGTATGTGGAAACCTCGGCCGGACTCCCTGCGGATGGAACCTGGATAGGCGATAAACCTGGACTAGAGACTTAAGTGTTTAGGTAGGCCATGGCCGACACCCTCCCTGGGCTTCTGCTTGAAGGTTGCCGAGTACATGTCATGTAAATGGCGGTAAGTGGTGAAAGCGTGTATGAAGAAGTACACCCCTGCAGGGTATAAAACTATTCGAATAGCCGCGTCCGCGGTAAAGGACTACTTGGTTACCTATACAGTTCATAGACAAGTTAATGGACACTACTAAAAGACTCAAGATAAGTGGGAGTATCGAGGATGGCCCTCTCGTAGGATGACGAGGGAGGATCCATGGTGGAGTATTGTGTTGGTGAGTAGTGGACTCGTGTGCGAAAACTATTTTACTGGTGAAGTTCCGTAGGATAGCTTAGCCAAGAGTCAAAGCTGGCTTGCTGCATTAACCCCACCACCTTCTTGAGAATAAGCATGTATAGTAGGTTCTGATGTAAGACTTGCTGAGTACCTTTGTACTCATGTTTGCTTAATTACTGTTTCAAACGACAACACCGCCCCCTCCGATGGGTTCTACGTAGACCTTGACGTTGACGAGTGACTAGCCAGCCAGGTGGTGATCCTGGCCATGGCGGGCCCTATGTATATAGTCAGGCTTCGAGAAGCCTTCTTTCTTTCTAGAGTGTGTACTCAGACTAGTTGCTTCCGCATGTGCTTGTATGAGTGTATAACTTGAGTGCCGGGTCATGTGACCCCTATCTGTATGAACATGTTATGTATGGCTCTTTGGGGCCTTTAAATAAAGTACTTGAGTTGTAGAGTTTTGTTGTGATGCCATGTTGTATGTACTCATATCGGGCATATTGTGTGTATGATTGAAATGCTTGGTATGAGTGGGATCCAACAATCTAGTTGTTTATCCTTGGCAGCCTTTCTTATGGGGAAATGTAGTCTAGTGTTCCTTGAGCCATAGTAGTCCGCTACAGCCCGGTTCACCGGAGTCCTGCTAGCCCAGCACTACTGCTCAGGACACTTGACTGGCCGGCATGTGTTTCACTTTGTTCCTATGTCTGTTCCTTCGGGGAAATGTCATGTGATGATATCCGGAGTCCTGCCTAGCCTGCTACAGCCCGGGTTCCCCGGAGTCCTGTTAGCCCAGTGCTACAGCCCGGAATCACTCGCTGATGACCGACATGCTCGATGTGATTCATGTATGCCTGTCTCCATAGGTCTGTGCCGCTTTGGGTTCACGACTAGCCATGTCGGCCCGAGTTCTCTGTCATATGGATGCTAGCGACACTATCATATACGTGAGCCAAAAGGCGCAAACGGTCCCGGGCCATGGTAAGGTGACACCCGTGGAATAACGTGTGTGAGGCCGCAAAGTGATATGAGGTGTTACCGGCTAGATCGATGTGACTTGGAATCGGGGTCCTGACACATACGGATCTGAATGTTGCAGACCCGTTGACTAAGCCTCTCTCATGAGAAAAACATGATCAACACCAAGACTCCATGGGTGTTAGAATCATTACAATGTAATCTAGATTATTGACTCTAGTGCAAGTGGGAGACTGAAGGAAATATGCCCTAGAGGCAAAGTTGTTATTTATATTGCCTTATATCATGATAAAAGTTTATTATTCATGCTAGAATTGTATTAACCGGAAACTTAGTACATGTGTGAATACATAGACAAACAGAGTGTCACTAGTATGCCTCTACTTGACTAGCTCGTTAATCAAAGATGGTTAAGTTTCCTAACCATAGACATGAGTTGTCATTTGATGAACGGGATCACATCATTAGAGAATGATGTGATTGACTTGACCCATTCATTAGCTTAGCACTATGATCGTTTAGTTTATTGCTATTGCTTTCTTCATAACTTATACATGTTCCTATGACTATCAGATTATGCAACTCGTGAATACCAAAGGAACACTTAGTGTGCTATCAAACGTCACAACGTAACTGGGTGACTATAAAGATGCTCTACAGGTGTCTCCGATGGTGTTTTTTGAGTAGGCATAGATCGATATTTGAATTTTTCACTCCACGTATTGGAGAGGTATCTTTGGGCCCTCTCGGTAATGCACATCACTATAAGCCTTGCAAGCAATGTGACTAATGAGTTAGTTGCGGGATGATGCATTACGGAACGAGTAAAGAGACTTGCCGCTAACGAGATTGAACTAGGTATTGAGATACAGACGATTGAATCTCAGGCAAGTAACATACTGATGACAAAGGGAACAACATATGTTGTTATACGGTTTTATCGATAAAGATCTTCGTAGAATATGTAGGAACCAATATGAGCATCCAAGTTCCACTATTTGTTATTGACCGGAGATGAGTCTCGGTCATGTCGACATAGTTCTCGAACCCATAGGGTCCGCACGCTTAACGTTGGATGACGATCCGTATTATGAGTTTATGTGTTTTGATGTACCGAAGGTAGTTCGGGGTCCCGGATGTGATCACGGACATGACGAGGAGTCTCAAAATGGTCGAGACATGAAGATTGATATATTGGAAGGTTATGTTTGGACAGCGGAATGGTTTCGAATGAGTTCGGGCATTTACTGGAGTACCAGGAGGTTACCGGAACCCCCGGGGGCTTAATGGGCCTACATGGGCTTTAGTGGAAGAGAGAGGAGAAGGCCAAGAGGAGGGGCACCCCCCCAAGCCCAATCTGAATTGGGAAGGGGGCCAGCCCCCCTTTCCTTCCTCCCCTCTCTCCCTTCCTTCCCCCTCCTATTAGGACTAGGAAAGGGGGGAACCTACTCCTGGTAGGAGTAGGATTCCCCCCTTGGGGGACCGCCCAAGGTGGCCGGCCGGCCCCCTCCTCCACCCTTTTATATATGGAGGAGGGGGGCACCCCATAGACACACAAGTTGATTGTTTAGCCGTGTGCGGTGCCCCCTCCATGGAATTCCACCCTGGTCATATTGTTGTAGTGCTTAGGCGAAGCCCTGCGTCGGTAACTTCATCATCACCATCATCACGCCATCGTGCTGACGAAACTCTCCCTCGGCCTCAACTGGATCAAGAGTACGAAGGGACATCACCGAGCTAAATGTGTGCAGATCACGGAGGTGTCGTGCATTCGGTACTTGATCGGTTGGATCGTGAAGACGTTCGACTACATCGACCGCGTTTCATAACGCTTCCGCTTTTTGTCTACAAGGGTACGTAGACATACTCTCCCCTCTCGTTGCTATGCATCACCTAGATGGATCTTGCGTGTGCGTAGGATTTTTTTTTTGAAATTACCGTCTTCCCCAACAGAGCCTCCACCCGTACCCAAACCCGGCGGGTGCCATCCCTACCTTGGCCCAACCATATCATCCTATATATCAATCTTTACCTCCGGGCCATTCCGGAGCTCCTCGTCATGTCCGTGATCTCATCCGAGACTCCGAACAACATCCGGTCACCAACATAAATAACTCATATAATACTATATAGTCAACGAATGTTAAGCGTGTGGACCCTATGGGTTCGAGAATTATGTAGACATGACCGAGATGCTTCTCTGGTCAATAACTAATAGCAGGACCTGGATGCCCATATTGGTTCCTACATATTCTACAAAGATCTTCATTGG
The DNA here is from genome assembly GCF_018294505.1 of Triticum aestivum. Taxonomy (NCBI): domain Eukaryota; kingdom Viridiplantae; phylum Streptophyta; class Magnoliopsida; order Poales; family Poaceae; genus Triticum; species Triticum aestivum. The sequence continues at coordinate 147,210,117 of NC_057803.1, read as the reverse complement.
TCGAACCTTTATGAAAAATATGTAGTTCCCTTTGTTCGTCGGTATGTTACTTGCTCGAGATTCGATCGGCGGTATCTTCATACCTAGTTCAATCTCGTTATCGGTAAGTCTCTTTACTCGTTCCGTAATACATCATCTTGTAACTAACTCCTTAGTCACTTTGCTTGCAGGCTTCTTGTGATACTGTATTACCGAGAGGGCCCAGAGATACCTCTCCATCATACGGAGTGACAAATCCCAATCTCGATTCATGCCAACTCAACAGACACCTTCAGAGATACCTATAGAGCATCTTTATGATCACCCAATTATGTAGTGACGTTTGATAGCACACAAGGTATTCCTCCGGTATCCGGGAGTTGCATGATCTCATGGTCGAAGGAATATGTATTTGACATTTAAGAAAGCAGTAGCAATAAACTGAATGATCATATGCTAAGCTAACAGATGGGTCTTGTCCATCACATCATTCTCCTAATGATGTGATCCTGTTATCAAATGACAACTCATGTCTATGTTCAGGAAAACTTAACCATCTTTTGATCAATGAGCTAGTCTAGTAGAGGCATACTAGGGACTTGTTTTTTTAAAAGGAGGAAGACCCCCGGCCTCTGCATCTGGACGATGCATGCAACCACTTTATTAATTATTCACAAAGACATAACAAAGTAGTACATCAGTAAGTTTGAGGCCACCCTCTTGGCAACATCTGTCGCTACTTCTACCCACTTGATGAAGGTGTCCCGATAGTCTGAGCCTAATACCAAACAGACCTCGCACCTAAGGTTAACATCTGAAACTGGAGGCCCCAACCAAGTCATATACCTGGTCTGGAGCACACCAGTCCGGCGCACTCTCAGAGGCCACTGCCATCGTCTTCCATCGATCCATCTTCATAGCAGGTACTGATGCCACGACCTTGCCAGGTCTTCCATTGACGCCACCACGATGCCAGGCAGCGCCATCCTCCAGCGCGATTCCGTCTACACACATTGAACGCCGAGACTCCACTGCGCCACGCCGCCGAGATCCCTAGTCGTCGATGCGTAAGATGAAACACCGCTCCACCAGAGATGCTATCCGTTGGTCTTTCGAGCCCATGCACACCTCCAAGACCGACGCCCTCAAGGGGGAAATGACGCAAGAGCTCCACCGTCATCCGATCTAGGGTTTCCCCCGGAGGTAACAAATAGAGGTCTAGAACTTCTCCACGACGATGTCTTCAAGAAGAGAACGACATAGAAGAGCACCGCCATCGCTGAAGGAAATATGCCCTAGAGGCAATAATAAAGTTGTTATTCATATTTCCTTATATCATGATAAATGTTCATTATTCATGCTAGAATTGTATTAACCAGAAACTTAGTATATGTGTGAATACATAGACAAACAGTGTCCCTAGTATGCATCTACTAGACTAGCTCGTTAATCAAAGATGGTTAAGTTTCCTAGCCATAGACATGTGTTTTCATTTCATGAATGGGATCACATCATTAGAGAATGATGTGATGGACTAGACCCATCCGTTAGCTTAGCACTATGATCGTTTAGTTTATTGCTATTGCTTTCTCCATAACTTATACATGTTCCTATGACTATGAGATTATGCAACTCCCAAATACCAAAGGAACACTTAGTGTGCTAACAAATGTCACAACGTAAGTGGGTGATTATAAAGATGCTCTACAGGTGTCTCCGATGGTGTTTGTTGAGTTGGCATAGATCAAGATTAGGACTTGTCACTCCGATTGTCGGAGAGGTATCTTTGGGCCCTCTCGGTAATGCACATCACTATGAGACTTGCAAGCAATGTGACTAATGAGTTAGTTGCGAGATGATGCATTACAGAACGAGTAAAGAGACTTGCCGGTAACGAGATTGAACTAGGTATGGTGATACCGACGATCGAATCTTGGGCAAGTAACATACCGATGACAAAGGGAACAACATCTGTTGTTATGCGGTTTGACCGATAAAGATCTTCGTAGAACATGTAGGAACCAATTTGAGCATCTAGGTTCTGCTATTCGTTATTGATCGAAGATGAGTCTCGGTCATGTATACATAGTTCTCGAACCCGTAGGGTCCGAACGCTTAACATCCGATGACGATATGTATTGTGAGTTATGTGATTTGATGTACTGAAGGTTGTTCGGAGTCCTGGATGTGATCACGGACATGACAAGGAGTCTCAAAATGGTCGAGACATGAAGATTGATATATTGGAAGGTTATGTTTGGACACCGGAAAGGTTTCAGATAGGTTCGGGCATTTTCCGGGGTACCGGGGGTTTACCGGAACCCCCCGGGGGGTTCATGGGCCTTCATGGGCTTTAGTGGAAGAGAGGAGGAGGCAGCCAAGTGGAGGGGCGCCCCCCAAGCCCAATTCAAGTTGGGAGGGCCCCCCTTTCCTTCTCTCCCTCTTCCCTTTCCTTCCCCTCCTAGTTGGACTAGGAAAGGGGGGAACCTACTCCTAGTAGGAGCAGAATTCCCCCCTTGGGGCGCACCCCATGAGGCCTGTCAGCCCCCTCCTCCACTCCTTTATATACGGTTGAGGGGGGCACCCCATGGACACACAAGTTGATTTCTTATCCGTGTGCGGTGCCCCCCTCCACAAATTTCCACCTCGGCCATATTGTCGTAGTGCTTAGGCGAAGCCCTGCGTCGGTAACTTCATCATCACCGTCAACACACCGTCGTGCTGACGAAACTCTCCCTCGGCCTCAGCTGGATCTAAAGTTCAAGGGACATCATCGAGCTGAACGTGTGTAGATCACGGAGGTGTCGTGCGTTCGGTACTTGATCGGTTGGATCGTGAAGACGTTCAACTACATCAACCATGTTACTCAATGATTCCGATTTTGGTCTACGTGGGTACGTAGACACACTCTCCCCTCTCATTGCTATGCATCTCCTAGATAGATCTTGTGTTATCGTTTGAATTTTTTGAAATACCGCATTCCCCAACAGTGGCATCAGAGCCAGGTCTATGTGTAGATGTTATATTCACGAGTAGAACACAAAGGAGTTGTGGGCGTGGCTATATACATATTGCTTGCTGTCACTAGTTGTTTCTTGATTCGGCGGTATTGTTGGATGAAGCGGCTCGGACCGACATTACATGACCGCGTTCATGAGACTGGTTCTACCGACGTGCTTTGCACACAGGTGGATGGCGGGTGTTTGTTTCTCCAACTTTAGTTGAATCGGATTCAATGCACAGGGTTCTTTCTGAAGATCAAAAAGCAATCACTGTACCACGTTGTGGTTTTTATGCCGTAGGTAAGAACGGTTCTTGCTAAGCCCGTAGCAGCCACATAAAACTTGCAACAACAAAGTAGAGGACGTCTAACTTGTTTTTGCAGGGCATGTTGTGATGTGATATGGTCAAGACGTGATTATATAAATTGTTGTATGAGATGATCATGTTTTGTAACACAGTTATCAGCAACTAGCAAGAGCCATATGGTTGTCGCTTTATTGTATGAATTGCAATCGCCATGTAATTGCTTTACTTTATACTAAGCGGTAGCGATAGTCGTGGAAGCCATAGTTGGCGAGACGACAACAATGCTACGATGGAGATCAAGGTGTCAAGCTGGTGACGATGGTGATCATGACGGTGCTTTGGAGATGGAGATCAAAGGCACAAGATGATGATGGCCATATCATATTACTTATATTGATTGCATGTGATGTCTATCCTTTATGCATCTTATTTTTCTTAGTATGACGGTAGTATTATAAGATGATCTCTTACTAAATTTCAAGGTATAAGTGTTCTCCCTGAGTATGCACCGTTGCTACAGTTCGTCGTGCCGAGACACCATGTGATGATCGGGTGTGATAAGCTCGACGTTCACATACAACGGGTGCAAGCCAGTTTTGCACAAGCAAAATACTCGGGTTAAACTTGACGAGCCTAGCATATGCAGATATGGCCTCGAAACACTGAGACCGGAAGGTCGAGCGTGAATCATATATTAGATATGATCAACATAGTGATGTTCACCACCGAAAACTACTCCATCTCACGTGATGATCGGACATGGTTTAGTTGATATGGATCACGTGATCATTTAGATGACTAGAGGGATGCCTATCTAAGTGGGAGTTCTTAAATAATGTGATTAATTGAACTTTAATTTATCATGAACTTAGTGCCTGATAGTATTTTGCATGTCTATGTTGTTGTAGATAAATGGCCCGTGTTGTTGTTCTGTTGAATTTTAATGCGTTCCTAGAGAAAGCTAAGTTGAAAGATGATGGTAGCAACTACACGGACTGAGTCCATAACTTGAGGATTATCCTCATTGCTGCACAGAAGAATTATGTCCTAGAAGCACCGCTAGGTGCCAAACCTGCTGTAGGAGCAATTCCAGATGTTATGAACACCTAGCAGAGCAAAGCTGATGACTACTCGATAGTTCAGTGTGCCATGCTTTATTGCTTAGAACCGGGACTTCAATGGCGTTTTGAACGCCATGGAGCATATGAGATGTTCTAGGAGTTGAAGTTAATATTTCAAGCAAATGCCCGAATTGAGAGATATGAAGTCTCCAATAAGTTCTACACCTGCAAAATGGAGGAGAATAGTTCTGTCAGTGAACACATACTCAAAATGTCTGGGTACCACAATACTTGACTCATCTGGGAGTTAATCTTCCAGTTGATAGTGTCATTGACAGAGTTCTTCAATCACTGCCACCAAGCTACAAAAGCTTCGTGATGAACTATAATATGCACGGGATGGATAAGACAATTCCCGGGCTCTTCGCAATGCTAAAGGCTGCGGAGGTAGAAATCAAGAAGGGGCATCAAGTGTTGATGGTCAACAAGACCACCAGTTTCAAGAAGAAGGGAAAAGGGAAGAAAGGGAACTTCAAGAAGAACGGCAAGCAATTTGTTGCTCGAGTGAAGAAACCCAAGTCTGGACCTAAGCCTGAGACTGAGAGCTTCTACTGCAAAGGGACTGGTCACTGGAAGCGGAACTGCCCCAAGTATTTGGCGGATAAGAAGGATGGCAAAGTGAAAGGTATATTTGATATACATGTTATTGATGTGTACCTTACTAATGCTCGCAGTAGCACCTGGGTATTTGATACTGGTTCTGTTGCTAATATTTGCAACTCGAAACAGGGGCTACAGATTAAGCGAAGATTGACTAAGGACGAGGTGACGATGCGCGTGGGAAATGGTTCCAAAGTCGATGTGATCACCGTCGGCACGCTACCTCTACATCTACCTTCGGGATTTGTTTTAGACCTGAATAATTGTTATTTGGTGACAGCGTTAAGCATGAACTTTATATCTGGATCTTGTTTGATGCGAGACGGTTATTCATTTAAATCAGAGAATAATGGTTGTTCTATTTATATGAGTAATATCTTTTATGGTCATGCACCCTTGATGAGTGGTCTATTTTTACTAAATCTTGATAGTAGTGATACACATATTCATAGTATTGAAGCCAAAAGATATAAGTTAAATAATGATAGCGCAACATATTTGTGGCATTGCCGTTTAGGTCATATTGGTGTAAAGTGCATGAAGAAACTCAATGTTGATGGGCTTTTGGAATCACTTGATTATGAATCACTTGATGCTTGCGAACCATGCCTCATGGGCAAGATGACTAAGACTCCATTCTTCGGAACAATGGAACGAGCAACAGACTTATTGGAAATAATACATACTGATGTATGCGGCCTGACGAGTGTTGATGCTCGTGGTGGGTATCGTTATTTTCTGACCTTCACAGATGATTGGAGCAGATATGGGTATGTCTACTTGATGAAACATAAGTCTGAAACATTCGAAAAGTTCAAAGAATTTCAGAGTGAAGTGGAAAATCATCATAACAAGAAAATTTAGTTTCTACGATCTGATCGTGGAGGTGAATATTTGAGTTATGAGTTTGGTCTTCATTTGAAACAATGTGGAATAGTTTCGCAACTCACGCCACCTCGAACACCACACCGCAATGGTGTGTACGAACATCATAACCACACTTTATTAGATATGGTGCGATATATGATGTCTCTTACTGATTTACCGCTATCATTTTGGGGTTATGCTTTAGAGACGGCTGCATTCACGTTTAATAGGGCACAATCAAAATCCATTGAGACGACACCTTATGAACTGTGGTTTGGCAAGAAACCCAAGTTGTCATTTCTTAAAGTTTGGGGCTGCGATGCTTATGTGAAAAAGCTTCAACCTGATAAGCTTGAACCTAAATCAGAGAAATGTGTCTTCATAGGATACCCAAAGGAGACTGTGTTGGGGAACATAGCAGAAATTCAAAATTTTCTACGCATCACCAAGATCAATCTATGGAGTAGTCTAGCAACGAGGGGAAGGAGAGTGCATCTACATACCCTTGTATATCGCTAAGCGGAAGCGTTCAAGTGAACGGGGTTGATGGAGTCGTACTCTTCGTGATCCAAATCACCGATGATCCTAGTGCCGAAAGGACGGCACCTCCGCGTTCAACACACGTACAGCCCGGTGACGTCTCCCATGCCTTGATCCAGCAAGGAGAGAGGGAGAGGTTGAGGAAGACTCCATCCAGCAGCAGCACAACGGCGTGGTGGTGGTGGAGGAGCGTGGTACTCCAGCAGGGCTTCGCCAAGCACCGCAAGAGACGAGGAGGAGAGAGGTAGGGCTGCGCCAGGGAGAGATCAAATCGTGTGTGTTGCAACCCCCTAACCTCAAGTATATATATAGGGGAAGGGGAGGGGCTGCGCCCCCATCTAGGGTTCCCTCCCTAGGGGGGGCGGCAGCCCCCAAAACCCATCTAGTGTGCGGCCAAGGGGGGAGAGAGGGGGGGCGCACCTAGGGTGGGCCTTAAGGCCCATCTGCACCTAGGGTTTGCCCCCTCCCACTCTCCCTGCGCCTTGGGCCTTGGTGGGGGGCACACCAGCCCACCTGGGGCTGGTCCCCTCCCACACTTGGCCCAAGCAACCTTCTGGGGCTTGTGGCCCCACTTGGTGGACCCCCGGGACCCTCCCGGTGGTCCTGGTACGTTACCGATAAACCCCGAAACTTTTCCGGTGACCAAAACAGGACTTCCCATATATAAATCTTTACCTCCGGACCATTCCGGAACTCTTCGTGACGTCCGGGATCTCATCCGGGACTCCGAACAACATTCGGTAACCACATACAAACTTCCTTTATAACCCTAGCGTCATTGAACCTTAAGTGTGTAGACCCTACGGGTTCGGGAACCATGCAGACATGACCGAGACGTTCTCCGGTCAATAACCCACAGCGGGATCTGGATACCCATGTTGGTTCCCACATGTTCCACGATGATCTCATCAGATGAACCACGATGTCAAGGACTTAATCAATCCCATATACAATTCCCTTTGTCTAGTTGTACGATACTTGCCCGAGATTCGATCGTCGGTATCCCGATACCTTGTTCAATCTCGTTACCGGCAAGTCTCTTTACTCATTCCGTAACACATCATCCCGTGATCAACTCCTTGATCACAGTGTGCACATTATGATGATGTCCTACCGAGTGGGCCCAGAGATACCTCTCCGTCACATGGAGTGACAAATCCCAGTCTCGATTCGTGCCAACCCAACAGACACTTTCGGAGATACCTGTAGTGTACCTTTATAGCCACCCAGTTACGTTGTGACGTTTGGCACACTGAAAGCACTCCTACGGTATCCGGGAGTTGCACAATCTCATGGTCTAAGGAAATGATACTTGATATTAGAAAAGCTTTAGCATACGAACTACATGATCTTGTGCTAGGCTTAGGATTGGGTCTTGTCCATCACATCATTCTCCTAATGATGTGATCCCGTTATCAATGACATCCAATGTCCATGGTCAGGAAACCGTAACCATCTATTGATCAACGAGCTAGTCAACTAGAGGCTTACTAGGGACATGGTGTTGTCTATGTATCCACACATGTATCTAAGTTTCCTATCAATACAATTCTAGCATGGATAATAAACGATTATCATGAACAAGGAAATATAATAATAACCAATTTATTATTGCCTCTAGGGCATATTTCCAACAGTCTCCCACTTGCACTAGAGTCAATAATCCAGTTCACATCGATATGTGATTAACACTCAAGGTCACATCCCCATGTGACTAACACCCAAAGAGTTCTGGGTTTGATCATGTCATGCTTGTGAGAGAGGTTTCAGTCAACGGGTCTGCAACATTCAGATCCGTATGTACTTCGCAAATTTCTATGTCATCTTGTAGATGCAACTACTACGCTACATTTGGAGCCATTTCAAATAACTGTTCTACTTGGAGCTATTCTAAATTGTTGCTCCATTATACGTATCTGGTATCTCTACTCAGAGCTATCCGGATAGGTGTTAAGCTTGCATCGACGTAACTCTTTACGTCAAACTCTTTATCACCTCCATAACCGAGAAACATGTCCTTATTACTCCAAGGATAATTTTGACCGCTATCTAGTGATCCACTCCTGGATCACCTTTGTACCCTCTTGCCAGACATGTGGCAAAGCACACATCAGGTGCGGTACTCAGCATGGCATACCGTATAGAGCCTATAACAAAAGCACAGGGGATGACATTCGTCCTTTCTCTTTCTTCTGCCGTGGTCGAGCTTTAAGTCTTAACTTCATACCTTACAACTCAGGCAAGAACTCCTTCCTTGACTGATCCATCTTGAACACCTTCAAGATCATGTTAAGGTATGTGCTCATTTGAAAGTACCATTTAGCGTTTTTTGATCTATCCTCATAGATCTAGATGCTCAATGTTCAAGTAGCCTAATCCAGGTTTTCTATTGAAAAACACTTTTCAAATACCCTATATGCTTTCCAGAAATTCTACATCATTTCTGATCCACAATATGTCAACAACATATACTCATCAGAAATTCTATAGTGCTCCCACTCACTTCTTTGGAAATACAAGTTTCTCATAAACTTTGTATACACCCAAAATCTTTGATCATCTCATCAAAGCATACATTCCAACTCCGAGATGCTTACTCCAGTCCTTAGAAGGATTGCTGGAGCTTTGCATACTTATTAGCATCTTTCAGGATTGACAAAACCTTCCGGTTGTATCACATACAACCTTTCCTCAAGAAAGTCGTCGAGGAAACAATGTTTTGACATCCTATCTGCAAGATTTCATAAATAATGCAATAATCGCTAATATAATTCCAACAGACTCTTAGCATCGCTACGAGTGAGAAAGTCTCATCGTAGTCAACTCCTTGAACTTGTCAGAAAACATCTTAACGACAATTCGAGCTTTCTTAATGGTGATACTTACCATCATTGTCCGTCTTCCTTTTAAAATCCATATGTACCTAATAGCCTTACGACCATCAAGTAGTTCTTCCGAAGTCTACACTTTGTTTTCATATATGGATCCTCTCTCGGATTATATGGCCTCGAGCCATTTTGGAATCCAGGCCCACCATCGCTTCTCCATAGCTCGTAGGTTCATTGTTGTCTAGTAACATGACTTCCAAGATAGGATTACGTACCACTCTGAAGTAGTACGCATCCTTGTCATCCCACGAGGTTTGGTAGTGACTTGATCTGAAGTTTCATGATCACTATCATAAGCTTCCACTTCAATTGGTGTAGGTGCCACAGGAACAACTCCCTGTGCCCTGCCACACACTAGTTGAAGAGACGGTTCAATAACCTCATCAAGTCTCCACCATCCTCCCACTCAATTCTTTCGAGAGAAACTTTTCCTCGAGAAAGGACCCGATTCTAGAAACAATCCCTTATTGCTTTCGGATCTGAGACAGGAGGTATACCCAACTGTTTTGGGTGTCCTATGAAGATGCATTTATCCGCTTTGGGTTCGAGCTTATCAGCCTGAAACTTTTCACATAAGCGTCGCAGCCCCAAACTTTTAAGAAATGACAGCTTAGGTTTCTCTAAACCATAGTTCATACGGTGTCATCTCATCGGAATTATGTGGTGCCCTATTTAAAGTGAATGTGGTTGTCTCTAATGCCTAACCCATAAACTATCGTGGTAATTCGATAAGAGACATCATGGTATGCATCATATCCAATAGGGTGCAGTTATGATGTTCGGACACACCATCATACTATGGTGTTTCCAGGCTGTATTAGTTGTGAAACAATTTCCACAATGTCTTAATTCTGTGCCAAACTCGTAATTCAGATATTCATCTCTATGATCATATCATAGATCTTTTATCCTCTTGTCACGACGATCTTTCAACTTCACCCTGAAATTACTTGAACCTTTCAATAATTCAGACTCATGATTCATCAAGTAAATATACTCAACATCTACTCAAATCATCTATGAAGTAAGAACATAACGATATCCACTACATGCCTCAGCACTCATTGGACTGCACACATCAAGATGTATTACTTCCAACAAGTTGCTTTCTAGTTCCATTTTACTGAAAACGAGGCTTTCAGTCATCTTGCCCAAGTGGTATGATTTGCATGTCTCAAGTGATTCAAAAATCAAGTGAGTCCAAACGGTCCATTTGCATGGAGTTTCTTCATGCATATACACCAATAGACATGGTTTGCATGTCTCAAACTTTTCAAAAATGAGTGAGCCCAAAGATCCATTAACATGGAGCTTCTTCATGCGTTTTATACCGATATGACTTACGTGGCAGTGCCACAAGTAGGTGGTACTATCATTACTATCTTATATCTTTTGGCATGAACATGTGTATCACTACGATCGAAATTCAATAAACCATTCATTTTAGGTGCAAGACCATTGAAGGTATTATTCAAATGAACAGAGTAACCATTATTCTCCTTAAATGAATAACCGTATTGCGATAGACATAATCCAATCATGTCTATGCTCAATGCAAACACCAATCTCGATGGTAGAGGGAGCGTGCGATGCTTGATCATATCAAGCTTGGAAAAACTTCCAACACATATTGCCAGCTCACCTTTAGCTAGTCTCCGTTTACTCCGCAGCCTTTTATTTTGAGTTTACTAACATTTAGCAGCCGAACCGGTATCTAATACCATGGTGCTACTAGGAGTACTAGTAAAGTACACATTAACACAATGTATATCCAATATACTTATATCGACCTTGCCAGCCTTCTCATCTACCAAGTATCTAGGGTAATTCTGCTCCAGTGGCTGTTCCCCTTATTACAGAAGCACTTAGTCTCGGGTTTGGGTTCAACCTTGGGTTTCTTCACTAGAGCAGCAGCTGATTTGCCGTTTCATGAAGTATCCCTTTTTGCCCTTGCCCTTCTTGAAACTAGTGGTTTCACCAACCATCAACAATTGATGCTCCTTCTTGATTTCTACTTTTGTGGTGTCAAACATCGCGAATATCTCAAGGATCATCATATATGTCCCTGATATATTATAGTTCATCACGAAGCTCTAGCAGCTTGGTGGTAATGACTTCGGAGAAACATCACTATCTCATCTGGAAGATCAACTCCCACTCGATTAAAATGATTGTTGTACTCAGACAATCTGAGCACAAGCTCAACAATTGAGCTTTTCTCCCTTAATTTGCAGGCTAAGAAAATCGTCGGAGGTCTTATACCTCTTGACGTGGGCACGAGCCTGGAAATCCCAATTTCAGCCCTCGAAACATCTCATATGTTTCGCGACGTTTCAAAACGTCTTCGGTGCCTCAACTCTAAACGTTTAACTGAACTATCACGTAGTTATCAAAATGTGTATGTCAGATGTTCGCAACATCCACAGACGACGTTTGAGGTTCAGCACACTGAGCGGTGCATTAAGGACATAAGCCTTCTATGAAGCAATGAGGACAATCCTCAGTTTACGGACCTAGTCCGCATAATTGCTACTATCAACTTTCAACTAAATTTTCTCTAGGAACATATCTAAACAGTAGAACTGAAGCGCGAGCTATGACATAATTTGCGAAGACCTTTTGACTATGTTCAGGATAATGAAGTTCATCTTATGAACTCCCACTCAGATAGACATCCCTCTAGTCATCTAAGTGATTACATGATCCGAGTCAACTAGGCCGTGTCCGATCATCACGTGAGACAGACTAGTCATCATCAGTGAACATCTTCATGTTGATCGTATCTACCATACGACTCATGCTCGACCTTTCGGTCTCTTGTGTTCCGAGGCCATGTCTGTACATGCTAGGCTCGTCAAGTCAACCTAAGTGTTTCGCGTGTGTAAATCTGTCTTACACCCGTTGTATGTGAACATTAGAATCTATCACACCCGATCATCACGTGGTGCTTCGAAACAACGAACTGTCGCAACGGTGCACAGTTAGGGGGAACACTTTCTTGAAATTATTATGAGGGATCATCTTATTTACTACCGTCGTTCTAAGTAAACAAGATGCAAAAACATGATAAACATCACATGCAATCAAATAATAGTGACATGATATGGCCAATATCATATAGCTCCTTTGATCTCCATCTTGGGGCTCCATGATCATCTTGTCACCGGCATGACACCATGATCTCCATCATCATGATCTCCATCATCGTGTCTTCATGAAGTTGCTCGCCAACTATTACTTCTACTACTATGGCTACCGGTTAGCAATAAAGTAAAGTAATTACATGGCGTTGTTCAATGACACGCGGGTCATACAATAAATAAAGACAACTCCTATGGCTCCTGCCGGTTGTCATACTCATCGACATGCAAGTCGTGATTCCTATTACAAGAACATGATCATCTCATACATCACATATATCATTCATGACATCCTTTGGCCATATCACATCACATAGCATACCCTGCAAAAACAAGTTAGACGTCCTCTAATTGTTGTTTGCATGTTTTACGTGGCTGCTATGGGTTTCTAGCAAGAACGTTTCTTACCTACGCAAAAACCACAACGTGATATGCCAATTGCTATTTACCCTTCATAAGGACCCTTTTCATTGAATCCGATCTGACTAAAGTGGGAGAGACAGACACCCGCTAGCCACCTTATGCAACTAGTGCATGTCAGTCGGTGGAACCAGTCTCACGTAAGAGTACGTGTAAGGTCGGTCCGGGCCGCTTCATCCCACAATGCCGCCGAATCAAGATTGGACTAGTAACGGTAAGCATATTGAACAAAATCAACGCCCACCACTACTTTGTGTTCTACTCGTGCATAGAATCTACGCAATAGACCTAGCTCATGATGCCACTGTTGGGGAACGTAGCAGAAATTCAAAATTTTCTACGCATCACCAAGATCAATCTATGGAGTAATCTAGCAACGAGGGGAAGGAGAGTGCATCTACATACCCTTGTAGATCGCTAAGCGGAAGCGTTCAAGTGAACGGGGTTGATGGAGTCGTACTCGTCGTGATCCAAATCACCGATGATCCTAGTGCCGAAAGGACGGCACCTCCGCGTTCAACACACGTACAGCCCGGTGACGTCTCCCATGCCTTGATCCAGCAAGGAGAGAGGGAGATGTTGAGGAAGACTCCATCCAGCAGCAGCACAACAGCGTGGTGGTGGTGGAGGAGCATGGTACTCCAGCAGGGCTTCGCCAAGCACCGCAAGAGACGAGGAGGAGAGAGGTAGGGCTGCGCCAGGGAGAGATCAAATCGTGTGTGTTGCAGCCCCCTAACCTCAAGTATATATATAGGGGAAGGGGAGGGGCTGCGCCCCCATCTAGGGTTCCCTCCCTAGGGGGGAGGCAGCCCCCAAAACCCATCTAGGGTGCGGCCAAGGGGGAAGAGAGGGGGCGCACCTAGGGTGGGCCTTAAGGCCCATCTGCACCTAGGGTTTGCCCCCTCCCACTCTCCCTGCGCCTTGGGCCTTGGTGGGGGGGCGCACCAGCCCACCAGGGGCTGGTCCCCTCACACACTTGGCCCAAGAAACCTTCTGGGGCTTGTGGCTCCACTTGGTGGACCCCCAGGACCCTCCCGGTGGTCCCGGTACGTTACCGATAAACCCCGAAACTTTTCTGGTGACCAAAACAGGACTTCCCATATATAAATCTTTACCTCCGGACCATTCTGGAACTCCTCGTGACGTCCGGGATCTCATCCGGGACTCCGAACAACATTCGGTAACCACATACAAACTTCCTTTATAACCCTAGCGTCATCGAACCTTAAGTGTGTAGACCCTACGGGTTCGGGAACCATGCAGACATGACCGAGATGTTCTTCGGTCAATAACCAACAACGGGATCTGGATACCCATGTTGGTTCCCACATGTTCCACGGTGATCTCATAAGATGAACCACGATGTCAAGGACTTAATCAATCCCGTATACAATTCCCTTTGTCTAGCGGTACGATACTTGCCCGAGATTCGATCGTCGGTATCCTGATACCTTGTTCAATCTCGTTACCGGCAAGTCTCTTTACTCGTTCCGTAACACATCATCCCGTGATCAACTCCTTGATCACATTGTGCACATTATGATGATGTCCTACCGAGTGGGCCCAGAGATACCTCTCCGTCACACGGAGTGACAAATCCCAGTCTCGATTCGTGCCAACCCAACAGACACTTTCGGAGATACCTGTAGTGTACCTTTATAGCCACCCAGTTACGTTGTGACGTTTGGCACACCCAAAGCACTCCTACGGTATCCGGAGTTGCACAATCTCATGGTCTAAGGAAATGATACTTGACATTAGAAAAGCTTTAGCATACGAACTACATGATCTTGTGCTAGGCTTAGGATTGGGTCTTGTCCATCACATCATTCTCCTAATGATGTGATCCCGTTATCAATGACATCCAATGTCCATGGTCAGGAAACTGTAACCATCTATTGATCAACGAGCTAGTCAACTAGAGGCTTACTAGGGACATGGTGTTGTCTATGTATCCACACATGTATCTGAGTTTCCTATCAATACAATTCTAGCATGGATAATAAACGATTATCATGAACAAGGAAATATAATAATAACCAATTTATTATTGCCTCTAGGGCATATTTCCAACAGACTGTTGGGTACACTTTCTATCACAGATCCGAAGGCAAGATATTCGTTGCTAAGAATGGATCCTTTCTAGAGAAGGAGTTTCTCTCGAAAGAAGTGAGTGGGAGGAAAGTAGAACTTGATGAGGTAACTGTACCTACTCCCTTATTGGAAAGTAGTTTATCACAGAAATCAGTTCCAGTGATCCCTACACCACTTAGTGAGGAAGCTAATGATGATGATCATGAAACTTCTGATCAAGTTACTACCGAACCTCGTAGGTCAACCAGAGTAAGATCCGCACTAGAGTGGTACAGTAATCCTGTTCTGGAAGTCATGTTACTTGACCACGACGAACCTACGAACTATGAGGAAGCGATGATGAGCCCAGATTCCGCAAAATGGCTTGAGGCCATGAAATCTGAGATGGGATCCATGTATGAGAACAAAGTGTGGACTTTGGTTGACTTGCCTGATGATCAGCAAGCCGTAGAGAATAAATGGATCTTCAAGAAGAAGACTGACGCTGATGGTAATGTTACTATCTATGAAGCTCGACTTGTTGCAAAAGGTTTTCGACAAATTCAAGGAGTTGACTATGATGAGACCTTCTCACCGGTAGCGATACTTAAGTCCGTCCGAATCATGTTAGCAATTGCCACATTTTATGATTATGAAATTTGGCAAATGGATGTCCAAAATGCATTCCTTAATGGATATCTTAAAGAAGAGTTGTATATGATGCAACCATAAGGTTTTGTCGATCCAAAAGGTACTAACAAAGTGTGTAAGCTCCAACGATCCATTTATGGACTGGTGCAAGCATCTCGGAGTTGGAATATACACTTTGATAGTGTGATCAAAGCATATGGTTTTATACAGACTTTTGGAGAAGCCTATATTTACAAGAAAGTGAGTGGGAGCTCTATACATTTCTAATATTATATATGGATGACATATTGTTGATTGGAAATGATACTAAATTTCTTAATAGCATAAAAGGATACTTGAATAAGAATTTTTCAATGAAAGACCTCGGTGAAGCTGCTTATATATTGGGAATCAAGATCTATAGAGATAGATTAAGATGCTTAATTCGACTTTCACAAAGCACATACCTTGATAAAGTTTTGAAGAAGTTCAAAATGGATCAAACAAAGAAAGGGTTCTTGCCTGTGTTACAAGGTGTGAAGTTGAGTCAGACTCAATGCCCGACCACTGCAAAAGATAGAGAGAAAATGAAAGTCATTCCCTATGCTTCGGCCATAGGTTCTATCATGTATGCAATGTTGTGTACCAGACCTGATGTGTGCCTTGCTATTAGTTTAGCAGGGAGGTACCAAAGTAATCTAGGAGTGGATCACTGGACAGCGGTCAAGAACATCCTGAAATATCTGAAAAGGACTAAGGATATGTTTCTCGTTTATGGAGGTGATAAAGAGCTCGTCGTAAATGGTTACGTGATGCAAGCTTTGACACTGATCCGGATGACTCTAAGTCACAAACCGGATACATATTTTTATTGAATGGTGGAGATGTGAGTTGGTGCAGTTCTAAACAGAGCGTCGTGGCGGGATCTACGTGTGAAGCGGAATACATAGCTGCTTCGGAAGCAGCAAATGAAGGAGTCTGGATAAAGGAGTTCATATCCGATCTAGGTGTAATACCTAGTGCATCGGGTCCAATGAAAATCTTTTGTGACAATACTGGTGCAATTTCCTTGGCAAAGGAATCCAGATTTCACAAGAGAACTAAGCACATCAAGAGACGCTTCAATTCCATCCGCGATCAAGTCAAGGAAGGAGACATAGAGATTTGCAAGATACATATGGATCTGAATGTTGCAGACCCGTTGAATAGGCCTCTCTCATGAGCAAAACATGATCAGCACCAAGACTCCATGGGTGTTAGAATTATTACTGTGTAATCTAGATTATTGACTCTAGTGCAAGTGGGAGATTGAAGGAAATATGCCCTAGAGGCAATAATAAAGTTGTTATTTATATTTCCTTATATCATGATAAATGTTTATTATTCATGCTAGAATTGTATGAACCGGAAACTTAGTACATGTGTGAATACATAGACAAACAGAGTGTCCCTAGTATGCCTCTACTAGACTAGCTCGTTAATCAAAGATGGTTAAGTTTCCTAGCCATAGACATGTGTTGTCATTTGATGAACATGATCACATCATTAGAGAATGATGTGATGGACTAGACCCATCTGTTAGCTTAGCACTATGATCATTTAGTTTATTACTATTGCTTTCTCCATAACTTATACGTGTTCCTATGACTATGAGATTATGCAACTCCCGAATACCGGAAGAACACTTAGTGTGCTATCAAATGTCACAACGTAACTGGGTGATTATAAAGATGCTTTACAGGTGTCTCCGATGGTGTTTGTTGAGTTGGCATAGATCAAGATTAGGATTTGTCACTCCGATTGTCGGAGAGGTATCTCTGGGCCCTCTCGGTAATGCACATCACTATGAGCCTTGCAAGCAATGTGAATAATGAGTTAGTTGCGGGATGATGCATTACAGAATGAGTAAAGAGACTTGCCGGTAACGAGATTGAACTAGGTATGATGATACCGACGATTGAATCTCGGGCAAGTAACATACCGATGACAAAGGGAACAATGTATGTTGTTATGCGGTTTGACCGATAAAGATCTTTGTAGAATATGTAGGAACCAGTATGAGCATGCAGGTTCCGCTATTGGTTATTGACCAGAGATGAGTCTCGGTCATGTCTACATAGTTCTTGAACCCCTAGGGTCCACACGCTTAATGTTCGATGACGATATGTATTGCGAGTTATGTGATTTGATGTACCGAAGGTTGTTCGGAGTCCCGGATGTGATCACGAACACGACGAGGAGTATCAAAATGGTCGAGACATGAAGATTCATATATTGGAAGGTTATGGACACTGGAAAGGTTTCAGATAGGTTCGGGCATTTTCCAGAGTACCGAGGGGGAGGGGTTAATGGGCCTTCATGGGCTTTAGTGGAAGAGAGGAGGAGGCGGACAAGTGGAGGGGTGCGCCCCCAAGCTCAATCCGAATTGGGAGGGGGCGGCCCCCCCTTTACTTCTCTCCCTCTCCCTTTCCTTCCCCTCCTAGTTGGACTAGGAAAGGGGGGAACCTACTCCTAGTAGGAGTAGGATTCCACCCTTGGGGCGCACCCCATGAGGCCGGTCGCCTCCTCCACTCCTTTATATACGGGGGAGGGGCACCCCATAGACACACAAGTTGATTTCTTAGCCATGTGCGGTGCCCCCCTCCATAGATTTCCACCTCGGTCATATTGTCGTAGTGCTTAGGCGAAGCCCTGCATCGGCAACTTCATCATCTCCGTCAACACGCCGTCGTGCTGACGAAACTCTCCTTCGTCCTTAGCTGGATCTAGAGTTCGAGGGACGTCACCGAGTTGTACGTGTGCAGATCGCGGAGGTGTCGTGGGTTCGATACTTGATCGGTTGGATCGCGGAGACGTTCGACTACATCAACCGCGTTACTCAACGCTTCCGCTTTCGGTCTACGAGGGTACGTAGACACACTCTCCCCTCTTGTTGCTATGCATCTCCTAGATAGATCTTGCGTGATCGTAGAAATTTTTTGAAATACTGCGTTCCCAAACAATCGCGGGCCTTGGCAACTAGCCGAGCACTAGGTTTTCACCCAGATATGTTTGAAGAACCTTCATCAAGTCTTGTGTATGGATCGCTGCCATCTCCACCGGGGACCGGAAGTAGGCTCCAGGCCTCCGCCGCCTGACCAACCAGCAGCCACGTCGCGCGAGCAGCAGGGCGGCCCACAAGCCCCAGCCGCACCACCGGAGAGCCCTACACCACACCCCGCCGCTGGCCCAGGAGAGAACGACGCCACATACACCCAACAGCCACCGCCGCCAGCCCGTGCCGTCGTGCTGCCGCGCCCCACGGCCGCGCCTCGCCGCCACTAGAAGAAAGCGTCCCGTGCCGCCATCCTCGGGCAGGAGGAGAAGAAGTCCCCGCCGCCGCCTAGGCTGAGAGGGCTTTGCCCGGTGACCTGCGCCGACGGCAGCGAGGAGGGGCGGAGGTGGGAGGAGGGGCGAGGGGTGGCAGATCTGGGCTCCCATCGGCCGCCCACAGGGATGGCATGAGGAGAGGAGATCTGGGCTGCTTTGGTGGATCTCCTACTAGGGAATTGGTATTTGCTTATGTATTCACACATGTATTTAAGTTTCCAATCAATACAATTCTAGCATGAATAATAAACCTTTATCATGATTAAGGAAAATAATAAAACCACTTTATTATTGCCTCTAGGGCATATTTCCAACACTCCAATAATCAATTGGTGGGAGCTTGTGCCACCATTTGTGTTCAACCGCTTGGTGTCATTCTTAAGGTCTTCCACAACTCGGTTCCACTTTGGTTGGCCCTTTAATTTAATCTAGCAATAGCTAAATCTGATTGGTTTCTTCTCGACTTGTTGAATCAAAGCGGCAACCAACAACGTCTATCAAACATTCAAAAAATAAAAGTAATCATGAGAATCCGACATTAAAAGCTAGCAATTCAAATTATGACAAAGTTTACAATTCAACTTACGTGAGTTTGGACTCCAATCCCACTTTGATTCTGGCCAAGCACGGAAGAGTAGTGGTCGACAAACTTGTACACGTTTTCTTGGATGGTGGACCATCTATGTTGGAGGGAGACATCACTATATGTGGTAATGATAGGATGCAGCGCCACATATTCCTTGTGTTAGTGCTTGTGAATCTTCTCCCTACCCGTTGTCCTTTTGCTTCGTGCCACATATAGGGTCCATGATTGTGGCAAACCAAGCTTTGACCAACAAAATATCCTCAAATCCTATGAATGGAAGACCTCTTGCCCTGGGTGTTTCCGCCATTTTTCCTTCTTACTATGTGATGTTCCCCCAACTTCGAATGTACGACAATTTGGATTCCACAAGTCATATTCCATATCAGCCATAGGTTCATGACCATCATTGATCATCTCGGGCATGTAATCTCCTAAAATGATCATGATTCCGCAACTAATTCATTTTATGGCATATTCAACTAATTAATGCAATGTGACATACCAAATATAACTAACAAAAAGATACAGAATGGAGCAAAATTTGTACTCACTCATGCGAGCACAATCCATCAAACCGGACATGGGAAGCCCGGATGCCGACGCTACCCATGCTTGTCCGTGCCCGTTGGAGGTGTGGCATGTCACACCCATCGCCGTCCGCCCCCTAGGTTTCCATAAGTCCATTTGGAATTGCCTAATCGGTCGTAAGATTGATGTTGATTGCCGGCGGGATGGACAACGACTTCATTATTGTCGGCGGCATGATGGACGGAAACACAAAGGGGACAATCATCCTCGAGGTCCCCAATATCCTTGACCGGAACTCCCTGCACCGCCGCTTCCCTCTCGCGCTGCTTCCTTCGCCACTTCCTCTGAGCGACGTTCTCCGGCTTGCAGCTCGGAGCCATGGACGGGAGCCCCACGGAAGACGCTAAGGCAACATCCGTCGCGACGGTGGGGACGGGGGGTACCTGACGAAGACATTTAGGGCGGCGGGTGGGGGTGGCGCTACGGATGGGAAAGCAAGGGTGGAGGACGGCGACCACTAGGGCATGGGAAATGGATGACGGATGTGGGAGGAGGGCGATGGATTTGGTGCACTTGGTCAATCTGGTGCAATTCGGGGTGGGTCCTACCCATTGAATCCGATGTGGCGGACATGCCCTTGTGCGCCCGGGCCTCCTCATATACGCCCCCGACTTGGGCTGGATATGAGGGATGTCGGTCAGCCCGAATGTATAGGGCTGGTTTGAGGAGCCCGACTGGGTAAGGTTTTTGTGACTGGTGAGTGACCGGACCATCCGCCCAGATGTACGAGGGGGTTTGAGAAGTCCGGTTGTAGACGCTCTTATCTCCCGCAAACAACATAGCAGGTGCGCCCATGTCTCGCTTGACGCGAGATGTAGGGCTGTCCCCCCCGAGGGAGCGTGAGACTAGCTCGCGGGATGCTACTACCTCATTTTTTGACATTTTTTATTTAATATTTTTACTTCTGTTTATTCTTTTAAATATTCTAAATATTTATTACAAAAAACACTCTACATAAGACATTTGAAACATGTTAATCTAGCATTTGTATAATGTTAATTGCGTATAGAAACAATGTTTGTTATGTATATGAAAAATGTATAAAAAAATACAATGTGTGTGATAAAAGCTAATCATGTATTTAAAAAAATGGTAATCAAGCATTTGAAAAAGATGTTAATCATCTATTGAAAAAATGTTGAACGGGTATAAAAAACGTTCCTAATGTATACCAAAAATGTAAAATGTGCATTAAAAATTGAACATGAAAACATATATTTTTTAAAAAACGTTGATTACCTATCGAAAAAATGTTAATCATATACTTCAAAAAATAATTACCATGCATAAAGCATTATATATATCGAAAATGTACAATGTGGATGAAAAATGTTCCTACTGTATAAGAAAAATGTAGAAAATGTGTTAAAATTTTTGAACATACAAACACAAATTTCAAAAAATGTTGATAGTGTATTAAAAGTATTATATAATATATTTAAAAATGTTAAACATAAAAATGTGCTGTTATATGCAAAAAAATTGCAATGTGTATGAAAAAGTAGTCATGAAACATATTTTTAAACTATTAATCACGTATTAAAAAATGGTGAAACTTGTTTAGAAAATTTCCTGCTTTATACTTAAAATGTCCCAATATGTATGAACAGTATAGACATGTGTTAAAGAAAAACAAAGAAAAGCGGTGAAAACCGTGTAAATGGAAGAAAGAAACACCACAGAAATGAAGAAAGCAAAAAACAGAAAGAAAACCACGAAAACCCACGAGGAAACAAAGAAAACAAGAAAAAGAAAAAACACCAAAGAAAATTACTAAAAACTAAGAAAGGAAAATAATAATAAAACAAAATATAATAGAATGTAAAATAAAAAAATATAAACAAAGAAATGAACTAAAGAAAAACCAAAGAAAAATGAGGAAAAATGAGAGAAAGAAAAGAAACAGGTAGAAAACGATGGAAAACCCCTGAAAAAACCCGTGAAGAAATAATAAAAATGTGGAAGAAAAACTGAAAAGAAACCCCCCAAAGTCTATACCTAACGGTCGAAACACGAACGAATGAAGCCCTGAGCGAACGGTGAATGGAATAAAAACCTAACAAAACGGGTTGGTCAAATAACGACGAAGGGAAGAACCTTCAGACGAGCCGTGTGTACTTCTTGTTATAAGAGAGATATTAAAATCACTAATTGATGAGTACTCCTTGCAAAGATCACATCCACCTCCCGAGGTTGCGACAAGTGGCATCGCAACCTGTGAGTTTTCCTTTTTTTTGTTGATCTGTTTATTCAAAATATTTTATCTCTTAAACCGTGTGTCCAAATCTTGAACCATTTTAACCATTTGATTCCTCGTGTCGAGGTCTTTAAAATTAGAACCCATTTGATAGGCTTCGACGAGCTTTTTTCATAAAAAATGGACGGAAAAGCCACAACGGGAACATTTTTTTCCTTTCCGAAAGCAGATTCCAAGAGGCACAGCCATATCTCTCCCGGAGGAAAAAAGAAAACTAATTTTGTTCGTTTTCGAGAGGCACGGCCTCTCGCAGAAGCAAAAAAAATGAATAATTAAAAAGCGTGTTTTTGACTTTTTTATCAAAAAGCAAAGAAAGATCGATAAAAACCGAGAAGAAAAAACCATTTAAAAAGCCAAAAACATGTGCCAAAAAATAAATAAAAATAAAATCTGAAGGGAGTACCTAAAACGTGACACGTGACGACGGTTGAGAGCATGGCGCCACCTCAAATGACCCTTGGGTAGGCTTCCGTAGAAGCGCTCCTCGATTAGTTTTTTTTTAGGCAATCTCCTCGATTAGTTGCTCTTGCGAGATACTGCTCTGGCGCAACATAGCCCGTTCCAAGCGAGTCCTAGAACATACACACACATACACGCGTCCCGTGTCATCCGAAAACCAGGCACACGGACACGGAGTGTCGACACTGGCGGCCTGCCGCAACTGAGGGCGTGTCGACAGCGCGCGATGTGCCGCCGATTACCTTAAACAAGTCCAGCCTCTCTCTAGACACGAAGAATCCAGATCCCTGATCCCTATCCAGAAAAAGACGGGGCCCACCTGTCAGCCTTCCACGCTGCAAACCCCGGCGCCACGCGACCTGCCAAAAACCACGGGTAGCAGCTCCAGTTCCACCAAAGAACCGCGGATTCGAGTCCCCAAACCGCGAGCCATCCTCACGGTCACCGTGCAACATACTCCTATAAACCTTCGCGCCTGCACACAGCACTTCAACAAATCTCCATCAAGAAAGTGTACCCATCGACTCACAAAGCATAGACGAGTGCGAAGAAGAGATGGATCCAGCCGAGGGCCGAAGGATACTGGTGGCCGTGGACGAGGGCGACGAGAGCGTCCACGCGCTGCGATGGTGCCTCACCAACTTCGCCGCGCGCGGCGACGGCGAGCTTGCCCCACCGGACACCATCCTCCTGCTCTACGTCCGGCCCACGCCGCCCACCTACTCCGTGCTCGACGCCTCCGGTACGTACGTTCTGTCTTCACGAAGCGATCCTACGCTCATCCCGGCGTCGGGGACTAACCGGCCTGCACCGTAAGCCCCGCTAGGCTATATGTTTGCCAATGAGGCGACCGCCGCGATCGACGGGTACAGCCGGGCGGTGGCGGACGCGGTGGTGGACAAGGCGCAGAAGCTCTGCGCGCTCCACAGCAAAGAGAACGGCAAGGTGAAGGTGGATGTGAAGGTGGCGGTTGGGGACGCCCGGAGCGTCATCTGCGACATGGTGGACAAGCTCGGAGCCGACCTGCTGGTGATGGGGAGCCATGGCTATGGCTTTCTCAAGAGGTACGTAATTCTTTCTGACTTCTGTACTATGCCACACGCTGCACTCCAGGCTGCAGTGAGACCAGCGGGATTGCTCAACTGATAATTACTTGTAGCTATTCTAATATGTACGCCACTTCAGGTTCCTGTCAGAGTAGTGCTCGTGTGACCAAGAATTCTCGTTGGTTTTGCAGGGCTCTCCTCGGGAGTGTCAGCGATTACTGCGTCAGGAACGCCAACTGCCCCGTTCTCATCGTCAAGTCGAAATAACAGGGCGAACTGTTCTTGGGAGCGATGTGCTATTTGGCATTTACATCTAATGCAATGTCAAAAATGCTCTTATATTATGGGACGGAAGGAGTAGTCTTTATTATGCCTTCTATTTTCTTCATTCACTTTTGCTTCTTCATGTGTAACCTGCTAGAGGAGCTAAGGGGAAGTGTCAAGCAATGTCTCTCAAGATGCCCGCGACTTGTATATATGCCGCTGTTACTGCTCGGTTATCGGTTGAATTTATCTTATTAGACATGTTATTTAGCAGCTTGTCATACTTTCATCGGTCGGAATCGACTCAATGCACTTCTATTCTGAACTGTATGTGGAACACACGAACAAGAAGACAGATTGTGCCGACAAAAAACAGTCCATTCACCAGTCATCCCTCACAATATTCTTCTCTTTTAAACGGAGGCAAACGTTTCGTCTCAATGATTAATTAAGTAGAAGAGAATTACCTTGTTGATTATGAAAATCGGGCAAAAACCAGAGTAGACATACCACAACGAACTACTTACACGACATTAAACCCCACGTCCGCACAGGGAGCCCACGAGACGCTCTCAACACACATAGTACCCCCTAAGCGCGACAGTGGAGCGTGCAAGAAGATAACATTCATAAAGAATAACGTGGCAGTGGAGCGTGGGTTGTAGCTGCCCAAGGTGGCCGGTGGAGGGCGACAACCCTTTTATGGAAGGCGGCCATGCTGGCCTACCCGGCGGAGAAGGCGTCGGAGCTGATGGCTTCAACGGTATTTTCTTTCGTACTTGTAGAAGTGTATGCTCTAGTTAATGCAACCAAAAAACCGATCTGATAGAAGAGACTAGGCAGCACATTAGTCTTGAACTTAAGACATCTTGGCTCTCATACCATGCAGAAGTGCATGTTCTAACCAATGCAACCGAAAGACTGATCTGATGAAAGAGACTAGGTAGCACATTATACATCAACATACTAGGACATAATCAAGGAAGAGATCATAGATATTTTTCATCAATTTCATAGTATGCCGGGAGCAAACTTTGCACGGATCAACTTGGCCCTCGCCGCACTGTTGCCAAAAAAGGATGGTGCCAAAGCAATGGGGGATTTCAGGCCAATCAGTCTGATCAATTCAATTACAAAATGGGTTGCTAAGGTTCTTCATGTGTCTGTCAGAGAAAGTTGGCTCGCTCATCTCGTCGGTGCAGAGCGTGTTTATGAAGACAAAGTGCCTAAATGATAATTTCCTGTACATCCAAAACCTCGCCCATTCCCTCCATCACAAGAGAAACCCAGCACTTCTAATCAACCTAGATATTGCAAGGGCCTTTGATCATGTATCTTGGGAGTTCATCCTTGAGCTTCTTCACGAGATGGGCTTCAGTGCACGCTGGCGTGACTGGATTGCTTTGCTTCTGTCATCCACACCGTCGTATTTCTTGGTTAATGGGGCACTAGGAGTTTTAGTTAGACATCACCGCGGGCTGCAGGGTGACCCCCTTTCACCGCTACTATTCATCCTCGCAATTGACGCTCTGCACCATCTGATCGCCAAAGTTATCAAGTATGGGATACTAGCTCCCCTGTCAGGGCGAGAGGTCAAGTTGCGTGTTAGTTTATACGCCGAAGACGCAGCGATT
Source organism: Triticum aestivum (assembly GCF_018294505.1). Taxonomy (NCBI): domain Eukaryota; kingdom Viridiplantae; phylum Streptophyta; class Magnoliopsida; order Poales; family Poaceae; genus Triticum; species Triticum aestivum. Next base: position 147,184,347 of record NC_057803.1, on the reverse strand, counting down.
TTTGCAAACATTGGCTGAAAAGATTAACACTGCATTCTTTGAGGCAATACCACAAGCACCTGGTGCAGTTGAGAGTGCTGTGGTGTGGGTCGCCTGCTCAGGGAGGTGTCGACAAGGCCACGGGGATCGCGTCGGTGCTACATGCGGGCGGCTGGGAGCCGGGAGGTCCGGCAAGGGAGGGGGGAGGGAAGGAAGCCCAGCGATGTCGGCATCCGTGAGGCTGCCGACGACATTGGCTGGGAAGGTGCATGACGTGCCAGTAGCAATGGGGTATCAGACAGTTGTTGGAGGTAGATGGCGAGGCTCCGGCCGACGGCCGTCCTTCGGGGACCCTTTCGGTCGGCCAACACGGATCTGGCGACATAGTCTCCGCATCCATGGAGGCCACCAAGTAGAGGAGGAAGGCATCGATGAGCCACTCCCTTGACTTCTCGGTGTGCGATGCCTTCATGAGTAGGGGCGGCGACCGGAGCAGCCATTGGCCGATGCGCTACGAAGTTCTCCATCGTGAGCGCGCAAGGGGCTTGGGTCCCCGAGCAGATGACCTTTGGGCTCTAATCACACAGGATGTTAGCGCTAATTACGCGGTGGTGGGATCCCTTGTTGCTGCTCTTGTGGACGTGGAAATGACAAAGTTTTCGCCTGCCTAGAAAAAAAATGCTAAACTCAGTTTTTCATGTGGATTAGTGTAATCTCGACGGTTATAAAATTATGTGATCTGATCGGGAGGCTGTAACTCTTCAGTGCTGTTATGTGTAGGCTAGACTGGATGCACTTAGTGATGAATATGTTTGCTTGTTTAATAGTAGTAGGTATGAATGGGCTGGGACTGGCCTTTTTTGGGTATGTAGCCACGTTGGCTAGTTGCTGAGGAATGGGTAGGAGCAACCGTGTTGGGGAGTGATACGTCTCCGTCGTATCTATTTTTCCGAACACTTTGCTCTTGTTTTGGACTCTAATTTGCACGATTTGAATGAAACTAACCCGTACTAATGCTGCTTTCAGGAAAACTACCATGATGTTGTTTTTTGTGCAGAAATAAAAGTTTTCAGAATTGGATGAAACTTTTTGGAAATTGTTTATGGAATAAATAAAAAATACTGGAGCAAAGATCCACTGGAGAGGGGCAACTTGCTGCCCACGAGGCACCAGGGCGCGCCCTGGTTGCTTGTAGGGCCCACATGGCTCCGCTAATCCTAATCTCAGCACTATAAATCCCTATTTCTCGAGAATAAATGAGAGATGAAGTTTCATAGCGTTTTACGATACGGAGCCGCCACCACCTCCTATTCTTCATCCAGAGGCCAGATATGGAGTCCGTTCGGGGCTCCGGAGAGGGGGATCGTTCGTCTTTGTCATCATCAACCATCCTACATTACCAATTTCATGATGCCCACCGTCGGGAGTGAGTAATTCCTTCGTATGCTTGCTGGGCGGTGATGGGTTGGATGAGATTTATCATGTAATCGAGTTAGTTTTGTTAGGGCTTTATCCCTAGTATCCACTATGTTCTAAGATTGATGTTGCTATAACTTTGCAATGCTTAATGCTTGTCACTAGGGCCCGAGTGCCATGATTTCAGATCTGAACCCTTTATGTTTTCATGAATTTATTTGTGTTCTTAATCCGATCTTGCAAGTTGTATGCACCTGCTACTGAAGGAAATATGCCCTGGAGGCAATAATAAAGATGTTATTTATATTTTCTTATATCATGATAAATGTTTATTATTCATGCTAGAATTGTATTAACCGGAAACTTAGTACATGTGTGAATACATAAACAAAACAGAGTGTCCCTAGTATGCCTCTATTTAACTAGCTCGTTAATCAAAGATGGTTAAGTTTCCTAACCATAGACATGTGTTTTCATTTGATGAACGTGATCACATCATTAGGAGAATGATGTGATGGACAAGACCCATCCGTTAGCTTAGCATTATGATTGTTTAGTTTTATTGCTATTGCTTTCTTCATGATTTATACATATTCCTCTGACTATGAGATCATGCAACTCCCAAATACCGGAGGAACACCTTGTGTGCTATAAAATATCACAACGTAATTGGGTGATTATAAAGATGCTCTACATGTGTCTCCGAAGGTGTTTGTTGAGTTGGCATAGATCAAGATTAGGATTTGTCCCTCCGTGTATCGAAGAGGTATCTCTAGGCCCTCTCGGTAATGCACATCACTATAAGCCTTGCAAGTAATGTGACTAATGAGTTAGTTGCAGGATGATGCATTACGGAACGAGTAAAGAGACTTTCCGGTAACGAGATTGAACTAGGTATGATGATACCGATGATCGGATCTCGGGCAAGCAACATACTGATGATGAAGGGAATAAAGTATATTGTTATGTGGTTTGACCGATAAAAGATCTTCATAGAATATATAGGAACCAATATGAGCATCCAGGTTCCGCTATTGGTTATTGACTGGAGATGTGTCCCGGTCATGTCTACATATTTCTCGAACCCGTAGGGTCCGCACGCTTAACATTCGGTGACGATTAGTATTATGAGTTATGTGTTTTGGTGGCCGAAGATTGTTCAGAGTCCCGGATGAGATCATGGACATGACAAGGAGTCTCGAAATGGTCGAGAGGTAAAGATCGATATAATGTAAGGTAGTATTCGGACACCGGAAGGGTTCCGGAGTGTATGGGGTACATACCGGAGTACCGGAGGGGTTACCGGAACCCCCGGTGGAAGATATGGGCCATATGGGCCATAGGAGGGAGGCTAACCAGCCCACAAGGGGCTGGTGCGCGCCCACAAGGGAGGAGGCCGAATTGGTTTAGGGAAGGGGGCGCCACCCCCTTTCCTTCTCCTACTCCCTCTCCTTGCTTTTCCCTCCAGTGAAGAAATGAAAGGGGGGGCGAATCCTACTAGGACTAGGAATCCTAGTAGGACCCCCCATGGCGCGCCCCTCTTGGCCGGCCACCCCCTCCTTGATATACGGGGGCGGGGGGCACCCCAAAGGCACAAAAATTGTTCTCTAGTCGTGTGCGGTGCCCCCTCCACAGTTTACTCCTCCGGTCATAGCGTCGTAGTGCTTAGGTGAAGCCCTACGCAGATCACATCACCATCACCGTCACCATGTCGTCGTGCTGACGGAACTCTCCCTTGACCCTCTGCTGGATCAAGAGTTCGAGGGACGTCATCGAGCTGAACATGTGCTGAACACGGAGGTGCCATATGTTCGGTACTTGGATCGGTTGGATCGTGAAGACGTTCGACTACATCAACCGTGTTAACCTAACGCTTCCGCTTTCGGTCTACGAGGGTACGTGGACACACTCTTCCCCTCTCATTGCTAAGCATCTCCTAGATAGATCTTGCATGATCGTAGGAAATTTTTTGAAATTGCATGCTACGTCCCCCAACAGTGGTATCCGAGCCAGGTTTATGCGTAGATGGTATGCACGAGTAGAACAGAAAGAGTTGTGGGTGATAATAGTCATACTGCTTACCACCAACGTCTTATTTTGATTCATCGGTGTTGTTGGATGAAGCGGACCAATATTACAAGACCACGTTCATGAGACCGGTTCTACCGACGTGCTTTTGCACACAGGTGGCTGGCGGGTGTCTGTTTCTCCGACTTTAGTTGAATTGAATTTGACTACGGCCGGTCCTTGTTGAAGTTTAAAACAACACACTTGATGAAAAATCATTGTGTTTTTGATGCGTAGGTAAGGACGATTCTTGCTAGAAGCCCGTAGCAGCCACGTAAAACTTGCAACAACAAAGTAGAGGACGTCTAACTTGTTTTTGTCGCTTTATTGTATGAAATGCAATCGCCATGTAATTGCTATACTTTATCACTAAGCAGTAGCGATAGTCGTAGAAGCAATAGTTGGCGAGACGACAATGATGCTACGATGGAGATCAAGGTGTCAAGCCGGTGACGATGGAGATCATTACGGTGCTTTGGAGATGGACATCAAAGGCACAAAAGGATGATGGCCATATCATGTCACATATTTTGATTGCATGTGATGTTTATCTTTTATGCATCTTATTTTGCTTAGTATGGCGGTAGCATTATAATATGATCCCTCACTAAATTTCAAGGTACAAGTGTGATGTCTACCACACAACCTTCTTCTTGTAGACGTTGTTGGGCCTCCAAGTGCAGAGTTTGTAGGACAGTAGCAAATTTCCCTCAAGTGGATGACCTAAGGTTTATCAATCCGTAGGAGGCGTAGGATGAAGATGGTCTCTCTCAAGCAACCTTGCAACCAAATAACAAAGAGTCTCTTGTGTCCCCAACACACCTAATACAATGGTAAATTGTATAGGTGCACTAGTTCGGCGAAGAGATGGTGATACAAGTGCAATATGGATAGTAGATAAAGGTTTTTGTAATTTGAAATTATAAAAACAGCAAGGTAACTAATGATAAAAGTGAGCGTAAACGGTATTGCAATGCGTTGAAACAAGGCCTAGGGTTCATACTTTCACTAGTGCAAGTCCTCTCAACAATAATAACTTAATTGGATCATATAACTATCCCTCAACATGCAACAAAGAGTCACTCCAAAGTCACTAATAGCAGAGAACAAACGAAGAGATTATGGTAGGGTACGAAACCACCTCAAAGTTATTCTTTCCAATCAATCCGTTGGGCTATCCCTATAAGTGTCACAAACAGCCCTAGAGTTCATACTAGAATAACACCTTAAGACACAAATCAACCAAAACCCTAATGTCACCTAGATACTCCAATGTCACCTCAAGTATCCGTGGGTATGATTATACGATATGCATCACACAATCTCAGATTCATCTATTCAACCAACACATAGAATCTCAAAGAGTGCCCCAAAGTTTCTACCGGAGAATCAAGACGAAAACGTGTGTCAACCCCTATGCATAGGTTCATGGGAGGAACCCCCAAGTTGATCACCAAAACATACATCAAGTGAATCACGTGGTATCCCATTGTCACCACAGATACGCACGGCAAGACATACATCAAGTGTTCTCAAATCTTTAAACACTCAATCTAAGATAACTTCAAAGGGAAAACTCAATCCATTACAAGAGAGTAGAGGGGGAGAAAACATCATAAGATCCAACTATAATAGCAAAGCTCGTGATACATCAAGATCGTACCACCTCAAGAACACGAGAGAGAGAGAGAGAGAGAGAGATCAAACACATAGCTACTAGTACATACCCTCAGCCCCAAGGGAGAACTACTCCCTCCTCGTCATGGAGAGCACCGGGATGATGAAGATGGACACCGGAGAGGGATTTCCCCCTCTGGCAGGGTGCCGGAACGGGACTAGATTGGCTTTCGGTAGCTAAGGAGGCTTCTGGCGGCGGAACTCCCGATCTATTGTGCTCCCCGGTCGTTTTAGGGTATATGGAGATATATAGGCGGAAGAAGTACGTCAAGGGAGCCACGAGGGTGGAGGGCGCGCCCAGGGGGGTGGGCGCGCCCCCTGGCTCGTGGCTTCCTCGTTGCTTCCCTTACGTGGACTCCAAGTCTTCCGGGTTGCTTTCCTTCCAAAAATAAGTTCCGTGAAGTTTCAGGTCAATTGGACTCCGTTTGATTTTCCTTTTCCGCGATACTCTAAAACAAGGAAAAAACAGAAACTGGCACTGGGCTCTAGGTTAATAGGTTAGTCCCAAAAATCATATAAAATAGCATATGAATGCATATAAAACATCCAAGGTTGATAATATAATATCATGGAACAATCAAAAATTATAGATACGTTGGAGACGTATCACCATCCCCAAGCTTAATTCCTGCCCGTCCTCGAGTAGGTAAATGATAAAAACAGATTTTTTTAATGTGGAATGCTACCTAACATATTTCTCTAAGTAATTCTTCTTTATTTTGGCATAAATGTTCAGATCCATAAAATTCAAGACAAAAGTTTAATATTGACATAGAAACAATAATACTTCAAGCATACTACCTAAGCAATCATGTCTTCTCAAAATAGCATGGCCAAAGAAAGTTCATCCCTACAAAATCATATAGTTTGGTCATGCTCCATTTTCGTCACACAAGAATGCTCTCATCATGCACAACCCCGATGACAAGCCAAGCAATTGTTTCATACTTTAGTAAGCTCAAACTCATAAACCTTCACGCAATACATGAGCGCGAGCCATGAACATAGCACTATGGGTGGAATAGAATATAATGAGGGGGTTATGTGGGGAAGACAAAAAGGAGAAAGTCTCATATCAACGAGGCTAATCAATGAGCTATGGAGATGCCCATCAATTGATGTCAATGCAAGGAGTAGGGATTGCCATGCAACGGATGCACTAGAGCTATAAATGTATGAAAGCTCAACAAAAGAAACTAAGTGGGTGTGCATCCAACTTACTTTCTCACGAAGACCTAGGGCACTTGAGGAGGCCCATTGTTGGAATATACAAGCCAAGTTCTATAATGAAAATTTCCCACTAGTATATGAAAGTGACAAAACAAAAGACTCTCAATCATGAGGATTATGGTGCTACTTTGAAGCACAAGTGTGGCAAAAGATAGTAGCATTGTCCCTTCTCTCTTTTTCTCTCATTTTTTGGGCCTTCCCTTTTTTATGGCCTTTCTCTTTTTTGGGGGGGCCTTCTCTTTTTTATGGCATTTATCCATTTTTATGGCCTTTCTCTCTCTTTTTTTGGGCCTTCTCTTTTTTTATTCCTCACTTGGGACAATGCTCTAGAAAATGATGATCATCACACTTCTATTTATTTATAACTCAATGATTACAACTTGATACTAGAACAAAGTATGACTCTATATGAATGCCTCCTACGGTGTATCGGGATTGCAATGAATCAATAGTGACATGTATGAAAAATTATGAACGGTGGCTTTGCCACAAATACGATGTCAACTACATGATCATGCAAAGCAATATGACAATGATGATGTGTGTCATAATAAATGAAACAGTGGAAAGTTGCATGGCAATATATCTCGGAATGGCTATGGAAATGCCATAATAGGTAGGTATGGTGGCTGTTTTGAGGAAGATATAAGGAGGTTTATGTATGAAAGAGCGTATCATATCACAGGGTTTGGATGCACTGGCAAAGTTGGCACCAACTCTCAATGTGAGAAAGGGCAGTGCACGGTACCGAAGAGGCTAGCAATTATGGAAGGGTGAGAGTGCGTATAATCCATGGACTCAACATTAGTCATAAAGAACTCACATACTTATTGCAAAAATCTACAAGTCATCAAAAACCAAGCATTACGCGCATGCTCCTAGGGGGATAGATTGGTAGGAAAAGACCATCTCTCATCCCCGACCGCCATTCATAAGGAAGACAATCAAATAACACCTCATGTTTCAAATTTGTTACACAACGTTTACCATACGTGCATGCTACGGGACTTGCAAACTTCAACACAAGCATTTCTCAAATTCACAACTACTCAACTAGCACGACTTTGATATTATTACCTCCATATCTCAAAACAATCATCAAGTATCAAACTTCTCTTAGTATTCAATGCACTTATATGGAAGTTTTTATTATATCCCTCTTGGGTGCCCATCATATTAGGACTAGTTTCATAACCAAAGCAAACTACCATGTTGTTTAGGACTCTCAAAATAATATAAGTGAAGCATGCGAGTTCATCTATTTCTATAAAATAAAACCACCACCGTGCTCTAAAAGGATATAAGTGAAGCACTAGAGCAAATGACAAACTACTCCGAAAGATATAAGTGAAGATCAATGAGTAGTCGAATAATTATGCAACTATCTGAAGACTCTCTAACATTTAATAATTTCAGATCTTGGTATTTTATTCAAACAGCAAGCAAAATGAAATGAAATAAAATGACGCTCCAAGCAAAACACATATCATGTGGCGAATAAAAATATAGCTCCAAGTAAACTTACCGTTGAACGAAGACGAAAGAGGGGATGCCTTCCGGGGCATCCCCAAGCTTAGGCTCTTGGTTGTCCTTGAATATTACCTTGGGGTGCCTTGGTCATCCACAAGCTTAGGCTCTTGCCACTCCTTATTCCATAGTCCATCGAATCTTTATCCAAAACTTGAAAACTTCACAACACAAAACTTAACAGAAAACTCGTAAGCTCCGTTAGTATAAGAAAATAAATCACTAGTTATGTACTGTTGTGAACTCATTATAAATTCATATTGGTGTAATATCTACTGTATTCCAACTTATATATGGTTCATACCCTCCTATACTACTCATAGATTCATCAAAATAAGCAAACAACACATCGAAAACAGAATCTGTCAAAAACAGAACAGTCTGTAGTAATCTGGATCAAACGTATACTTCTGGAACTCATAAAATTCTAAAATAAATTGCTGGAAGTTAGGAATTTATCTATTAATCATATGCAAAAATAATTAACTAAACATCACTCTCCAATAAAAATGGCAGCAATTCTCGTGAGCGCTAAAGTTTTTGTTTTTTACAGCATGATCGCAAAGACTTTCCCCAAGTCTTCCCAAAGGTTCTACTTGGCACAAACACTAATTAAGAGAATAAAACCACATCTAAACAGAGGCTAGATGAATTATTTATTACTAAACAGGAGCAAAAAGTAAGGAACAAAAATAAAGTTGGGTTGCCTCCCAACAAGCGCTATCGTTTAACGCCCCTAGCTAGGCATGATGATTTCAATGATGCTCACATAAAAGATTAGAATTAAAACATAAAGAGAGCATCATGAAGAATATGACTAGCACATTTAAGTCTATCCCTCTTCATATGCATAGGTATTCTGTGAGCAAACAACTTGTGGGAACAAGAATCAACTTGCATAGGAAGGTAAAACAAGCATAACTTCAAAATTTTAAGCACATAGAGAGGAAAGTTGGTATTATTGCAATTCCTACAAGTATATGTTCCTCCCTCATAATAATTTCCAGTAGCATCATGAATGAATTCAACAATATAATCAGAACCTAAAGCATTCTTTTCATGATCTACAAGCATAGAAAATTTACTACTCTCCACATAAGCAAGATTCTTCTCATCAATAGTAGTGGGAGCAAACTCAACAAAATAATTACCATGTGAGGCATAATCCAATTGAAAACTAAAATCATGATGACAAGTTTCATGGTTATCATTATTCTTAATAGCATACAAGTCATCACAATAATCATCATAGATAGCAACTTTGTTCCCATAATCAATTGGAACCTCTTCCGAAATAGTGGATTCATCACAAAATAAAGTCATGACCTCTCCAAATCCACTTTCATCAATATAATCATCATAAAAAGGAGGCATGCTTTCATCATAATAAATTTGCTCATCAAAACTTGGGGGACAAAAAATATCATCTTCATCAAACATAGCTTCCCCAAGCTTGTGGCTTTGCATATCATTAGCATCATGGATATTCAAGGAATTCATACTAACAACATTTCAATCATGCTCACCATTCAAATATTTAGTGCCAAACATCCTAATGCATTCTTCTTCTAACACTTTGGCACAATTTTCCTTTCCATCATACTCACTAAAGATATTAAAAAGATGAAGCGTATGAGGCAAACTTAATTCCATTTTTTTAATTTTCTTTTATAAACTAAACTAGTGATAAAACAAGAAACTAAAAGACTCGATTGCAAGATCTAAAGATATACCTTCAAGCACTCACCTCCCCGGCAATGGTGCCAGAAAAGAGCTTGATGTCTACTACACAACCTTCTTCTTGTAGACGTTGTTGGGCCTCCAAGTGCAGAGGTTTGTAGCACTGTAGCAAATTTCCGTCAAGTGGATGACCTAAGGTTTATCAATCCGTAGGAGGCGTAGGATGAAGATGGTCTCTCTCAAGCAACCCTGCAACCAAATAACAAAGAGTCTCTTGTGTCCCCAACATACCCAATACAATGGTAAATTGTATAGGTGCACTAGTTCGGCGAAGAGATGGTGATACAAGTGCAATATGGATAGTAGATAAAGGTTTTTGTAATCTGAAATTATAAAAACAGCAAGGTAACTAATGATAAAAGTGAGCGTAAACGGTATTGCAATGCGTTGAAACAAGGCCTAGGGTTCATACTTTCGCTGGTGCAAGTCCTCTCAACAATAATAACATAATTAGATCATATAACTATCCCTCAACATGCAACAAAGAGTCACTCCAAAGTCACTAATAGCGGAGAACAAACGAAGAGATTATGGTAGGGTACGAAACCACCTCAAAGTTATTCTTTCCAATTAATCCGTTGGGCTATTCCTATAAGTGTTACAAACAGCCCTAGAGTTCGTACTAGAATAACACCTTAAGACACAAATCAACCAAAACCCTAATGTCACCTATATACTCCAATGTCACCTCAAGTATCCATGGGTATGATTATACGATATGCATCACACAATCTCAAATTCATCTATTCAACCAACACATAGAACCTCAAAGAGTGCCCCAAAGTTTATACCGGAGAATCATGACGAAAACGTGTGCCAACCCCTATGCATGGGTTCATGGGCGGAACCCGCAAGTTGATCACCAAAACATACATCAAGTGAATCACGTGGTATCCCATTGTCACCACAGATACGCACGGCAAGACATACATCAAGTGTTCTCAAATCTTTAAAGACTCAATCCAATAAGATAACTTCAAAGGGAAAACTCAATCCATTACAAGAGAGTAGAGGGGGGTGAAGAAAACATCATAAGATCCAACTATAATAGAAAAGCTCGCGATACATCAAGATCGTACCACCTCAAGAACACGAGAGAGAGAGAGAGAGATCAAACACATAGCTACTGGTACATACCCTCAGCCCCGAGGGAGAACTACTCCCTCGTCGTCATGGAGAGCACCGGGATGATGAAGATGGCCACCGGAGAGGGATTTCCCCCTCCGGCAGGGTGCCGGAACGTGTTTAGATTGGCTTTCGGTGGCTACGGAGGCTTCTAGCGGCGGAACTCCCGATCTATTGTGCTCCCCGATCATTTTAGGGTATATGGAGATATATAGGCGGAAGAAGTACGTCAGGGGAGCCACGAGGGGCCCACGAGGGTGGAGGGGGCGCCCAGGGGGGTGGGCGCGCCCCCTGACTCGTGGCTTCCTCGTTGCTTCCCTTACATGGACTCCAAGTCTCCCGGGTTGCTTTCCTTCCAAAAATAAGTTCCGTGAAGTTTCAGGTCAATTGGATTCCATTTGATTTTCCTTTCCTGCGATTCTCTAAAACAAGGGAAAAAATAGAAACTGGCACTGGGCTCTAGGTTAATAGGTTAGTCCCAAAAATCATATAAAGTAGCATATGAATGCATATAAAACATCCAAGGTTGATAATATAGTAGCATGGAACAATCAAAAATTATAGATACATTGGAGATGTATCAAAGTGTTCTCCCTGAGTATGCACCGTTGCTATAGTTCGTCGTGCCGAGACACCACGTGATGATCGGGTGTGATAATCTCTATGTTCACATACAATGGGTGCAAACCAGTTTTGCACGTCCAGAATATTCGGGTTAAACTTGACGAGCCTACCATATGCTGAAATGGTCTCGGAGCACTGAGACCGAAAGGTCGAACGTGAATCATATAGTAGATATGATCAACATAGAGATGTTCACCATTGAAAGCTACTCCATCTCACGTGATGATCAGACATGGTTTAGTTGATATGGATCACGTGATTATTTAGATGGCTCAAGGGATGTCTATCTAAGTGGGAGTTCTTAAGTAATATGATTAATTGAACTTAAATTTATCATGAACTTAGTCCTGATAGTATTTTCATATCTATGTTGTAGATCAATAGCTCGCATAAAGCTTCCCCATTTGATTTATGATATGTTCCTAGAGAAAACTAAGTTCAAAGATGATAGTAGCAATGATGCGGACTAGGTCCGTGATCTGAGGATTATCCTCATTGCTGCGCAGAAGAATTATGTCCTTGATGCACCGCTAGGTGACAGAACTATTGCAGGAGCAGATGTAGATGTTGTGAACGTTTGACAAGCTCGGTATGATGACTACTTTATAGTTTAGTGCACCATGCTTTACGGCTTAGAACCGGGACTTCAAAAATGTTTTGAACGACATGGAGCATATGAGATGTTCCAAGAGTTGAAATTGGTATTTAAGACTCATGCCCATGTTAAGAGGTATGAGACCTTTGACAAAGTACTTTGCCTACAGAATAGCTCAGCTAGTGAGCATATGCTCAGAATGTCTGGGTACTACAATCGCTTGAATCAAGTGGGAGTTAATCTTCCAGATAAGATAGTGATTGATAGTGTTCTCTAGTCACTATCACCAAGTTACTAGAACTTCATGATGAACTATAATATGCGGGGGATGACGAAAACAATTCCCAAGCTCTTCGCAATGCTGAAATCAGCAAAGATAGAAATCAAGAAAAATCATCAAGTGTTGATGGCAAGGGAAAGAAAGGGAAAACTTCAAAAGAATGACAAGAAAGTTGTCACTCCCATGAAGAAGCCCAAAGCCAGACCCAAGCCTGAAACTGAGTGCTTCTACTACAAAAGAAATGGTCACTAGAAGTGGAACTGCCCTTGATACTTGGCGGATAAGAAGGATGTCAAAGTGAACGAAGGTATATTTGATATACATATTATTGATGTGTACTTTACTAGTGTTTATAGAAACCCCTCGGTATTAGATACTGGTTCAGTTGCTAAGAGTAGTAACTTGAAATAGGAGTTGCAAGATAAATCGAGACTAGTTAAAGATGAGGTGACGATATGTGTTGGTAGTAATTCCAAGGTTGATACGATCACCATCGCACACTCCCTCTACCTTCGGGATTAGAATTGAACCTAAATAAATGTTATTTGGTGTTTGTGCTGAGCATTAATATGATTAGATCATGTTTATTGCAATACATTTATCCATTTAAGTCAGAGAATGATTGTTGTTCTGTTTATATGAATAAAACCTTATATGGTCATACACCCAATGTGAATGGCTTATTGAATCTCGATCGTAGTGATACACAAATTCATAATATTGATGCCAAAAGATGCAAAGTTGATAATGATAGTGCAACATATTTGTGGCACTGCCGTTTAGGTCATATTGGTGTAAAGCGCATGAAGAAACTCCATGCTGATGGGCTTTTGGAATCACTTGATTATGAATCACTTGATGCTTGTGAACCATGCCTCATGGGCAAGATGACTAAGACTCCATTCTCCGGAACAATGAAGCGAGCCACTGACTTATTGGAAATAATACATACCGATGTATGCAGTCTGATGAGTGTTGAGGCTCGCAGCAGGTATCATTATTTTCAGACCTTCATAGATGATTTGAACAGATATGGGTATATCTACTTAATGAAACATAAGTCTGAAACATTTGAAAAGTTTAAAGAATTTCATAGTGAAGTAGAAAATCATCATAGCAAGAAAATAAAGTTTCTACGATCTGATCGCAGAGGCGAATATTTGAGTTACGAGTTTGGTCTTTATTTGAAACAATATGGAATAGTGTCGCAACTCACGCCACCTGGAACACCACGGTGTAATGGTGTGTCTGATCGTCATAACCACACTTTATTAGATATGGTGCGATCTATGATATCTCTTACCGATTTACCACTATCGTTTTGGGGTCATGCATTAGAGACAGTTGCATTCATGTTAAATAGGACACCATCTAAATCCGTTGAGACGACACCGTTTGAACTATGGTTTGGCAAGAAACCTAAGCTATCGTTTCTTAAAGTTTAGGGTTGCGATGCTTATGTGGAAAAGCTTCAACCTGATAAGCTCGAACCCAAATCAGAGAAATGTGTCTTCATAGGATACCCAAAGTAAACTATTGGGTACACCTTCTATCACAGATCCCAAGGCAAGATATTTGTTGCTAAGAATGGATCCTTTCTAGAGAAGGAGTTTCTCTCGAAAGAAGTACGTGGGAGGAAAGTAGAACTTGATGAGGTAACTGTACCTTCTCTCGAATAGGAAAGTAGTTCATCACAGAAATTAGTTTCAGTGATGCCTACACCAATTAGTGAGGAAGTTAATGATGATGATCATCATGAAACTTCAGGTCAAGTTACTACCGAACCTCGTAATTCAACCAGAGCACGTTCCGCACCAGAGTGGTACAGTAACCCTATTCTGGAAGTCATGTTACTAGACCATGATGAACCTACGAACTATGAGGAAGCGATGATGAGCCTAGATTCCGCGAAATGGCTTGAGGCCATGAAATCTGAGATGGGATCCATGTATGAAAACAAAGTATGGACTTTGGTTGACTTGCCAGATGATCGGCAAGCCATAGAGAATAAATGAATCTTCAAGAGGAAGACAAACATTGATGGTAGTGTTACTATCTACAAAGCTCGACTTATCACAAAAGGTTTCGACAAGTTCAAGGTGTTGACTACTATGAGATTTTCTCACTCGTAGCGATGCTTAAGTCTGTCCGAATCATGTTAGCAATTGCCACATTTTATGAAATCTGGCAAATGGATGTCAAAATTGTATTCCTTAATAGATTTCTTAAAGAAGAGTTGTATATGATGCAATAACAAGGTTTTGTCAATCCTAAAAATGCTAACAAAATGTGCAAGCTCCAGCGATCCATCTATGGACTGGTGCCAGCATCTCGGAGTTGGAATATACGCTTTGATGAGTTGATCAAAGGATATAATTTTATATAGAGCTCCCACTCACTTTCTTGTAAATACAGGCTTCTCTGAAAGTCTGTATAAAACCGTAAGCTTTGATCACCTCATCAAAGCATATATTCCAACTCTGAGATGCTTGCACCAGTCCATAAATGGATCGCTGGAGCTTGCACATTTTGTTAGCACCTTTAGGATCGACAAAACCTTCTGGTTGCGTCATATACAACTCTTCTTAAAGATATCCGTTAAGGAATGCAATTTTGACATCCATTTGCCAAATTTCATAAAATGAGACAATTGCTAACATGATTCGAATAGACTTAAGCATCGCTACGAGTGATAAAATCTAATCGTAGTCAACACCTTGAACTTGTCAAAAACATTTTTGCGACAAGCCAAGATTTGTAGATAGTAACACTATCATCACCGTCCATCTTCCTCTTTGAAGATCCATTTATTCTCAATGGCTTGCCGATCATCGGGAAGTCCACCAAAGTCCACACTTTGTTCTCATACATGGATCCTATCTCAGATATCATGGCCTCAAGCCATTTATCAGAATCTGGGCTCATCATCGCTTCCTCATAGTTCGTAAGTTCGTCATGGTCTAGTAACATGACTTCCAGAACAGGATTACTGTACCACTCTGGTGCGGAATGTGCTCGGGTTGACCTACGAGGTTCGGTAGTAACTTGATCTGAAGTTTCATGATCATTATCATTAGCTTCCTCTCTAGTTGGTGCGGGCATCACTGGAACTGATTTCTGTGATGAGCTACTTTCCTATTCGGGAGAAGGTACAACTACCTCACCAACTTCTACTTTCCTCCTACTCACTTCTTTCAAGAGAAACTCCTTCTCTAGAAAGGATCCATTTTTAGCAACAAATATCTTACCTTCGGATCTGTGATAGAAGGCGTACCCAACAGTTTATTTTGGGTATCTTATGAAGACACATTTCTCCGATTTGGGTTCAAGCTTATCAGGTTGAAGCCTTTTCACATAATCATCGCAACCCCAAACTTTAAGAAACGAGAACTTAGGTTTCTTGCCAAACCACTGTTCATATGGTGTCATTTCAACGGATTAACATGGTGCCCTATTTAATGTGAATGCAGCCGTCTCTAAAGAATAACCCCAAAACGATAGTGGTAAATCGGTATGAGACATCATAGATCGCACCATATCTAATAAAGTACGGTTATGACGTTCAGACACACCATTACACTGTGGTGTTCCAGGTGACGTGAGTTGTGAAACTATTCCACATTGTTTCAAATGAAGACCAAACTCGTAACTCAAATATTTGCCTCCGCGATCGGATTGTAGAAACTTTTATTTTTTTGTTACAATGATTCTCCACTTCACTATGAAATTCTTTGAACTTTTGCAAATGTTTCAGACTTGTGTTTCATTAAGTAGATATACCCATATCTTCTCAAATCATCTGTGAGGGTTAGAAAATAATGATGCCCGCCGCGAGCCTCAACACTCATCGGACCGCATGCATCGGTATGTAGTTTTCAATAAGTTAGTGGCTCGCTCCATTGTTCCGGAAAACGGAGTCTTAGTCATCTTGCCCATGAGGCATGCCTCACAAGCATCAAATGATTAATAATCAAGTGATTCCAAAAGTCCATTCGCATGGAGTTTCTTCATGCGCTTTACACCAATATGACCTAAACGGCAGTCCCACAAGTATGTTGCACTATCATTATCAACTTTGCATCTTTTGGCATCAATATTATGAATATGTGTATCATTATGATCGAGATTCAATAAACCATTTATATTAAGTGTATGACCATAGAAGGTTTTATTCATGTAAACAGAATGACAATTATTCTTTGACTTAAATGAATAACCTTATCGCAGTAAACATGATCCAATCATATTCATGCTCAACGCAAACACGAAATAACATTTCTTTTAGGTTCAACACTAATCCCGAAGGTAAAAGGAGTGTGCGATGGTGATCTTATCTGTTGGGTAACGCAGTAATTTCAAAACTTTCCTACCCACACGCAAGATCATGGTGATGCATAGCAACGAGAGGAAAGAGTGTCGTCCACGTACCCTCGTAGACCTTAAGCGGAAGCGTTATGACAACGCGGTTGATGTAGTCGTACGACTTCATGATCGACCGATCCTAGTACCGAATGTACGACACCTCCGCGATCTGCACACGTTCTGCTCGATGACGTCCCACAAACTCACGATCCAGTAGAGCTTTGTGGGAGAGTTCCTTCAGCACGACGGCGTGATGACGGTGTTGATGAAGCTACCGACGCAGGGCTTTGCCTAAGCACCGCTACGATATAACCGAGGTGGATTATGGTGGAGGGGGGCACCGCACATGGCTAAAAGATCAATGATCAACTTGTGTGTCATGGGGTGCCCCCCTGTCCCCGTATATAAAGGAGCAAGGAGGGAGGCAGGATGGCCCTAGGAGGGTGCGCCAAGTGGAGGAGTCCTCGTCCTAGTGGGAGTAGGACTCCCCTTTCCTAGTCCCACTAGGAGGGGGAAGGAAGGAGTGGGAGAGGGGAAAGGCAAGGGGGGCGCCGCCCCCCTTCCTTGTCCTATTCGGACTCAAGGGGAGGGGGCGTGCGGCCTGCCTTGGCCGGCCCCACTCTCTCCACTAGGGCCCATTAAGGCCCATTAGTCCCCGGGGGGTTCCGGTAACCCCTAGGGCACTCTGGTTTTCTTCGAGATCACCGAAACTCTTCTGGTGTCCGAATGTAGCCGTCCAATGTATCAATCTTTATGTCTCAACCATTTCGAGACTCCTCGTCATGTCCGTGATCACATCCGGGACACCGAACTTCCTTCGGTACATCAAAACACATAAACTCATAATACCGATTG
This sequence comes from Triticum aestivum, assembly GCF_018294505.1. Classification (NCBI taxonomy): domain Eukaryota; kingdom Viridiplantae; phylum Streptophyta; class Magnoliopsida; order Poales; family Poaceae; genus Triticum; species Triticum aestivum. The sequence goes on along the minus strand of NC_057803.1, from coordinate 147,166,870 downwards.
TCACCGAACGTTAAGCGTGCAGACCCAACAGGTTCGAGAACTATGTAGACATGACCGAGACTCATCTCCGGTCAATAACCAACAGCGAAACCTAGATGCTCATATTGGTTCCTACATTCTACGAAGATCTTTATCGGTCAAACCGCATAACAACATACATTGTTCCCTTTGTCATCGGTATGTTACTTGCCCGAGATTCGATCGGCGGTATCTCAATACCTAGTTCAATCTCGTTAACGGCAAGTCTCTTTACTCATTCCATAATGCATCATCCCGCAACTAACTTATTAGTCACATTGCTTGCAAGGCTTATAGTGATGTGCATTACCGAGAGGGCCTAGAGATACCTCTCCGACAATCGGAGTGACAAATCCTAATCTTGATCTATGCCAACTCAACAAACACCATCGGAGACACCTGTAGACACCTGTAGTGTTCCTCCGGTATTCGGGAGTTGCATAATCTCATAGTCAGAGGATACTGTATAAGTCATGAAGAAAGCAGTAGCAACAAACTAAACGATCATCATGCTAAGCTAACGGAATGGGTCAAGTGTGAGTGTCAAAACCGTCGGATCTTGGGTAGGGGGTCCTAAACTATGTGTCTAAGGTCGATGGTAACAGGAGACAGGGGACACATTGTTTTACCCAGGTTCGAGCCCTCTCTATGGAGGTAATACCCTATGTCCTGCTTGATTGATCTTGATGAATATGAGTATTACAAGAGTTGATCTACCATGAGTCGTAATGGCTAAACCCTAGAGGCCTAGCTTGTATGGTTATGATAATGTCTCTCCTCCGGACCAAGTCCTCCGGTTTATATAGACACCGAGAGGATCTAGGGTTACACAAGGTCGGTTCCAAAGAAAGTAATCTACATATTTGGTCGCCAAGCTTGCCTTCCATGCCAAGGAGAGTCCCATCCGGACACGGGTGCAGTCTTTGGTCTCCGTATCTTCACAGCCCATTAGTCCGGCCCGTGGCTAAAAGGCCGGACGCCCGAGGACCCCTTAGTCCAGGACTCCCTCAGTAGCCCCTGAAACTGGCTTCAATGACAAAGTATCCGGTGCGTAGATCTGTCTTCGCCATTGCAAGGCGGGTTCCTCCCTCTGAACTCCAAGATAGTCTTTGGACGTATTTGAATGTGTCCGGACCTGTAACACCACACCACACACGGCCGTAGAGAGAATATATATTCCACCAGTCCAATCCGCTGACAACTTTTTTACAACATGACATCACATCTGCCCGGTCACTATATCAAACCGTTTTGTCCGCCATCCCGTGTTTCAAGATGCGATTTCTATTGGCACGTCTTGTCAAAGCAGAGGTCGTGTCCCCTTATTGCGGGATCCTCATCAATACGGGCATGGGTAACCCAACCGTGCCGTTTATACAACCCTTGGGAGTAGGCGAATTTTAAGGCGAGTAGGAAGGCGTTTCACATTCGCGGCCTTTACAAGGGGATAAGGATTCGTCCTCATTCACCCACGCCTTATCCTTCCTCTGCCCATCCATTCTTGAGCTCCAGCGCCCAAGCTCTAGGTTCCCTCGTTGGATAAAGCACTGCAACCATGTCCGAATCCGGAGCTGGAGGCAAGTGGATGGCCTCCTCTGTTAAGAAGAAAGACATCAAGGAGCTCCGAGAGGCCGGATATCTGGCCAAGGAGATCGTTTACTGTATCCCGCCCAAGGGACAGCCCGTCCCTACCCAGAGCTCCATGAGAGGATTGTGTTTCTCACACATTTCTTCCATAGGCTGGGATTCCCTCTCCACCCGTTTGTCCGCGGATTGATGTTTTACTACGGTCTGGACTTCCATGAATCTAGCCCCGAACTTTATCCTCAACATCTCGGCATTTATAGTCATTTGCGAGGCCTTTCTCCATATCCCACCTCACTTCAGCCTATGGCTGAAGACCTTTAATGTAAATTCGAAGGTGGTGAGAGGCCAACAAGCAGAGTGCGGAGGCGCCATGGTGGGCAAGATGCCCAATGTCACATGGCTCGAAGGCTCCTTTGTGGAGACGGTGAAGGGGTGGCAGTCGGGGTGGTTCTACATCACCGAGCCACGTGACACCAACTGGGCGGTGGCCCCCAAATTCTGATCCGGAGTTCCGATGTGGCTCACCTCCTAGCAAGAGAAGGGTCAAACCTGGGGTTCTTCGAACGAGCTAACTGGGCTCCAAATGTGCGTCCAGAACATGATAACCAAGAGAATCAAACTTGTCAACGTGATCCAGGTTATGCTCATTCGCCGGATCCTTCCGTGCCAACGCCGGACTTGCTATTTGTGGGATTTCGATCCAGCCAAGCACCAGACACTGCTAGATCTCTTTGGCACGACGCGCAAAGACATATGGAAAGTGCTCTTCAAGGCCGGCGAGACACCACTGCCTACGACCAAGGATCGCGGGCTTATCTTAAAATGCAAGGCTAATTCGGCAAGTTCTATCATGTTTTCAAGGTATAGCCTTTACTAGCATATTTTGAGAAGGAGTCTAAGCCTTCCCATCAATTTTTAGGCCTAGATCGACATAGCGGGGCGGATTAACTGTCCGGCTCCGCTGCCCGAAGACCAAGAAACCCCACTTCTGGCGAAGATGCTGTTTCCGGCGCCTTATGATGTGCTGGAGAAGAAGGCCAAGAAAACGGCCAAGGGGGGCTAGAGTGGCCTTCGCCGAAAAGGCGCTTCGAACGTGACGTCCGAAGACGAGACTCACTCTTCGGCCGCCGAAGACGACGACGACAAGGAAGAAGAAAGGGACTCCCCCCTGGGGGGAAGGAAGAAAAGGGGGGCCTCCCCAAATTTGGAGGCGAAGACGCCCAAGAGGGGGAAGGGCTCCCTTGCGGATAATTCCACGTGGGATGTTGATAGCAGTCCAGAGCGAATGCCCCGGACCAAGCCTCGGGCCGCCTCGTAAGTACCAAAAACCTTATGCACGTCTAAATGCCTGGCCTTTCCATTTTGTAATATTAATATGTTTAAATCATGCCATCACAGTCCGGCCCGCGACAGCTCCCCGCGATCCTCGACAGAGGGTTCGCTAGATTCAAAGGAGATGGCTAGCATGTCACCGCCGCCTGCTCACTCTATCTCGGCCAAGGGTGATGACGAGGTGGTGTTCCAAAGGACCTTCCTAGACTGGGGGGGGAGGTTCCGGAGATTGTCGGGGTGGCGCCCAAGGATGACTCCTCGATCGCCGGACACATGGGGGAAAAAGGCCCCGTGGGGACTGGTGATGGGGGCCAAATTCCATTCGATCCCCAGCCGGATACCATTTCGGAGACCTACACGGCTCCGGAGTCCAGCGAACGGTCTTCCTCAAAAGGAGGAGGTGTGCCTGTTCCGCCGGTGACCTCTGTCCAACCAGAGGCACCGGATAATCTACTGGAAGCGCCGCGAGGCGCTTCCATTGTGGATGAACACCGTGTCCTTATGGGTACAGTGATCTAGAAGGTTCAGTCCACCAAAAGCGGACTGACCAAAGCCTATGCTAGCCTTTTAACAAGCTTTGAGGTAAGTAATGTAATTGTAGAAAGGATATCACAGTGTAGACAGTAGCCCCTGATGCTCTGTTCGGTGTTCGAAAAAAAGCCGAACAGAGGATCAAAATAATTTTTGCAGGAGTCTAACATAAGATGTTTATGTGAATAAGCAGGCGTCGCTGCTGGATGCTGCCGCTCATACTGCAGAGGTCTCCGGCCTAAAGCAGAGCCTGGAGTGGGCCCAAGAAGAGCTTGGCCTCATGAAGAAGCAGCTGGAGGAAAACCAAGGTATGCAGTGACATGCGCGTATATTTAGGAAGGATGAATGTTTCGTGCTGACTAAAGTGTCATGAATTTTATTAGGGGCCACGACCGAGGTGGTGGCCCTCAAGAAGGCGTTAGCCGAGGCCGAGGACAAAGCGGCCAAGGAGCGTGTCGCGCGCGAGAAGCACGAGGCCCGGGTCAGCGAGGTTCAGAAGAGCTCTAGGACGCCGTCAAGAAGTACGAGTCCTTGGAGGGTGATTCTAAGAAGCAAGCGTCCGAACTTGCGAAGGCCCGCCAGAGCGCACAAGAGGCTCGAGCCGAGGCCCAGAGCGCCCTTCAGGAAATCCAGGCAGCCAAGAAGATCGCGGCGGGTAAGGCTTTCATTATGCAAAGCCAGTCTGTGAAGGAAACATTGCTTTTACTTACCCGAATTTGGAGCTCTCCAGGGGCGTTTACGGATTTGCCGCGCAGCGTATCAGATGCTACTGAGTTCTATTGAGCCAAAGAAGGGAGTTCTACGGAGAAGCTGTTCTGGTCTCAATATCTTGGACCAGAACATCCGGTACCCTTCAGCGACCAGCTGAAACAGCTGGTCGAGCTGCACAAGGCGGCCGAGCTAGCCATGAAGGACCTGATAGTCCGACTATGGCCTGCCGCGCCGATACCCCGCGGCTACTTCGGACTTGTGAAGCGGCTTGTTTGTGCGTGCCCATGGCTTAGGTCATAAAGCGGTCGGTCTGTATTGAAGGTGCCCGGATGGCATTTGCCTGTGTTAAGATGCACTGGGCGAAGATGGATGCCAAGAAGCTGATGATCGAGGGGCCGCCTGAGGGCAAGGAGCACCGCCAACCCGAGTTATATTTTGATGGTGTCCTGGAGGGATCCCGCCTTATGGCGGAGCAATGTGCGAAGGATGTTATATTCCCATCAAAATATTCGTATTATCCTATCATGTAACATGAAACAATGATGTTATGTAATATAATGCTTGTTATGTTTTAATTGTTTCCTCCTGTGCGGCCTGTTGTATGAAATCTGAGGGTTGGACAGTTGTCGGCTTCTGCCCCCACGTAGGTAGTACGGGTGTGTTCAGGATGGAATCTAAACAATCTTGATCCAATTATATGGTCCTTGAAGGAATTGTTTAGCGCAACGAACCAGGCAACCAGACTATGCGGCTTGAATGCCCTCACTTAGCCATAGGAGTTTCACAATAAAAACATGGGCGCAACCCCTAGTATCCGAACTAGAGTGCTATAAGAGTCTGATTGGGAAGTACCAATCCTTCGCATAATGCAGAAGAAATATCCAATGATTGGTAACCTCCAAACAGCTGACTGGCTCTCGCCGCATCATGACAATCAGTTTTCAGCTTTCTCTACCGAGGTGCTCCTTTGGATAAACCAAGGCACAATCGTAGTAGTTCTCCCTTTACTACCTTAGCCGATATAGCGGAACGTAAGGTAGCAAGCACATGAGCCGGGCAACCCAACTATTGACCAAAGACATGATTCGGAGCCAATGCATATAATGCTAAATTCGGGGTGCCGAACTATACTTATAAAAATTGTTCGGACTTTTGTTGCCGTAATGTGGGGTGCTATGAAGCCCCTGGCAAACATCAAACATACCAAAGTGAACGGATGCTACCTGATAGGGTTATCCACAGGGGAGCTGAGAGAAAAAGAGAGAGAAAGAAAATAGAAAAGGTGCAAAGGTAAAAAGTTGGGGTCCTAAAGCTCCAGCTGCAAACTGTTCTCATTGTAATTTAATTAGTACGTCAAGGCGCATTGATACAGGTAATGCGATAAGCAACAGGCTATTTGACATGCCGAAACCAAGGGAGAGCTACATGTGGGTCCTGAAAACTGGTAGAGTTATCGTTAACGGAATCACCTACAAAGTCCCCCATATGTCTGCGTGTCTCGCCGTCTTGTTGTGTTTATCCTTCAATAGGACCGATGACTAGACCACCAGATGGGGCCTGTGGGATTGAGACCTGAAAAGGAAACAAGTAAAAGTGAAAGTATGTGTGTATCCGATGTCGGTTTAGCCGTACTATGGACCACGAGCTAGCTATGCCTCCGTTGATGCCCATGGGATTTTGAGTGCGTAGTTATGTAAGGGCGGCACGAATGCCATCACTTGATCGGGGCTGAGACGGAGGCCGGATTGCTAGTCGAGCTCCTGACGACCCGATCTCTCCTGCTACAGAGTAGTTCGGACCCTCTTGAATGTATCCGTGGGCTCGGCAGCCGAATTAAGGTTCTGCTTGAGAAGGTCGCTTTGTACTTCTGCTGCTAAGGTAGCTGTGTGCTCTTCTTTACGGAGGGAGCGTTCTGTATTTCCATTGACCGTTATGACGTCACGTGGACCGGGCATCTTGAGCTTGAGATAATCATAGTGTGGTACTGCGTTGAATCGAGCAAACGCAGTTCGTCCGAGCAGTGCGCGATAGCCGCTGCGGAAGGGGACAATATCGAAGATTAACAACTTGCTTCGGAAGTTGTCCGGAGATCCGAAGACAACCTCTAGTGTGATTGAGCTCGTACAGCGGGCCTCTACACCTAGTATGACGCCTTTGAAGGTAGTCTTGGTGGGCTTGATCCATGATGGATTAATGCCCATTTTGCGCATTGTATCCTAATAGAGCAAGTTGAGGCTGTTGCCACCGTCCATCAGGACTCGCGTCAGGTGGAACCCATCAATTATTGGGTCCAAGACCAGTGCGGCTGAACCGCCATGACGGATACTGGTCGGATGATCCCGGCGATCGAAAGTGATCGGGCATGACGACCATGGATTAAATTTTGGGGCGACTGGCTCTATCGCATAGACGTCCCTGAGCGCACGCTTGCGCTCCCTCTTGGGGATGTGGGTAGCGTATATCATGTTCACTGTTTTGACCTGAGGGGGAAACTTCTTCTGTCCCCCTGTGTTCGGTTGCCGGGGCTCTTCGTCATCGTCCTTGCTTTGTGCTCCCTTTTCCATGTTCTCGGCGTTTAATTTGCCGGCCTGTTTAAAACCCAACAATCTCTATTTGTATGATTGGGTGGTTTGTCCGGGGTGCCATGAATCTGGCACGGACGATCAAGTATGCGGTCCAAGCTGGATGGGCCTGAATTGTTCTTTTGGAAAGGCTTCTTCCGTTGGCCAGACTTAGAGCCACTGAATCCGGCATTGACCGTCGTATCCTCGGTGTTATCACTGTTGTTTTGACGCTTGTATCTATTGCGTCGAGACTTGTCTTTGTTATTTTTAACTTCAGGGGTGCGGGCGTCGCTTGCATTGTTTTTGCTACGGGCCAACCAACTGTCCTCGCCCGCACAAAAGCAGGTCATGAGTGCCGTGAGGAACGCCATGGATTTTGCCTTTTCTTGGCCGAGGTGGCGAGCGAGCCATTCATCGCGGATGCTGTGTTTGAAGGCTGCTAGGGCTTCGGCATCTGGACAATCGACGATTTGGTTCTTTTTAGTTAAGAACCTAGTCTAGAATTTCCTGGCGGACTCTCCGGGCTGTTGAACTATATGGCTTAAGTCACCAGCGTCCGGAGCTCGAACATATGTACCTTGGAAGTTATCGAGGAAGGCCTCTTCCCAGTCCTCCCAACCGCCAATAGGATTTTCAGGCAGACTGTTGAGCCAATGCCGAGCTGGCCCCTTGAGTTTTAAAGGGAGGTATTTGATGGCATGGAGATCATCGCCGCTGGCCATATGAATGTGGAGAATGAAGTCTTCGGTCCACACTGTGGGGTCCGTGGTTCCATCGTATGATTTTATATTCACGGGTTTGAACCCTTCTGGGAATTCATGATCCATGACCTCATGAGTGAAGCAATGAGGGTGTGCGGCACCTCTATATCGGGCCGTATCGCGACGTAGCTCTGATGGAGTCCGTCTGCGGTTTTTAGCCTGCACATGACTAAGTTTGTCACGTCTGAATAGGTGGCCGTCGTCGCGTGTCGAGGCACGTCCTCGCGATCCGTAGATTGATCTGGTATGTCCTGCTTTATTATTCAGGTTTTGCCGGAGGTCATATGTATGGCCGTGGGCTAATTTACCTCTACTTGTGCGATGAGGCGTGATGTCTACTACACAACCTTCTTCTTGTAGACGTTGTTGGGCCTCCAAGTGCAGAGGTTTGTAGGACGGTAGCAAATTTCCCTCAAGTGGATGACCTAAGGTTTATCAATCCGTAGGAGGCGTAGGATGAAGATGGTCTCTCTCAAGCAACCCTGCAACCAAATAACAAAGAGTCTCTTGTGTCCCCAACACACCCAATACAATGGTAAATTGTATAGGTGCACTAGTTCAGCGAAGAGATGGTGAAACAAGTGGTATATGGATAGTAGATAAAGGTAATCTGAAATAATAAAAACAGCAAGGTAACTAATGATAAAAGTGAGCATAAACGGTATTGCAATGCGTGGAAATAAGGCCTGGGGTTCATACTTTCGCTAGTGTAAGTTCCCTCGACAATACTAACATAATTGGATCATAAAACTATCCCTCAACATGCAACAAAGAGTCACTCCAAAGTCATTAATAGCGGAGAACGAATGAAGAGATTATGGTAGGGTACGAAACCACCTCAAAGTTATTCTTTCCAATCAATCCGTTGGGCTATTCCTATAAGTGTCACAAACAGCCCTAGAGTTCGTACTAGAATAACACCTTAAGACACAAATCAACCAAAACCCTAATGTCACCTAGATACTCTATTGTCACCTCAAGTATCCGTGGGTATGATTATACGATATGCGTCACACAATCTCAGATTCATCTATTCAACCAACACAAAGGACCTCAAAGAGTGCCCCAAAGTTCTACCGGAGAATCACGACGAAAACGTGTGCAAACCCCTATGCATAGGTTCATGGGCGGAACCCGCAAGTTGATCACCAAAACATACATCAAGTGAATCACGTGATATCCCATTGTCACCACAGATATCCACGGCAAGACATACATCAAGTGTTCTCAAATCTTTAAAGACTCAATCCGATAAGATAACTTCAAAGGGGAAACTCAATTCATTACAAGAGAGTAGAGGGGGGAAGAAACATCATAGGATCCAAATAGAATAGCAAAGCTCGCGATACATCAAGATCGTATCATCTCAAGAACACGAGAGAGAGAGAGAGATCAAACACATAGCTACTGGTACATACCCTCAGCCCCGAGGGAGAACTACTCCCTCCTCGTCATGGAGAGCATCGGGATGATGAAGATGGCCACCGGAGAGGGATTTCCACCTCCGGCAGGGTGCCGGAACGGGTCTAGATTGGTTTTTGGTGTCTACAGAGGCTTCTGGTGGCGGAACTCCCGATCTATTGTCCATTCTGGAAGTTTTAGGGTACGATGATATATATGGGTGCAGGAAGTACGTCAGAGGAGCCACGGGGGCCCCATGAGGCAGGGGGGCGCGCCCCCCACCCTCGTGGGCAGCCCGTGTCTCCCCTGACGTGCACTCCAAGTTCCCTGGGTTGCTTTCCTTCCAAAAATAACTTCTCCAGTTGATTTCGTTCTGTTTCGACTCTGTTTGATATTCCTTTTCTTCGAAACACTGAAATAGGCATAAAACAACAAATCTGGGCTGGGCCTCCGGTTAATAGGTTAGTCCCAAAAGTAATATAAAATTGGATAATAAAGCCCAATATTGCCCAAAATAGTAGATAATATAGCATGGAGCAATCAAAAATTATAGATACGTTGGAGACGTATCAAGCATCCCCAAGCTTAATTCCTGCTCGTCCTCGAGTAGGTAAATGATAAAAAGATAATTTTCGATGTGGAATGCTACTTTGCATAATTTCAATGTAATTCTTCTTACTTGTGATATGAATATTCAGATCCAAAAGATTCAAGACAAAAGTTCATATTGACATAAAAATAATAATACTTCAAGCATACTAATAAAGCAATTATGTCTTCTCAAAATAACATGGCCAAAGAAAGCTATCCCTACAAAATCATATAGTCTGGCTATGCTCTATCTTCACCACACAAAATATTTAAATCATGCACAACCCCGATGACAAGCCAAGCAATTGTTTCATACTTTTGATGTTCTCAAACTTTTTCAATCTTCACGCAATACATGAGCGTGAGCCATGGATATAGCACTATAGGTGGAATAGAATGGTGGTTGTGGAGAAGACAAAAAGGGAGAAGATAGTCTCACATCAACTAGGCGTATCGACGGGCTAAGGAGATGCCCATCAATAGATATCAATGTGAGTGAGTAGGGATTGCCATGCAACGGATGCACTAGTGCTATAAGTATATGAAAGCTCAACGAAAGAAACTAGTGGGTGTGCATCCAACTCGCTTGCTCACGAAGACCTAGGGCATTTTGAGGAAGCCCATCATTGGAATATACAAGCCAAGTTCTATAATGAAAGATTCCCACTAGTATATGGAAGTGACAACATAGGAGACTCTCTATCATGAAGATCATGGTGCTACTTTGAAGCACAAGTGTGGTAAAAGGATAGTAGCATTGTCCCTTCTCTCATTTTATCTCATTTTTTTATTTTTTTATTTGGGCCTTTTCTCTTTTTTTATGGCCTCTTTTCTTTCTCTTTTTTATTTGGGCTTCTTTGGACTCTTTTATTTATTTATTTTCGTCCGGAGTCTCATCCCGACTAGTGGGGGAATCATAGTCTCCATCATCCTTTCCTCACTGGGACAATGCTCTAATAATGATGATCATCACACTTTTATTTACTTACAACTCAAGAATTACAACTCGATACTTAGAACAAGATATGACTCTATATGAATGCCTCCGGCGGTGTACCGGGATGTGCAATGATGCATGAGTGACATGTATGAAAGAATTATGAATGGTGGCTTTGCCACAAATACGATGTCAACTACATGATCATGCTAAGCAATATGACAATGATGGAGTGTGTCATAAATGGAACGGTGGAAAGTTGCATGGCAATATATCTCGGAATGGCTATGGAAATGCCATAACAGGTAGGTATGGTGGTTGTTTTTAGGAAGGTATATGGTGGGTTTATGGTACCGGCGAAAGTTGCGTGGTACTAGAGAGGCTAGCAATGGTGGAAGGGTGAGAGTGCATATAATCCATGGACTCAACATTAGTCGTAAAGAACTCACATACTTATTGCAAAAATCTACTAGTTATCAAAACAAAGTACTACGCGCATGCTCCTAGGGGGATAGATTGGTAGGAAAAGACCATCGCTCGTCCCCGACCGCCACTCATAAGGAAGGCAATCAATAAATAAATCACGCTCCGACTTCATCACATAACGGTTCACCATACGTGCATGCTACGGGAATCACAAACTTCAACACAAGTATCTCTCAAATTCACAACTACTCAACTAGCATGACTCTAATATCACCATCTCCATATCTCAAAAGAATTATCAAGTATCAAACTTCTCATAGTATTCAACACACTCATAAGAGAATTTTATTATTCTTGAATACCTAGCATATTAGGATTTTAAGCAAATTACCATGCTATTTAAAACTCTCAAAATTATATAAGTGAAGCATGAGAGTTCATCTATTTCTACAAAATAAAACTACCACCATGCTCTAAAATATATAAGTGAAGCACTAGAGCAACAACAAACTACTCCGAAAGATATAAATGAAGATCAATGAGTAGTCGAATAATTATGAAATTATGTGAAGACTCTCTAACATTTAATAATTTCAGATCTTGATAATTTATTCAAATAGCAAGCAAAGCAAAATAAAATGACATCTAAGAATAGCAAACATCATGTGAAGAAGCAAAAACTTAGGATCAACCGATACTAACCGATAGTTGTTGAAGAAGAAAGGTGGGATGCCAACCGGGGCATCCCCAAGCTTAGACGCTTGAGACTTCTTGAGATATTATCTTGGGGTGCCTTGGGCATCCCCAAGCTTGAGCCTTTGTGTCTCCTTAATTCCTCTCATATCACGGTCTCCCTAAACCTCAAAAGCTTCATCCACACAAAACTCAACAAAGACTCATGAGATAAGTTAGTATAAACCATTGCAAAAACCTTATCATACTCTACTGTAGCAAACCACTAAAATTATCATTCAACATTGCATACTAAATGCCTCTGCATATTTAATAGTCCTATCCTCAAATAGAATCATTAAAGAAGCAAACATATGCAAACAATGCAAACATAACAGCAATCTGCCTAAACAGGATAGTCTGTAAAGAATGCTGCAACATCCATACTTCCCTAGGTCCAAAAATTATGAAAGAAAATTACCACTGTATTAAATTTATCAGAGCTTAATATTCAAAAGGTTTCGACATTTTATCACATTCTGACTTTTCTAGGGAATTATTGCAACACGGTAAACTTTCTGTTTTCAAACAGCAACATGTATACTTGTAACATAGGCATAGTAAAGGCTATCAATGCCACTTTTATTGAAATAAAAGATGCAAAACATTGTTCTAAATAACAGCAAGCAAATCCTAACAAAATAAATTGACGCTCCAAGCAAAACACATATCATGTGGCGAATAAAAATATAGCTCCAAGTAAAGTTACCGATGAACGAAGACGAAAGAGGGGATGCCTTCCGGGGCATCCCCAAGCTTAGGCTCTTGGCTATCCTTGAATATTACCTTGGGGTGCCTTGGGCATCCCCAAGCTTATGCTCTTGCCACTCCTTATTCCATAGTCCATCGAATCCTTACCCAAAACTTGAAAACTTCACAACACAAAACTTAACAGAAAACTCGTAAGCTCCGTTAGTATAAGAAAATAAATCACCACTTCATGGTACTTTAATATACTCATTATTTATTTATATTGGTGTTAAACCTACTGTATTCCAACTTCTCTATGGTTTATAAACTATTTTACTAGCCATATATTCATCAAAATAAGCAAACAACACATCGAAAACAGAATCTGTCAAAAACAGAACAGTCTGTAGTAATCTGGATCAAACGTATACTTATGGAACTCATAGAATTCTAAAATAAATTGATGTACCTGAGGAATTTATCTATTAATCATCTGTAAAAATAATTAACTAAATATCACTCTCCAAATAAAAATGGCAGCAATTCTCGTGAGCGCTAAAGTTTCTGTTTTTGACAGCATGATCAACAAGACTTTCCCCAAGTCTTCCCAAAGGTTCTACTTGGCACAAACACTAATTAAACACATAAAACCACATCTAAACAGAGGCTAGATGAATTATTTATTACTAAACAGGAACAAAAATAAAATTGGGTTGCCTCCCAACAAGCGCTATCGTTTAACGCCCCTAGCTAGGCATGATGATTTCAACGATGCTCACATAAAAGATAAGAATTGAAACATAAAGTGAGCATCATGAAGAATATGACTAGCAAATTTAAGTCTAACCCACTTCCTATGCATAGGGACTTTGTGAGCAAACAACTTATGGAAACAATAGTCAACTTGCATAGGAAGGTAAAACAAGCATAACTTCAAAATTTTAAGCACATAGAGAGGAAACTTGATATTATTGCAATTCCTACAAGCATATGTTCCTCCCTCATAATAATTTTCAGTAGCATCATGAATGAATTCAACAATATAACCAGCACCGAAAGTATTCTTTTCATGATCTATAAGCATGCAAAATTTACTACTCTCCACAGAAGCAAAATTCTTCTCATCAATAGTAGTGGGAGCAAACTCAACGAAATAACTATCATGGGATTGAAAATTAAGATCCAGATGACAAGTTTCATGGTTATCATTATTCTTTAAAGCATATGTATCATCACAATAATCATCATAGATAGGAGGCCTTCTTCATCATAATAAATTTGCTCATCAAAACTTGGGGGACAAAAAATATCATCTTCATCAAACATAGCTTCCCCAAGCTTGTGGCTTTGCATATCATTAGCATCATGGATATTCAAGGAATTCATACCAACAACATTGCAATCATGCTCATCATTCAAATATTTAGTGCCAAACATTTTATAGATTTCTTCTTCTAGCACTTGAGCACAATTATCCTTTCCATCATACTCACGAAAGATATTAAAAAGGTGAAGCATATGAGACAAACTCAATTCCATTTTTTTATAGTTTTGTTTTATAAACTAAACTAGTGATAAAACAAGAAACTAAAATACTCGATTGCAATATCTAAATATATACCTTCAAGCACTCACCTCCCCGGCAACGGCGCCGGAAAAGAGCTTGATGCCTACTACACAACCTTCTTTTTGTAGACATTGTTGGGCCTCCAAGTGCAGAGGTTTGTAGGACAGTAGAAAATTTCCCTCAAGTGGATGACCTAAGGTTTATCAATCCGTAGGAGGCGTAGGATGAAGATGGTCTCTCTCAAGCAACCCTGCAACCAAATAACAAAGAGTCTCTTGTGTCCCAGACACACCCATACAATGGTAAATTGTATAGGTGCACTAGTTCGGCGAAGAGATGGTGAAACAAGTGGTATATGGATAGTAGATAAAGGTAATCTAAAATAATAAAAACAGCAAGGTAACTAATGATAAAAGTGAGCGTAAACGATATTGCAATGCATGGAAATAAGGCCTAGGGTTCATACTTTCGCTGGTGTAAGTTCCCTCAACAATACTAACATAATTGGATCATAAAACTATCCCTCAACATGAAACAAAGAGTCACTCCAAAGTCACTAATAGCGGAGAACGAACGAAGAGATTATGGTAGGGTACGAAACCACCTCAAAGTTATTCTTTCCAATCAATCCGTTGGGCTATTCCTATAAGTGTCACCAACAGCCCTAGAGTTCGTACTAGAATAACACCTCAAGACACAAATCAACCAAAACCCTAATGTCACCTAGATACTCCATTGTCACCTCAAGTATCCGTGGGTATGATTATACAATATGCGTCACACAATCTCAGATTCATCTATTCAACCAACGCAAAGGACCTCAAAGAGTGCCCAAAGTTCTACCGGAGAATCACGACGAAAACGTGTGCCAACCCCTATGCATAGGTTCATGGGCGGAACCCGCAAGTTGATCACCAAAACATACATCAAGTGAATCACGTGATATCCCATTGTCACCACAGATATCCACGGCAAGACATACATCAAGTGTTCTCAAATCTTTAAAGACTCAATCCGATAAGATAACTTCAAAGGGGAAACTCAATTCATTACAAGATAGTAGAGGGGGGAAGAAACATCATAGGATCCAAATATAATAGCAAAGCTCGTGATACATCAAGATCATATCATCTCAAGAACACGAGAGAGAGAGAGAGAGAGAGAGAGAGAGAGAGAGAGATCAAACACATAGCTACTGGTACATACCCTCAGCCCCGAGGGAGAACTACTCCCTCCTCGTCATGGAGAGCACCAGGATGATGAAGATGGCCACCAGAGAGGGATTGCCCCCTCCGGCAGGGTGCCGGAACGGGTCTAGATTGGTTTTTGGTGGCTACGGAGGCTTCTGGCGGCGGAACTCCCGATCTATTGTCCGTTCTGGAAGTTTTAGGGTACAACGATATATATGTGTGCAGGAAGTACGTCGGAGGAGCCACGGGGGCCCCACGAGGCAGGGGGCGCGCCCTAGGGGGTGGGCACGCCCCCCACCCTCATGGGCAGCCCGTGTCTCCCCTGACGTGCACTCCAAGTTCCCTGGGTTGCTTTCCTTCCAAAAATAACTTCTCCAATTGATTTCGTTCCATTTCGACTCCGTTTGATATTCCTTTTCTTCGAAACACTGAAATAGGCATAAAACAGCAAATCTGGGCTGGGCCTCTGGTTAATAGGTTAGTCCAAAAATTAATATAAAAGTGGATAATAAAGCCCAATATTGCCCAAAACAGTAGATAATATAGCATGGAGCAATCAAAAATTATAGATACGTTGGAGACATATCAAGGCGGAGCGGGCTGGTGTTCGGCGTGAGTTACTGTTTTGCCCCGACCATGTGGTGGTCGGTCAGCCACATTGTATGATGGTGGTATGTATTCCGGCACCTCCTTGTCAAACTGAGGTAGCAATTTGCGCTGTGGGTAGCTTTTGGTTGGGCGCTTGAGGCCGTATTCTTCGGCTGCTAGGACATCGGTCCATTTATCATTGAGCAGATCTTGGTCAGCTTGAAGCTGCTGCTGCTTCTTTTTTAGGCTCCTTGCAGTGGCTATTAGCTGGCACTTGAAGCGCGCCTGCTTAAGAGGTTCCTCAGGCACGATGAAATCATTGGTGCCGAGGCTCACCTCATCCTCGGAGAGCAGAAGATAACTTCCGTCCTCTGAGTCTTCGTGTGTGGCCTATTTACCAGGGCTAACATGCCCATCTTCCCGTTCATCTTGTTCATTAGCTGTTTCAACGGGGTCTTCGTTGTCTTCGGCACCTTCTAGAGTGTTATCTTCTCATGTGTCGGTGTTGTTGTCTTTACTGCGCTGTGACTTAGAGCGGCGCCGCTGACGCCGGCGCTTGGATTGTATTTCGGAAGGTTTATCCTCAACTGGATCTTCCTTGTCATCGACGCTTTTCTCCTTTGGTGCATCCACCATGTATACATCATATGAGGAAGTGGCCGTCCAGCGTCTCGTGAACGGCAGGTTCTGGGCCTCTTCTTCTCCGGCATCATTGTCCATATCATCGATGTCCTCGGAGTCATAGTCAAGTGTGTCAGTCAAATCCTCGACCGTGGCTATGAAGTGGGTGGCGGGTGGGAAGCAAAATTCTCCACCGTCAGCCCCTAGTTCGGACCGGATATAGTTCGATGTGAGTCCTTTGTCAAGGACAGGTTTTTTAATGAGTTTAGCACGTCGCCCAAAGGCGAGTGCTAGAAGATGTCTGCGGCGCTGAATTTGAAGATCGATAAACGGTCAAGTTCGTCGTCCACAGGCTCACATGGTTCGGAACTTACGGTCGGAGACGAGTTCGGAGTTCCGGTGGTGCAGGTATTGATGGGGTTGTGTACCTAGGGTAGGATCATGGACCTGATCCAAGTAACTTACCCTAGGACATCCTTAGAAGAGGTCGCCTTCCAGTCGACCAACGAGGATTCACTCGACTGGCCTGAAGGACTCGACCACGAAGACTCACTCGACCACCAGGAGGTCAAGAGGCACTCTGCACTGCAACGGCCTGTAATCAAGTAGTCTTTATGATAGTAAAGGCACTTTATGTGGGGCGTTACCAGTAACGCCCCAGACTTAACTCACCTTAAACCCTCTCCTACGTGGGCTGGCTGGGGTCCTGGCGCACTCTATATAAGCCACCCCCCTCCACAGGCAGAAGGGTTCGACACCTTGTAATCCATACAGTCATAATCCACTCGACCGCCTCCGGGCTCCGAGACGTAGGGCTGTTACTTCTTCCGAGAAGGGCCTGAACTCGTACATCCTTTGTGCTTACAACCTCTCCATAGCTAGGACCTTGCCTCTCCATACCTACCCCCCACTCTACTGTCAGGCTTAGAACCACGACAGTTGGCGCCCACCGTGGGGCAGGTGTTTTAGCGATTTTGTGGAGAAGTTGCGATTCTTCCGAGTACTCTCATCATGGTGTCTGCTGGAGTTTTGGTCGAGGGTCAAGAGATCCGTCTCGGCGCTCTCACCTTCATCGCCGACGACTCCGCATGGCTCCAGGAGGCTCCACTCGACGTAGATGCGCTCCCCGTCCGCGGTGCGACGCATTTTTGCGCATGTGTCCGCGGCGTTCTACTGCGGCAACCGTCGACCCAGTATCGGTCGGCTCCTCCATCGTCCACCCTCCCGGTCTCCCGCCAGCGCAAGCGCTCAGGCCGGTCGAGACTTCAGCGATGGGTGAGTCACGCGGTGGCTCGCCAATCGGCCACTACACAAGTTGCGGCAATCGAGCCCAACGAATCTCTCTACGGCTTGTTCGATCAGTCGACTGGCTCCGGAGAGACCGCATCCGAGTGTGGAAGCAGTGATCCAGCGGCGGAAATCTTGATGGTCGACGGGCCCCACAGCCCTCCTGGCTTCGCCCGAGGTGGTGGAGCAGGCGACGGCGGCGACCCTGCACGAGACTACGAAGAGTACCAGCCCGAGCCACTCGACTCTCTGCAAAGAGAAGAGCTTCGCCGCCGAAACGAGGATCCCCTGCGTATTCCCATCGCAGGAGAAACCCCCGAAGCTCGTGCCTTGGAGGAGGCGCGTCTGGCCAATTTGGCCGAGCGCACTCGACTGGAGAACCTTCAGCGAGCACTCGACGAGCGCGCGCGGCAACGAGTTCCCGACACCAGTCGACGTCAACTCTTCCCGCCGACTCAGGTATATCGAACCCCAATTCAGAATTTAGCAGCTGCGACCCGTATAGCAGAGTCCATCCAGCCTTCGCAGTCGGAAGCTGGCAGAGGTTTGCTGCAGATCAGGGATCTGCTCCGGGCAGCAGGAGATCAGAATTCAGCCGTGTCTCAGTCGCGCAACAGAATTCACAGTCGATCTGTCACTGTGAATACGGTTCAGTCGGCTCACAGCCCCAGATCGCCTCCGCGGCGCGAAGGGCGTGAGAATCGGCGAGATCAATATGGCGACAGACTCGACCGAGATGATAGGCATCGAGTGCCCTATTCCCCTCCGAGGGGTGGGTCTTACGCTCCTCGGCAGCCAGATGATAGGCGTCAGTACAGTGCAGGGCGTAGGGTTCCAGTTGACCCCAGAGAGCCAGGCTTCGACGCGCGATCCATTATCGTGCAAGGGCTGGTCGACCGGAACAGAGCCCACCGAGGCGCACTCGACAGAGATGTACCCACGAGCAGTCGAGTACACGTTTCTGGTCCTGAATGTTTCAGCAGAGCTATCAGAGCCGCAGTTATCCCCCCCAATTTCAGATTGGCAACAGGAGTCAGCAAGTTCACTGGTGAGTCTAAGCCTGAAACTTGGCTTGAAGACTACCGAGTGGCAGTTCAGATCGGTGGTGGGAATGACGAGGTGGCCATGAAGCATTTGCCCCTCATGTTGGAAGGTTCTGCCAGGGCATGGTTGACTCAACTACCTCCTAGCAGCATTTACACTTGGGAAGATCTGTCCCGAGTGTTCGTCAGAACGTTTGAAGGGACTTGCAAGCGACCAGCGGGATTGACAGAGCTGCAAGTCTGCGTGCAGAAAACTAATGAGACTCTCAGAGAGTATATTCAGAGGTGGATCACTTTGCACCACACTGTGGAAAATGTCTCTGATCATCAGGCAGTATGCGCCTTCAAAGACGGCGTCAAGAACAGAGAACTGAGTTTGAAATTTGGTCGAACCGGTGACATGACCTTGAGTCGAATGATGGAGATTGCTACCAAGTACGCCAACGGCGAAGAAGAAGACCGACTCCGAAGCGGCAAGCACAAGCCGAATCAGTCGGAAAAAGGGAACGTCAGTCGGAAACAGAAGCGAAAGGCTGAACCGGCAGCTCCTGGAGAGGCTCTGGCCGTAACTCAAGGAAAGTTTAAGGGGAAACCAAAAGGATCCTGGAACCCCAAGAAGGTAAAGGATAAAGAAGGGAATGACGTGATGGATATGCCGTGTCACATTCACACGAAGAAAGATGAAGAGGGGAATATCATTTACCCAAAACACACCACTCGCCAATGTCGACTCCTGATCCAGCAGTTTCAGGGAAAACAGTCTAAGGACAAGGAGAAGGAGTCGGACAAGGCCGAAGACAAAGAGGACAGTGAGGGAGGATATCCGCATATCAACTCCACTCTGATGATCTTTGCAGATGTGGAAAGCAGAAGTCGACTGAAAGTGATTAACCGAGAGGTGAACATGGTTGCCCCAGCAAAGGCAAATTATCTGAAGTGGTCTCAAACACCCATCACATTCGACCAATCTGATCACCCGACTCATATTGCCACCCCCGGGAGGCAAGCTTTGGTGGTCGATCCAGTTGTCGAAGGCACTCGACTGACAAAGGTGCTGATGGATGGTGGAAGTGGGCTGAACTTATTATATGCAGACACATTGAAAGGTATGGGCATTCCGATGTCCCGACTGAGCACTAGTAACATGAGCTTCCATGGAGTTATACCAGGGAAGAAGGCCGAGTCACTCGGCCAGATAGCTTTGGACGTGGTGTTTGGTGATTCGAAGCATTTTCGCAAAGAAAAGTTGACGTTTGAGGTCGTGGATTTTCAAAGTGCATATCATGCCATTTTGGGGAGACCAGCCTATGCACGGTTCATGGCTCGACCATGTTACGTGTACCTCAAATTGAAGATGCCCGGTCCCAAAGGTGTGATCACTGTCACCGGTGATAGGAAGAAGGCAGAGGAGTGCTTTCAGAAGGGCTCCAAGATTGCCGATTCCCAAGTGACAGCGGTCGAGTTCGAAGAATACAAGCAAAACGCAGATCCGAGTGACTTGCTGCGAGCCAAGAAGCCCGCCACAGAGTCTGCATTCCAGTCGTCCGGTGAGACGATGCCTGTTCACATTCACCCGACCGACCCCGAAGCGGCTCCGACCCGCATCTCCACAACACTCGACCCAAAATAGGAAGAAGCGCTCATCCAGTTCCTCCGTGAGAACTGGGACATTTTTGCATGGAAGCCCGCTGACATGCCAGGTGTTCCCAGGGGACTGGCTGAGCATCGCCTAAGAGTCGACTCGTCTGCAAAACCAGTCAAAGAGCATCTTCGATGGTCCGCCGTCCAGAAGAGAAAGGCCATCGGTGAAGAAGTGGCTCGACTGTTGGCGGCAGGATTTATCCGAGAGATATACCACTCCGAGTGGCTCGCTAATGTCGTCATGGTTCCTAAGAAGGACAAGTCGCTCCGAATGTGCATTGATTTCAAGCACATCAACCGGGCCTGCCCGAAAGATCACTTTCCTCTCCCTCGCATAGATCAAATTGTTGACTCGACCGCGGGATGCGAGAGGTTGTCTTTTTTAGATGCTTATTCCGAGTACCACCAGATCCGTCTGTACGGGCCCGATGAGGTAAAAACAGCTTTCATCACTCCATTCGGGTGCTTCTGCTATATCACCATGCCATTCGGCCTCAAGAATGCCGGAGCCACATTTATGCGAATGATTCAGAAGTGTCTACTCACCCAAATCAGTCGGAATGTGGAAGCTTATATGGATGATATTGTTGTCAAGTCACGAAAAGGTTCCGACCTGCTCGCTGACCTCGCCGAAACATTTGCCAACCTCAGAAGGTATGATATCAAGCTCAATCCATCAAAGTGCACATTTGGAGTTCCTGGTGGCAAGTTACTCGGTTTTCTCGTTTCCAAACAGGGAATCAACGCTAACCCAGAAAAGATTGGCACTATTCTCCGAATGAAACGCCCTGTGCGAGTGCACGATGTCCAGAAGCTTACTGGATGCTTGGCCGCATTAAGTCGATTCATCTCACGACTCGGTGAAAAGGCACTGCCTCTTTACCGACTGATGAAGAAGGCTGACAGGTTCGAGTGGACTCCAGAAGCTGATGCAGCGTTTGCCGAGCTAAAAGCTCTGCTCTCCACCCAGCCGGTGCTTGCTGCTCCAATCAGCAAAGAGCCTCTGTTGCTCTACATCGCAGCCACAGGACAAGTCGTCAGTACTGTGCTAACGGTCGAGCGGGAAGAAGAAGGAAAAGCTCTCAAAGTTCAGCGCCCAGTGTATTATTTGTCTGAAGTCTTGACTCCATCCAAGCAGAGATATCCTCACTATCAGAAGCTTGTGTATGGAATATACATGACCACAAAGAAGGTTGCTCATTATTTCTCTGACCATTCCATCACAGTCGTCAGCGACGCTCCACTATCAGAGATTTTGCACAACAGAGATGCAACTGGTCGAGTGGCCAAATGGGCGATTGAACTTCTTCCCCTTGATATCAAGTTTGAGGCAAAGAAAGCCATTAAGTCCCAAGCAATAGCAGATTTCCTCGCCGAGTGGATTGAACAACAGCAGCCGACTGAAGTTCACTCGGAGCATTGGGCCATGTTTTTCGATGGCTCTAAGATGCTGAATGGTTCCGGTGCTGGGGTTGTCCTGGTTTCCCCCAGAGGAGATAGGCTCAGATATGTGCTCCAGATTCACTTTGATTCCTCCAACAATGAGGCAGAATATGAGGCCCTCCTATATGGTTTGCGCATGGCCATTTCACTCGGCGTCCGTCGCCTAATGGTCTATGGCGACTCGGATTTAGTGGTCAATCAGGTGATGAAAGAGTGGGACGTGAGAAGCCCAGCCATGACTGGATACTGCAGTGCAGTGAGGAAGCTGGAGAAGAAGTTCGAGGGGTTGGAACTCCATCATATACCCCGACTGAAAAATCAAGCAGCTGATGATCTAGCAAAGATAGGTTCCAAGAGAGAAGCCATTCCGAGTGGTGTGTTCTTGGAGCATATACACACTCTGTCAGTCAAAGAGGATCCTTTCACCGAAGAAACTCCGCAGCCCAAGAGCGCCACAGATCCGACTGAAGTCGAAGTCCCAGCGGTGGTCGACTTGATCATGGAGGTTTTGGTGGTCATTCCCGACTGGACGATTCCGTATGTCGCATATATCTTGAGGAAAGAGCTTCCGGAGGATGAGGAAGAGGCTCGACAGATCGTCCGTCGATCTAAGGCCTTTACCGTAATCAAAGGACAATTATACAGAGAAAGCGCGACTGGAGTCGGTCAGAAGTGCATAACACCAGAAGAAGGTCGACTCATCCTCAATGATATTCACTCGGGGACCTGTGGTCATCATGCGTCCTCTCGGACCATCGTGGCCAAAGCATACCGAGCCGGATTTTACTGGCCCAAGGCAAATGAGATGGCAAAAGAGATAGTAGATAAGTGCGAGGGATGTCAGTTCTACTCGAATATGTCGCACAAGCCTGCGTCAGCTTTGAAGACCATCCCACTCGTCTGGCTTTTTGCAGTTTGGGGGCTGGACATGATCGGTCCTTTGAGAACAGGACAAAGTGGCTTCACGCATGTACTGGTGGCAGTCGACAAGTTCACCAAGTGGATCGAGGCTAAACCAATCAAGAGCCTTGACACCGGTACTGCTGTTAGCTTCATCAGGGAACTAATATTCAGATATGGAGTTCCGCACAGCATCATAACAGATAATGGGTCGAACTTTGACTCAGAGGAATTCAGAACCTTCTGCAACTCCCAGGGCACACGAGTCGACTACGCATCAGTCGCCCATCCGCAGTCGAATGGACAAGCAGAGCGAGCTAATGGACTGATTCTCAAGGGACTGAAGCCTCGACTGATGCGTGATCTCAAGCACGCGGCTGGAGCTTGGGTCGACGAACTTCCATCTGTACTCTGGGGACTGCGGACCACGCCTAATCGGTCGACCGGAAGAACTCCATTCTTCTTGGTCTTTGGAGCTGAAGCAGTCTTGCCGAGTGATCTCCTCCACAATGCTCCTCGAGTTGAAATCTACAACGAGGCAGAAGCTGAACAAGCGCGGCAGGACGCAGTCGACCTTTTAGAGGAAGAAAGGGAGATGGCTCTGATCCGGTCGACCATCTACCAACAAGATCTGCGCCGTTTCCACGCCCGAAATGTGAGAGGTCGAGCCTTCCAGGAAGGGGATTTGGTTCTCCGAGTGGATCAGCACAAACCACGCAAGCTTGCTCCGTCTTGGGAAGGCCCCTTCATCGTCACCAAGGTTCTCCACAACGGGGCGTACCGTCTTTACAACGTCGAGCATAACATCGACGAGCCCCGAGCTTGGAACGCGGAGCTACTCCGCCCGTTTTACACTTAAGCTTTATCACTCGGATGAGTTGCAGTAAAGTACTTCTGTAGTTCATGGACCTCAAAATAATTTCTGTCACTTTTTATTTTTGTCCAATAAAATTCCCCCTCAGTGGGTGACTTAGCTGCGAATCCGTTTCGCCTAAGTTTGTAAAAATCCTACCGGTTGGTGAGCCAGACTCCCACTCGGAGGCTTAGCTGCGAATCCATTTCGCCTAAGTTATCAAAATCCTACCGAGTGGTAAGCCCGACTTCCACTCGGGGGCTTAGCTGCAGTCCAAGGACTCGCCTAAGTTTGTCAAAATCCTACCGAGTGAAGAGCAAACCTCCCACTCGGGGGCTTAGCTGCAGTCCAAGCACTCGCCTAAGTTATCAAAATCCTACCGAGTGAAGAGCAACCCTCTCACTCGGGGGCTTAGCTGCAGCCCTGTGCTCGCCTAAGTTATTAAAATCCTACCGAGTGAAGAGCAACCCTCTCACT